>NW_028227268.1:11100000-11330000 GCF_978045245.1 Mus caroli
CAAACCAAGCAATTGTACTAAATACTTTAAACCTTGCCTTCCAAAGTCAGTAGGGGAAAGGGTCAATTGATCTGAATAATGAATCTTATTGGTGAATAATCATTAATGATATTTACAATAGGAATGAGATTTGAAGAGAAGAATCAGCTTTGTACTTACCCAGCAACGTATAAGAAAAAATGTTCATATCCATAAATGCCAAAATGTTACATCATCATGAAGGAAAGCAAGTATTTGCTGTTGTGAGATGTTTGTTGCTTCTATCTAGTACCAACCCATGCTAGCTACTGTTCATCTTGTTGAGTTTGATTTAAACAGGTTCTTTATTTTGTAGTCCACATATTTACAGCTGAGATTCCTTTTATTGTGTTTTAAAATTATATCATACTTAGAAAGCTTCTGAAATAGTATACAAACTTGTAGGCTAGGGTAATAAAATCCGTATACATTTTGCAATTTCCCTTCAACAGTTGGTTGTAATAAATGACCTCATAAAGGTAGAGTTAGAATCTCTGGCAGAGGTAGAAATTCTTGCTCACTTGGCTACTAAAGTCATGGGGAAAAGTCTTTAGTCCTATGGTAGTAAAGACCCTTATATCTAGATCCTTGCAATTAATGCTTCAATCACAGATAAAATCATTTCTTGATCACTGAAGTCTTAACACCCGTGTTACTTACAAAATATGAAACATGAGCATATAAAATGTTAGATACTTTATTCATAGGATAAGTTCTTAGTAAGCTTCAAAACAAATAAAGGTGAAGGAAAATGCTGATCCCCAATGCTGGGGCTGTTACTTCAGGGATAGGAAGTAACAGATTTTTGTGTATAAAGCCGTGGTCTCAATCATTAGCAATGCAAAATAAATAAATAAATAAATAAATAAATAAATAAATAAATAAATAGAGAGAGAATAGGGATGATCCTAAACCTCCCCCAAAATTGAAATTAACAGTAACATTAAGAAATTAAGACTTATTTGTTATTTATTTATTAGTTTATTTACAACTTATGAACAGACAATAATGTGAGAAGAGTTAATGGGCAATGAGCAGAGCATGCCTTCTCTGTGCTGTTAGATAGGACATGGGTATAACATCCCCAATCTGTCTTCTCTTCATCCCCAGTGTCCCACACACATGAGGGCTGATTAGGTCCCAGACTCAAGGGTCTTGATCCTTTTTTCTCCTGTTTACCAGAGGTTGAAATGCAGAAAAGCCATGTCCAGCTCTTTACATTTCTGTACCACATGTTGGTCAGCCAACAAGGTGGATTATGGGTAGAATTTATGTTCTTCAACCTCCATCCCAACAGTTATTTGGTGACCAATTTTCAATTCTCCTATCTCAAACTCAGAGCTCTTGGATTACAGGTATGACCTTTCAACCCAGTCCAGTCTTGTTGCTTTTCCCTTAATCCACTCAAGTTCCAAATTTCTAGGATGAGTTTGAGTATGTAAATTTTGCCTGGCCCCTTAAATTTCTGATGATTCTCTTCATTATCCTATGATTATCATACTCCTCACTGAACTTTAAAAAAAAAGGAAAGAAAGAAAGAAAGAAAGAAAGAAAGAAAGAGAGAAAGAGAGAAAGAAAGAAAGAAAGAAAGAAAGAAAGAAAGAAAGAAAGAAAGAAAGAAAGAAAGAAAGAAGATATCCAGCTGTTGATGTTGTTTCCTTGTGGTATCTGCAGCTAAGGTGGCATGCCACTGTCTACTACTTATGAACAAGGTCATTAGTACTCTTTCTCCTGTGTTCAAAGGGTTGTTGTTCATTTCTCTTTCACTTTTTCTCCTACTTGAACTATTCTCCCCCAGCAGGTCACCATTCCCATTTGTTCATAAATACAACACACTACCTCCCAACTGACAAGAGAAAGGAAATTAGAAATAAAAAGATGTAAGTGAGCATCTATCTCTCAAGCATTGCTATTTGGGGGGGGGGGGCTTCTATTTTGATACCTGTATTTTTCAAAAGTTGTCTCCACATTCTCACCTCTCTGTCAGTACAGCTCTTCAGTCAGACACCTCAGGCATTTTTATTTCAAAGACAGTGTAGTTGTATCATATCAAGCCACTCCTCTCTATGTCGTATTGTATTCTTTATCTGGGTTTTAAGCAACTCTTCTCTTGTGCCTCCTAATTGTTCTTTAATACATCATTTTACGTCTGAATCACACAGCGTTCAAGGGTCTTGGCTTATACATTTCTGATTCCCTTTTGCTATTCGATTCTTAGATCTAAACCAGACTTACATTGTTAGGCAAGTACTCATGCAAATACCTTTTACATTTATGACTTCAGGTCTTGCACTCTCCCACCATACCAAGTTCACACATATTCTTTCTACTTTTACCTCCCATTTGGTATTAGCTACATATTAAAACACATGCTATTTAAAACACCTTTCCTCCTGTTCTAGAGTCTTGAATTCTGCTTCAGGCACTTGTTCTTGATTGGCATTCTCAGGTCTCTGCACGCTTAACTCTCTCATGTCTGGGTGTTCGAGCCCATTGTACCACAAATGGGTAAATTCCTTTAAACAAATAACTGTGACATAAATATGTATATTGTTTCTGTCTTTCTTACTTTAGGTTGCAAAAGGGCAAGACTTGTTTCTATTCAGTTCATTATTGCTTTACAATGTCTATGAATGACTTAACATACTGTTTTTATACTTAATATATAATGAATACATAAAAATTATATTATTTTTAAAAATTGCATACCCGTACCAGTTAAAGGGATTTCACTTTTCTTATCAGCTATGTTAAGTCCAACTTGTAACTCAAAGGTAAGAAAATGAGGAAGTGTGAAGGTGAAGAGATAAAGGAAGGAACAAAGAATGGGAAGAAGGAAGGGGGAGGGTGAGAGGAAAGAGGAGGAGAGGGAGGACACGTGATGGGAGAGGAGAAGAGGGGGCGAAATAATTATGCTGCAGAAAGATAATTTGTATTCATTGCCATGAATTCAGAGTAAGAATGTAGAAGTGGAAGGCCTGAATTCTTTAATTAGTTTTGCCACTTAACAACCTATAACTACAGGCAGGGCCTCCTTCTTCAGTATGTTATGTGGATAATGATAAGGCAACTGGTTGAAAGTTTAAATGGAAAGTTTTAATTCGAGATTCTCTTTTAAAATTCTTGAGACACAGCTCTAGTTTATTGTTATATTAGATCTATAAACAAGGCTGTTAGAGTGTCTTAAGATACTAAATGGTTGCGATTTTAAAACTCCTCACTTTTTTTCATATAACAAAAACAAAATAGGCTTCATATATTAGGCAATTTCCCCAGTTTTTAAAAGTATGTTTTAGTTTGATTTTTTAAATTTTATTTTCAGGTTTTTTTGTATATTTTTATTTTTTAATTTATATTTTAGGTAAACTTATTTACATTTTAAGTAAAATATAATTACATCAGTTGCAATCCTTTTATATTTGATGCATCACTTTAGTTGTCATGATCTTGTATGGAGTTGCTTTAATCCCCATTTAATGGGAAGGAAAGGCTTTACACATTTGCATTCTTTTGCCTGAGGCCACATGGAGGGATCCAAAGAGTTTGGATTCACATCAAGATCACTGACTATTATAGATTTTAGCGTAAGCTAGATGGTAAAAACAAAAAGAGAGCGACTGAGAAATGAAAATACAGAGGGCGTCTAAGGCATACATGAACCAAATAGAGAGGGCTCACGATTCAGTTACATCTGTAGCAGTGATTAAAAAATAAAAAAATAAAAAACTTTAACAAATGCAACTTACGGGAGAAAGGGGTTATTCCAGCTCATACTTAAAGGTACAGTCAACTGTAGTAAGAGGCTGAAGGTATCCAGATCTTCAATTAGCCGGTCACTTGAATCCCAGAGTCAGGAAACAAAGAGAAGGGAATATATTCTAATGCTAAGTCCTCTTTCTCCGTCTAAACTCTTTACAGTTCTAGTCAGGGAGTGGTCACCACCCATTGTGGATCTTCTCCTTCTCACTTAACACAACAAAGATGATAAACAGGCAGACACAAACTCACTCAGTGGTGTATCTCCAAGGTGATTCTAGTTTCTATCAAGTTGATAGTTAACATTGTCTCAAGAGGGAATGAGCAGGATAGACATAATGTCAAAGAAACAGAGACAGAGAGCAGAGATGGATGGACGAACAGATGGATGGAGGTACAGACAGATAGACAGACAGATGGATGGACATGTGGGTGTATACTTAAAGTCAACGTTAACAGGATAATATACCTGGGATATTCTCTCTATACACCTCTATCTCTTTCTCCATTCTGTATCTCTCACACACTTCTCTCTTCTCTCTTTCCTCCATAAAGTGAGAGAGTTGTTGGACTTTACTGTTATCTAATACTTTGATCCTTGTCTGTATATGCCAAAGCAAACAGACTTTGATGCATTAAGACCATAACTATTTCATTTCTGAATCTGAAAATATAATATTTACTCCCTAGCCATCAGGACTCTGTAGGCAAATGATCTGTCCTATCTTTCTCCACTCTTCAGCTCTGGATGCTGACAAAGTTGGAATTTAGAAGGCAAGACAGAACAAAAATATTCTTTAAGCAAGTACTATAGATCTGTGAAGTCCATACAATTTACTGAAGTGGAGTGTGCGTGCCTACAGAGCAAGTCCTACTCATTAATGAGAATTGTGATTTGTAAGCTATTTCCCCTCTGTGTGTGTGCATGATCATTCTGTAATTTATTGGTGATTATTACATACGTTCTGACTACTTTTCTTGTAATAAATAGGACGATGAATTATTAGATTCTCGATGGACACTAGCCAGACATCCTTGACTATATATGTAGATCCAGAAAAACAGCCTGTGTGAACTCCAGTTTCTTCTTCTAATAAATATGTAATCTAGGTTGAGGAAGCCAAGGGAAGAGAGAGAACATGTAATCCATACTTAGACAGGGCCACACTTGCTTTCAGTGCGTACTACTTTCTGCCTTGAATGGTCGCACTTTGATTATAGCTATTACTGCTAAAATGCACTCCAAATAGGAGAGGAGGGAAAAATAAAAAAAAAAATAAAAAAAATAAAATAAAATAAAAAAACCAAGAAACCGAAAACCATACCAGATTTACTTCATGGGAAAACTTGTGTTGTCTTGTGACCACAAGGTGGCGCAATAGGGACCAAGAATGCTCAACCTCTAATAGAAAAGCAATTACTAGAGACATTTTCATAATAATTATTAATACTATTATTATCCCAGCATGGGAGGGGAACGATTAATTAAGCCCCACCCATAGATGGGGAGCTACGGGCAAGTGGTGGCTTCAGGAAGAGGGAGAATCAGTTTGCTTCAGGGATGAGGACCGTGAGAGACTACCCAAGCCCCTGCAAACGGTCCTACATCCATGTAAATACAGTCAGTACTAAGTGGACGTAGCGGCTTTTAAAATTAGCACATAAAGTTGTCAAGGAATGATGGAGAGTGATGGAAAAGAAACTAAAGAGCCCGGACTGAGGCATGGATTTGATCAAAGCATGTTACACGAATACATGAAACTCTCAAGCAGTAAAAATGAAATTTGGGAACAGCATAAACAGAAGTTTGTACCGTGGATGACCTTTCTGGGTTCATGTCACATATGTAAGTTGTCCTTATCACAGCACTCATGCTGTTTCTTAGAATTTCCTCTCATTGTGGTGGATAAGCAGTACTCCCATCTTTTCCACATCCAGACTTTGTGGTCTTAATAAACTACTCAAGGAACATATATGTCCTATCATAGAAAAGGATGGGAAACATAGATCAGAAAAACAAGATCAGCAATGATCACATTAACTACACTGTCAAGTTCTTACTCTATACATTACAGATCAGATCATGGTAGGTTACTCATTAAAGGAAGACTCCCAACTGTACAGAGAGGAACTGGACACTGGAAATGTCCAGGTAAATTCACATTGAGCCAGAATTCTGAGAAGAGAGATCATGGGCTACATACTCCCTCTATTGGCATCGTCTTACCGATGTCCTAGAAAGTAGTTGGCTAATCAGAAGTAGGAATTTATCTCTAGAGGTGTAGAAGTCTAAGATCAAGCCAGAGTGTGTCTGACCCATGAAGAACACTTCTCTCTGAACCCCACATAGTGGGAGGGGCGAGGAGTCCCTGGTCTGTTCTACAAGAGCACTGTCACCTCTTGTGAAGTCTCTTGACTTAACTTGGGACCAAGGACACATCTCTCACTGCTATCAACTTGGGCATTGAGATCTCCTACATAGAACTATTAGGGGCACATAGACACATACACCAGAGGAGTACACTAGCAACAGTCAGCATAAAGAGTGAGGAAGGGCAAGCAAGAAACAACGGGGGCAAGATGAGAAGTAGAGTAAGGAAGGACCATGACAACTGATGGCCGCAAGGAACCTAGAAATATTCAAAGGAATACCTGTATTATAAATATTCCAAAAGAGTTGAGTAGAGAAATTGGACCATTTTCCCTCAGATTCATAATTCATCATTGATAGCACTGAGACATGAATCTATTTCACTTGGAATCGGAGCCATCAACATCCATTTAGAAACATGGCTTCAAACGTTAACCACTGCATCAAGAAGAAATCATGAACATTTAACAATTGTGACAAATATTACCTAAGTTTTTTTTATCATTTCATCATTTGAGAATTTCATTCACGTATATTATGTGTTTTGACCACTTTGCCCTTTTTTTTCTCCCCTCTGCCCTGAGATGGCTTTCCCCTCCCATCTCCATGTGCTGTCTCTCTTTTTGTTTTAGTCCACTGAATCCACTTGGTGCTGCCTGTATGTGTACAGGCATAGAACCATCTACTGGAGTATAGATACCCTCTAAGAGACTGAATCCTTGAAGGAAATTGCTTCTTTCCTTCCCAAAAGCAATCAACTGCTAAAGAAATCTCTGCTAGGGCTGGAAATTTGTGGGACCTTTCTCCACCCAAACATTACTGTTCAGTACCTGTCTTAGTCAGGGTTTCTATTCCTGCACAAACATCATGACCAAGAAGCAAGTTGGGGAGGAAAGGGTTTATTCAGCTTACATTTCCACACAGCTGTTATAACCAAAGAAAGTCAGGACTGGAACTCAAGCAGGTCAGGAAGCAGGAGCTGATGCAGAGGCCATGGAGGGGTGTTTCTTACTGGCTTGCTTCCCCTGGCTTGCTCAGGCTGCTCTCTTATAGAACCCAAAACTACCAGCCCAGAGATAGTCCCACCCACAAAGGGACCTCCCCCCTTGATCACTAATTGAGAAAATGCCTTACGGCTGGATCTCATGGAGCCATTTCCTCAACTGAAGCTCCTTTCTCTGTGATAACTCCAGCTGTGTCAAGTTGACACAAAACTTGCCAGTATAATTGACCCCTTGTCAACTTGACACACAAACACATCACTAGTAAGCCTCAACCCTTAGTTTCTTATTCATCCCCAAGATCTAAACAAATTTAAAAGTCCCACAGTTTTTACATACTAAAAGTTCAATCATTTTAAAATATCCAGTATCTTTTAAAATCCAAAGTCTTTTTACAATCAAAAGTCTCTTAACTGTGGGATCCACTAAAATATTTTCTTCCTTCAAGAGGGAAAAATATCAGCCGGGTGTGGTGGCCCACGCTTTTAATCCCAGCACTCGGGAGGCAGAGGCAGGCAGATTTCTGAGTTCGAGACCAGCCTGGTCTACAAAGTGAGTTCCAGGACAGCCAGGGCTATACAGAGAAACCTTGTCTCGAAACACCATAAAAAAAAAAAAAAAAAAAAAAAAGCAAAAATTAAACTCCAACTGTCCAATGTCTGGGATCCAACTCACAATCTTCTGGGTTTCTCCAAGGGCTTGGATCACTTCTCCAGCCCTGTCCTTTGTAGCACACAACTTTTCCTCTAGGCTCCAGATGCCTGTACTCCACTGCTGCTGCTGTTCTTAGTGGTCATTCATAGTCCTGGCATCTCCAAAACACTGCATGACCCCTTCAGTCCTGGTCCATCAATTGAAACTGAGGCTGCATTTTCACCAATGGCCTTCCATGGCCTCTCACAGTGCCGAGCCTCAGCTGCTCTTCATGACCCCTTCATGCCTTCAAAACCAGTACCACCTGGGTAACTCTTATACATTACTAAGTCCTGCTGCAGCACAAGGTACAACCTTGGCTATGTCTGGAACACAGCCTCTTTGTGATTTCGGGAAAACACTTCCCAGAAGATGTCACCTCAAAGATTCTGGTCTCTTCTTAATCACAGCTAATTTCTTAGCTGCAGCTAACCAGCATCAATAGTCCCAGTAATGCAAAGTTTTTGCTTTAGTAGTTCTGGTATCTTGTTAATCACAGCTGATTCTTCAGCCCCAGCTAACCAGAACCACAGAATCTTCACAATCAAAGTAGCAATGGCCCTGATAAGAGTTTTTAATCTTCCCTCTGAAATTTCACAAGCCAGGCCTCCATCTTCTTCACTGTTCTCAGCATTATCTTCCAAGCTTCTATACAACATCCCACAGAGCTCTTAACACCGAATGGATATTCTAGCCCAAAGTTCCAAAGTCCTTCCACAGTCCTCCCCAAAACATGGTCAGGTTGTCACAGGAATATCCCACTTCTGGTACCAACTTCTATTAGTCAGGGTTCTCTAGAGTCACAGAACTTCTGGGTAGTCTCTATATAGTAAAGGAGTTTATTGATGACTTACCATCTGCAGTCCAACTCGGAACAATGGTCAGTAGCAGCTGTGAATGGAAGTCCAAGGATCTAGCAGTTTCTCAGTCCCATGTGGCAAGCAGGCGAAAGAGCGAGAGACAGACTCTCTTCTTCCAATGACTGTATATGGTCTCCAGCAGAAGGTGTAGCCCACACCTTTAATCCCAGATGACCTTGAACTTGGAGATCTCCTTGTCTTAATCTTCTGGAATCCATAGCCACTCTGCCTCAAGATCTCCATACCAAATCCAGGTCAGAAACTTCTATCTCCCAACTTCCAGATTAGGGTCACTGGTGAGCATTCCAATTCTGGACTGTAGTTCATTCCAAATATAGTCAAGTTGACAACCAGGAATAGCCACTATAGTACCTAATAGCTTTACTTTCAAATGTCTATGAAATACAGTATTGTTACTGATATATTTTGGAGTAACCGGGAATGTTGATTTATTGAGCACACACACAAGTTTCTCTCTGTCTCTGTCACTCTCTGACTCACTGTCTCTGTCTCTGTCTCTGTCTATCTCTGTCTCTCTGTCTCTATGTCTGTCTCTCTCTGTCTCTGTCTCTCTTTCGTGAGTGTGTGTGTTGTGTGTGTGTGTGTAGGTGTGTGTGTAGACATCTTAAAATACTTCTCCTCATAATCTATGTTAAAATCTGGACATTTATTCCCTCCAAACCACACTCAAATTTAATTGCCTTCATAACAGTATTACAGGTAAACCTTTACAAGGTAATTATATACAGGAACTTGACCTGCATGCATGCTGGTATTATGGAAGTGGTTAACTATGCAGGGTAACTTTGGCCTCTCTCTCTCTCTCTCTCTCTCTCTCTCTCTCCTTTTTTCACTCTTCTACTACAAGGTGATACAACAAAGAAGACCCTTGCCAGATGTGCGGTCCTCAGTGTTACTTCCTACTTACCAGAACCATTCATTATAAATTTTCTAGCCACAACCTGGGGAGGTGGCTCAGTCCATGAAGTACTTGCCACACAAGCATAAGAGCTGAGTTTGATCTCCAGAACCAATCTACCAAAGAAATGGTGGCATGTGTTTATAATCCCAGTGCTATAGAGGTAGAAACAGGTGGATCCTTGAGCTTCGCTGCCCAGCCAGCCTACCTTACTTGCAGAGAATAGGGACAAAAAAAGACCATGATCCCCAAAACAGGATAGGACCTTGGGGACAGAGTACTGAAGTTGGCTACAGTACTGGTCAGTAGAATGAAATTGTTCTCTATTCATTATGAATTCCACATTTCATTTCTCATCCTCTGCAGTGAGTATGGCTCAGGTGAGCTGCTGACCTTTGGAGATCAACTGGACTCCGCAGGCAGTGAAATTCTTCCTGATTCAGTGAGAACACTGTATTTGAGTTGTGATGAGCAGTTTGGGATCATAAACTTGCGTTTCCCAGGACCTCTCCAAATAATTGGACAGTTTGAAAGTCACCAAATGGAATATAAAATAGTTGAACAAGCATTGGTTCTAATGTAATGTTCAATGCTATTTCATGCAGGCATGCTGTCCTGTATGAGGTTTGGCACTCCCTCAGTTTGGCACTATTTGCTAGGCTTATGTATCTTTGTAGAGAAGAATTTCAAAGCACCGTTTCTACTACACAGTGATGCTGAGAGGAAACATAAAACAGAAAGCCCAAAGTGATTTCGGTACCACTGATCATAAACCACTTACCTGTGGGTGGTAACATCTCCTGGATTTTCTACAATTGGTTGCATCTCGGTTCATTCTTAAAATTGTTTGTGTTAGTTTTGTTTTGATTTGTTTCTGATCATTGTTAAAACTTACTGAAACACTAAAAAATATGGAGAGTGTTCTACTGGCACTACCATTCGTTGCTTGTATTTGCTGAGCACCCATTACAGACTGAAATACTGCGTTAGTCCTCTGAAATATTTTCTAAATGAGTCTTACAGCAATTATGAAGACGCTGGGATTGGTTTTCTTATTCCACAGTTGAGGAAATTTGCATACAGAAAGGTTTTCCTGAAGGCTTTTATTCAAAATATAAAAATAATATCATTCAGACTTAGGTAAGTGGTGATTAATTCCACATTCTTAGTTATAGCTTCATACAGCAGCTGTAAACACAAATGAAGAACCACAGATCAGGAACATTAGTTATTCTGATCCAGATTGTACCATTGATAAGTATACAATTGTGGCCATCTCTTATCTAGATGACTCAGGTGTTCTTAACAATTGTGTGTATGTGTGTACATATACACACACATATATAGTATATACATATAATATAGTGTATATATAAATATATAGTGTTATATATTATACTACATATTATATACTATTATATATGACATATATAATAGTATAATATTTGTCTGTGTTGCCCATTATGATAACTACTATCTCCTTGCCTTTGGTGATTCAGTGTTGTCACCTGGTCCCAATTTTAAGCCCACTGCATTTAATTCATCTAACTGAGCAGCAGTATCTTCATCCCTAAGGTCTGGCACAAGGGCATGTGTAACAGCAAAGCTCTTCAAATGTGCCTGTGCCCCTCAGCATTTTGCATCTTAGAGGATTAGTGCAGAGCATGTCTTCTGTGATTTCCCATTGTGGAGGATTAGGTTTCATATGGCATAGCCACACCAGCATCGCAATATTTCTGACTCTTAAAATCCCTTCAGCAACACTATGTCAAAGGATATTAGGCACCTCCATGTTCTTTTCAGTAGGTCATCTTTTGACAAATGTTTCAGCCAACCATTCAATCGTTTCCCTTTTCTCACTCAAAACCCTGGGTTCAGACTTTAAGTACCAAAGCCAAGCAAAATATGACCCTAAAAGAAAGTCCCTGCAACCTATTATAGATTATGTAAAGGTCGTACCCTTGCAGGAGATTATCAGTAACACGAAATAAACGTAAAGTAAAATAAAGAAAATTATGTCCCCAGATGTTTGTATCACCATGTCTTTCATTTAATAGTTAGCCTATACAGGTGTTGGTGTATCAGTCTTAGGCCAGGTCAGAGCCACTTGTCAAAGGGTGTGATTCATCCCAGGTCATCAATCACTGGGTATCAGGTGTGATTCATCCCAAGTCATCAATCACTGGGAATCTCTCCTCTTCTGGTCTTTGCATCTGCAAAAGAAGAGTTCCTTATCTGTAATACAAGAGGCATCTGATAGACTGTGTTGACAGCATAACCACCTTGAGCTGTGAATTAGCAGCTAGAAGAGTTGAGCAATTCCATAAACTCAGCCTGAGGGCAGCCTTCTCTTCGACAGGCAAACTAAAGTCAGAAAAAAATGGCAACCAGAAGTATAGCAAATAATTGATCTCCATCATGTGCGTCTAATTAACCTGCATCACGTTCACTCATTGTGAGGCTTATATGTAATGAAGTCTTTTATGGGGAAATGTGAAGACTTCTGATAATTTTTTTTTCTAAAGAAAACTTCACAGTAAATCCTTCTTGAGTTGGGGCTCTTTCTGTATCAAGTTCAAGTTTCTTAGATAGTGTTTAAGGATATTTTATAGGCCCCTAGGGTCAACATGGCAGTAGAGACAAAATCATTCCATTGGGTTTTCACTCATTGGGATTACAGAAAAGCTCAGGTTCACGATTTTCTCTGCAGCCTGGGAAGTTTTCAGAGTGATCAACCTTATAGACTTAGGTTGGAAACCTCTGTTTGCCTGTTTTATCTTTACCTCCCCCTTTTTTGATGCGCATGTAGGTATATTCCTATAGCTGTGTATTCATACATGTGCAGGTGCACATGGATTCCAGAGGACAAACTTTGAGTTGGAAAAGTTCAAAAGGTATTGGCTATATTGTTTCTGGAGACAGAATCTCTCATTCTCTTGTGGCTTGTGACCAGAGTTCCAGAGACCAGCCTATCTCGGTATGCTGAGCACTAGAATTACAGATGCCCCATATCATGCTCACAAATTTTTAGTTGGGTTCTGAGAGCCTATTTTGTGTCCTCATGCTTGCAAGACATTATGGTTTGCATATGCTCGGCCCAGGCCCAGGGAGTGGCACTATTAGAAGGTTTAGCCCTGGTGGAGTAGGTGTGTCACTGTGGGTATGGGCTTTAAGACACTCATCCTAGCTTGCTGGAAGCTAGTATTCTGCTAGCAGCCTTCAGATGATGATGTAGAACTCTCAGCCATGCCTGCCTGGATGCTGCCATGTTCCTGTCTTGATAATGGACTGAACATCTGAACCTGTAAGCCAGCCCCAATTAAATGTTGTCCTTATAAGAGTTGCCTTGGTCATGGTGTCTGTTCACAGCAGTAAAACCCTAAGACAGAAGTTGGTGTCAGAGGTACTGTTGTGATAGGCCTGACTATGCTTTTGTTTGGCAGAATATGTATTGTGGGACTTTGGATTTGGAAAGCAATAGAATACTTTAAGTAGGGCTTAAAGTGCCATCCTAGTAGGAACATGGAAGAATTTGTTGGTGACGGTGACTTGAATTGTGGAAGCCTGGCTCTTAAGGTTTCAGAGGAGAAGAATTTTAATATGGAGCCAAGAGACTGTTTTTGAGATATTTTGGTAAAGAGTGTGGCTGCTTTTTGCCCTTATCTGAAGAGTCTACCTAAAGCTATGGTAAAGAGATTTATATTAATTGCATTGACAATGGAAGTCTCAGAAACACCCAACATAGATTTTGTTCTCTGGTTAAGTCTCATGAAGAACACTTGGAACAAATGTAGCAAGGTTAGAGAGAAAAAATATAAAATATATCATTTAAATATTAAATGGGCACCATGAAGTAGAATGGAGCTGAATCCTATGTTCTAGGAGCTAGTAGATTAAGGGAGTAGGATTTGGAGGCAAGATCCTACCCAGCTAAATTTAGATCCAGGCATGGTGGTACAATGCACAGAGATAAAGCCAAATAGATCTCTGAATCTACTTGTCCAAGGCCAGCCGGGGACAGAGAAAGTTCTAGGTGAAGAAAAAAGACTTAAGTCCAAGTGTGGTAGTACACACCTTTAATCCAATCATTGATAAAGGTAAACAAGGGAGGGGGGCTATGTTCCAGCCCCAGTAAGCAGCAGAACTCAGCAGTTTGGGCCATTTGGATCTGTCTTTAGAGTTAAGAACAGAAGGGACTACTGGGACAATTGATGTTGGTTATCTGGAGCTAAGAAATTAGAGGTGGTTAAGAAGAGACCAGCATCACTGAGGGAAAAATCATACGGAAAGTGTTTTCTGAGAGCACAAAGAGGCTGTGTTCCAGAGATAATCAAAGTTGTACCTCATGCTGCAGCTAAACTTGGCAATGTGTAAGAGTCACCCAGGTGGTACTGGTTTTGAAGGCATGAAGGGGTCATGAAGAGCAGCTGAGACTTTGTACTGTGAGAAGCCATGGAAGGCCATTGATGAAGGCACAGCCTCAGTTGCAGTTGATGGCCCAGGACTGAAGGGGTCAAGCAAAGGAGATGAGTCTTGGTACCATGAAGAAAGCCTATGAGAGGCTATTGATGAAGCCTAGAGGAAGACCCCAGTGTATTGGAGATGCCAGTACCATGGAGTGATCACCAAGAACAGCAGTAGAGTGGATCAACCTGAGCTTAGAGTGCTACAGAGGGCAGAGCTGGAGAAGTGACACTATTAGAAGGTGTGGCCTTGTTGGAGTAGGTGTGTCACTGTGGTTGTGGGCTTTAAAACCCTCATTCTAACTACCTAGAAGCCAGTATTCTGTTGGCAGCCTTCAGATGAAGATGTGGAACTCTCAGCCTCTCAGCTCTGTCTGCACCATGCCTGCACTATGCCTGCCGGAATGTTACCATGTTCCCACCTTGATGATAATGGACTGAACCTCTGAACCTGTAAACTAGCACCAATTAAATGTTGTCCTTGTAAGAGTTGCCTTGGTCATGGTGTCTGTTCACAGCAGTAAAACCCTAATGCTTGCCTAAGACACAAGGCAAGCATTTTACCACTGTGCAATCTCCCCACAGCTACCTGCCTTTTCTTGAGACAACAGGCACTCTCCAGGTATGACACTTCTTTGAAGTACTATTTTAAAGATTTATTTGGTTTTATTCTATGTATCTTGCCTGCATTTTTATGTGCATACCATGTGCATGCTTAGTTGCCCAGGTACAGGGCAGAAAAGGGTGTTTGATACTCCTGAAACTACAACTGCAGACTGTTAAATATCACCACATGTGTTGCAGGAAATATTTAAAAAGAAACAGCAAGTTCCCATGCTACTCCAGCCACCAGCAGGCCACATAGCACCAACAGGGTGTTCTCATCTCAACAGACTCTCTGGCCCAGAGCTCCACCCCATTTACTAAGTTCCCTTGACTGGTCTTTGCCAGGCCAGCCCATGCAATGACCTCCCACTTGTCGGTTAGCTGTCACAATAACCAGTAACCCAGTAAAATAAACTCTTGAAACTTATAACTAATCAGTCATATTTATATACCAATAAATTCTCAGTTCACAAGACGCACTCATAATAATTTCAGAGCCAGTTGATAATGATACAAGCTGCCCACCTAGGTTAGACAAGTTATCCCAATTATTCTATCCTTTATGATATTTATACCTACCTGTGGCTACTTAAAGCCACGAGAAATCTAGATCATCTTCCTCTTGCACCATCTTCCTTCTCCTCCTGTATCTTCCATCTCTGTCTCTGTCACTTTTCACACTGCCTCCATTTTCTTTCTCCAGTCACAGGGTTCTTGTATTAACATTTAAAGTGATTGGACAGGGAAAATTCTGCTACACCATGTGGATGATGGAAATTGAACTCAGATCCTCCGTAAATGCTGAATCACATTGACAGCACCAACTTTACAATATTTATATAAATTTAGAGTAGGATTGAAAAAATTAAAAAGTCAGAAACATTTTATTTATATTCTTTTTTATTTGATATTCTCTGTTGTCCATGTTACATGTTCCTCCACCAGAAAACCTGCTGAACTTAAAGGGTATTTTCTTTCTTTATTTTCTTTAATATGGTTATTTTATTTATTTACATTTCAATGTTGTCCTCCTTCCGAGGCTACCCTTTGCAACCCCCCCATCCCATCTCCTGTCCCCTTTGCCTCTATGAGGGTGCTCCTCCACCCACTCCCCCACTCCCCCCTCACCACTCTAGCATTTCCTTATGCTGGGGCATGAAACCCCCACAGAACCAAGGGCCTCCCCTCCCATTGATGCCAGACAAGGCCATCCTCTGCTACATGTGTAGCTGGAGCCATGGATCCTTCCATGTATACTCTTTGGTTGGTGCTTTAGTCCCCAGGATCTCTGGGGTGGGGGTGAGGGGGGGGGAAGGTACTATTAGTTGATATTGTTCTTATATGGGGTTAAAATTTTCCTTCAGCTCCTTCACTCCTTCCCTTAGCTCTTCCATTGGGGTCCCTGGGCTCAGTCCAATCGTTGACTGTGAGTATCTGCATCTGTATCAGTCAGGCTCTGGCAGAGCCTCTCAGGGGACCAGGTTCCTGTCAGCAAGCACTTCTTGGCATCAGCAATAGTTTTGGGGTTTGGTGTCTGCAGATGAGATAAATCCTTAGATGGGGTGGTCTCTGGATGGCCATCCTTCAGGCTCTGCTCCATATTTTGTCCCTGCCTTTCCTTTAGGCAGGAATAACTCTGGGTTAAAATTTTTGAGATGGGTGGGTGGTCCCATCCCTCAACTGAGGACTGTGCCTATCTACTAGAGATGGTCTTTATGAGTTCTATCTCCCCTTTGTTAGGTATTTTGGCTAATTTCATCCCCGTTGGGACCTGGGAAACTGTTGCTTCCCTAACGTCTGGGACATTCTATTGGCTACCCCCCCCCCCCAGTTCCACACCCCCTGGTACATATTTCTATTCATTTTTCTGAACCTCTGTCCTTCTCTCCTGAGTCTACCCATACCTGATCTATTCCCCATTTACTTTCAAATTCATACCTAATTATTTTAGAGGTTTGGTACTCAGTCTCTGGACACTGCATGGAGAACCTTTAACTACAGTCCTGAGCCTTCCCAAGGAAAGGTGGTACAGGATGGCAGGACAGAAGAAGAATCAGCTCAGCACCCATGAGACCTCAGAACCCAAGCACAGAGTCCTGAAGGCAGAATCGCATTAAAACATTTCAGTGATGCAAGAACAGTGGAAGAAACACTGGAAAGGAAGTTGCTATGGCAGCGCTGACAGGTGTTCCATCTCCAGGATTGTATCTTTTCAAGAAAAGGCCCTGCTGGGGACCTTGCTTGCTTTCTGTCTATCCAGCTATCTAAACCAAGTCCAAACATTAGTTTCCATTTCTCAGTATCCAGAAGCCTCTTGGCAGGAGATGTGCTGAAGTAGTTCCCTGCCGCTTGGTCTGTTCAAGTGCTCTGTGTGAGCCCTGCTTGTGCTTTGTGCATGTGGATGGAGGCGTTTCCTCTGGATGTGAATTAAGTGGCTCACTGAGAAGTGGGAGTGAGAGAAAGGAAGACTCACTAGCTTCAGAGTGGAGATAGGGCTAAAGGGTGATGGGTACTCTGGGTGTGTAGCCATGGCTTCACCAAGTCCTCAGGTCACAGAATGGTGTCACAGCTTCAGCAGGCCTGCCTGTTAAGGAGAAGTGTCTGCCCCATGATGTAAATACAGGTAGATGTTAGAACCTGCTGTGTTCCTGTGTATCCTGTGGCCAACTCTGATATAAGAAATTAATTTTAGAGTATATCAAACGTATTTATGTGTATTTCATAGTATTCTAAACATATTTTGCTTGCAAGTCTTGTTTGTGTACCATGTGCTTACCTGATGTGTGTGGAGGTCAGAAGAGGGCACTGAGTCCCTAGCACTGAATGGCAGACAGTTGTGAGCTGTTAGTTGGTGAATAGAATCCAACTCAGGTCCTCTGGAAGAGCAACCATTGCTCTTAATCATTGAAACAATTCTTCTGCCCCTATTTTTTCTTCTCTACCAAAGATTTTCATGTGGCTCAGACTGGCAAAGAACAGGCTAAATACAGTTGAGTATGATCTTAAATTTCTAATCTTCATGATGCTACCTCCCAAATGCTGGGGTGTCAGGTATGCCCCACCATGCCCTGTTTAGTTTCTTTGTTGGAGATAGTAGAGATGTTTTAGTGCATTCTGGGTAAGCACGTACTCTGTCCACTGAACTACATACTCGGTGCCCCACCCCCCAAAGTAGAAATGTTCAGAATTCAGATTCCTTAAAATACCTTTAAGGTTTCTTTGAATATCCTAAGTTTAAGACATTTAATCTTGCTAAGGTCTACTGAGAATTTAACCAGGATTGAGGGGGGCATTTTATTTTGTTTTGCTGTTATCACTACAGGGCTTGTCAGGCTTGTATTTATTTCAGGTAATTAGCTCCATCAAAAGTCCCACAATGACACAGAACTTATGTGATTGGGTTGTGGGAAAGACAGAACATCAAGGCAGCCTCCTATCCACCCCTCCCCACCCTCCCATAGGAGGTCTGGTGAATCCTGTTGTAAAGATCACTCAGCCACCAGTGTCTCAAAGGGATTTCCAGGTCAAAGACAATTCCTTTGTGTTTGTTTTACAATAATGATGGCATTTCCTCAACTCCCAAGAAAATATGTCATTTCCACAGTGACCAGATACAGCAAATGTCATGTACAAGTGCAAACTGGATTGAAGCTGTTCATCTTTTTCTTTTCCTTTCTAGCCTGCCTGTTTTCAAAGTCATTCCCTTGAGACATGATTTGCCCTGTGATGGTTAGACAGTATTTATTTTCACTCTTGCATAAAGCTAGATCCAGCTGAATAGTTACTACTGATAGCTGACAGCTACTGGAGTAGAGAGAGTCCGTTTTTGTTTTTTTTGTTTTTTTTGGTTTTTTTTATTTTCATGTCTCTGGTGGGTGGTCCCTATTCCAGTGGTAAATGGGCTCAATGGGTTAAAAAAGACAAGAGAGCATGAAGTCTGGAGGGAGTATGTTGGAGGGATCTGGAACAGAGGGGGAAATCGATAAATGAATGTGACCGAAGCACACGTATATCGTATGCACGTATGAATTTCTTTCAGACTACACAGACATTTGCACGTGGAGGTTATGGTCCCTCTGTCCCTCCATTCTGTCTCCAGGAGATGTGTTTCACTTATGACATGGCTGCAGAGCCAACAGCCGTCAAGTCTGAAGTTCATGAGGGAAAGGGAGTGGCAAGGGAGACTGAAGAGACGCATGCCTGCTAAATCTGCCTCTATAAAAGTGCTTTTGTGAAAGTCACACCGAGAGACTTGCACTGATAACAACATGACCCAGAATGGAGCTATTTAATACCATCCGTGACCCCGCGCTCCCTTCCCACCAGAGCAAAGAGAAACCGAGGAGCACTGTTGCATGATCTCACCTGAGCACACTGCTGCCCCAATTAGGGATTTGTTTGTGAGGGGAAAAAAAATCCAGAGAAGAGGACATTTGTTAAATACCCACCTTACCATTTCATCATGGAGACTAAGTATATTTTGCACAAAGCCAGTCTGTGCTGTTCATAGAAGTGACTGTCTCTTTAGGTGTAGCTGCTCCACACACTGGTAAGAGCCCCATAACAGTGTCTCATGAATTATAGGAGGCACCATCTTCAGTTTTGGGAAGCAGAATCGACATTTACAGGGAGCAGAGGGATGTACACAGCATTTGCACCAGTCTAAGATCTTTATTAAGTAAGTCATCAGGCATGTCGAAGCATGCTATAAATCTGCACAGAAGATGAGAGATGCATGGGACCACACGTTCCACTCTGTGTATGAACACACAGTGCACCAGAATCTGTTTAATCAGAGACCAGTGATCCCTGACGCCCCCCCCCCCTTCATTTTGATCTTGTCATAGGAGGACAGTGCCTGGTGCACTGGATTGTACCTGCCTTGAAGGAAAACAAATTCAAACTGGTAGAGAAAGCATGGTTAGAGATGTTTTCCAGCCTTGGAAAGGGTAATATTCTAATTTAGACAAGTAATTCCTGGTAAAAAATTTGAATTTTCTCTGTGTGTCTGTCTCACCTGCCTCACCCCACCCTGTGTGTGTGTGTGTGTGTGCATGCCAGATGTGTGGGTGTATAAATACATGGCTCTATGGTTTAACTAATGTAATCTCCATTCCCAAGTATTGCAGGTTAAACATGATTTAGGTTTCAGATATTGAGAAGTCCAGGACAGTTTTTAACATGCCCCTTGAACAGATCTCTTATTTATATGACAGCAGGAACGAAAGACTTATCTACACATGTGCATTAGAAAAGTTACTCTGTATTCTGTATTGATCCTGGGTAACAAGGGAGAGGTAAAGAAAGAAAGGGAGTGGGAGAAAAAAATGACAGAAAAAAGAAGAAAAAGAGGCCCCTTTAGAATATCTATTTATTTGACTTAGCTTGGTAATCTTGAATTGTGTGATTCAGTTCAGTGTGCTTATGGGATTAAATTTAAGTAAGTGTGTGTGTGTGTGTGTGTGTGTGTGTGTGTATGTGTGTGTGTGTGTGTGTGTGTGTGAGAGAGAGAGAGAGAGAGAGAGAGAGAGAGAGAGAGAGAGAGAATAAGAGGAAGAGAGAGAAAGAAGGCACCAAAAGAATCAAAATGTGTATGTGCTTAAATTCAATACCAGCCATATAATGTACTCCTTCCTAGCTCAGCAACAGTGGGGAAAATTGCACCAATGATGCCAAGCCATGGCTAATAATTCTTCAGTTTATAAAGCTTACGGTGTCTGTGGCTGGGTTCTGGCTAAAAAGGAATCAGGAATTAACTTAATCCTTTAACATGAAGACAGAGAATAAACATTTATCTCAAGTTCTAAAATTTAAGCCGCCCTATAATATTCAGTTTATTCCTCTTATATACAATCAAATCAATATCACTGTTGACAAAAGTATTCAGACCTGCAACTCAGGTCCCCATACATACTGATCCTCTGCCTTCAGGAAAGGTTCTCTCTCTTTGAATTCTCCTCAACCCACACCGTAGCCTCTCAGGATCAGGAATCAAGAGCATCTAGCATCTATTCTCCAAAGGTCTGAGGATACATACAGCTGCTGCCCACTCCTGCATCCCACCTCGCCTCTTCACAAATGCTTGAGCACAGTGGGATTATGAGCACAGGAACCTTCTCCAGGGAGCACACAGAAAGGCCACCGCCTCCCTTCCGCTCCCCAGTGGCTTGGTTGAACCAAGGTATTTAAGAGAGAAATACTAATTTACATGATGATGTCCCTTTTCTTCTGTCACATGGTTGGTTCTGGCTTCCAGCATTCACTAATAACACTTTAGGCAATTATTGCTGACTTGATAGCATTTTCACTTTCTTAAAGCCACATCTCTGTCTGCTGATACCAAGATACTATGAGAGGCAAATATGGTAAACTCAAACTTCACTTGGTTTTACTTTCTTATCTCAATGTTTCTGAGCGGAGGCATATTTCACCTGCTGTGCTTAGGTGATACAATACGATCATAAGTTCTCATTCCATAATTAATTTATTTTTATATGCAAATATTTAGCTTATCTGCTTCTCTATATTTATCTAGTTTAACAGCCTCTTCCTCCCAACTCCTAAATATTTCACCTTCAAGAGGAGACACAAGTATATGCAATAATGAGATTAATTGTAATCAATTAAGCTTCTTAATCGCTTCCCTAATACAAGCTCTACTGCCAAAGACAAATTTTAATATTGTAAAATTGTGGAATTTTTAGATAATAATTCATCAAGTTTAACCTGCTCTGCTTTCTATTCCTGCCCCAAATCACGGAACTAACATTGTGTTAAAAATCATGCTTACAGCTTCTGGCCTTTAGATAAGGGTCGGAGAGGAGGACTACATCTGGGATTCCATGGAGATCCTATTTAAAGTCAGGAGGGCTTTCTGATAGG
Source organism: Mus caroli (assembly GCF_978045245.1). Lineage (NCBI taxonomy): Eukaryota > Metazoa > Chordata > Mammalia > Rodentia > Muridae > Mus > Mus caroli. The sequence goes on from NW_028227268.1 coordinate 11,121,570, forward strand.
GCACCTCCTTACACTCATCTTGTGGGGACAGGACGGTCTCCTCTGGGTTCTCACAGCTGCTCACCACGGCAACTGCGCTAAAGGACCGCCTCCTGGTGTTGGTGTCAGAGGTGCAGGATCCTCGGGCAGGGGATGTTTTCTCCAAGTTGTTGAGTTGTTGGTCCTTCCAGTCCAGTTGTTTGGCACTGCAAAAGGGGGCGTAGACTTCCACGCTTCCTTCAAACTGCAAGCAGTTCACCTTGTAGTACTTTCTCTTCACTTCCAATACATCATGAAACCTGTGGCCCCAGAGAATTTCTCTGGGGATGTAGGAACTTCTGGACTGGTGGGATGTCCCAGTGGAATCACCAGTATAAATAAATGTCACCAGAATCTCGAAATTATCTTTGGCCACTGCCTTGCGGTCAAGGGCATACAGAGGGCTCTCATGGTCAATTTCATGGACAATTGTCACTGGAGTTACCAGGATTATCTGGTCATTGACGAGTTTGAGGTCTTTAAACGCCATCGTCATCCTCCCTTCACTGTCTTCTGAATAGCGCAGAAGTTGGGCTCTCACGGTGCCCTCTACCACATGGTTTGGTCGGAAGTCACCTATGCGCCACATGAGGCAAAGCTTCCCGTCTCTCATACCAATGAGGGCAAAATAGCTGAAGCGTATGGTCTGGGCTCTCTTCCGGGCAGTTGCCATCTTTGCCAAGGCTGCTCCAATAATGAAGGTGTTTATGATGCAGCTTAGGATGGACTGAAGGATCACTGTCAGCACAGCCACAGAGCACTCTTCGGTGACACAGCGGTAACCGTACCCTATGGTGGTTTGGGTCTCAAGGGAGAATAAAAACGCAGCCGTAAATGAATGCACGTTGTCAACACAAGGGGTGATATCTGGATCACTTAATAGGTCTCCGTGATGAAAGGCTATGAGCCAAAATATGGAGCCAAATATCAACCAGGAGAGAATGTAAGACAGAGAAAATATTACGAACATATGGCGCCACTTGGTATCCACAAGAGTGGTGAAAATATCAACCATGTAGCTCCCCCATTCTCCAAAAATGTGTTTAAAGTACACATTACAGCTGCCATCTTTGTGGAGCAAGCGCCTTCTTGCTCTTCTCTTTTCAGCGATGGCATGCTCTGGAGGATACCCTGGATATTTGGAGTCCACATTGACGATCCTGTAGCTACTTCCGTAATAGCTCATTCTTTCTTGGTCCTTTAGGGCATTCAGAGGAGTTCGATGTCAGTTAAAAGTTCCAGGTGTATTCTAACTTCTACTTTTTTTTTTTTTTTAAAGATTTTCTGTTAAAGCCTAAAAGTACAGAGCAAAAGAAAACAGACGATTAAACACCATTTTAGCTTTAGATTCCAATTTCCATCTTAGCAGTCTGACAAATTGGGAGCAATTTTCTGCTATCTAAAGCAGCAAAGACTTCATTTGAACCATGGAGACATTCAGTATTGATTCAACGTTTTGGTAGAGAAAGCAACTCAGTTATTAAAAGGAACGAAATATCCAATTAGAGAAAATAAGACTTTTCTGTTTGCATAGTGTTTGAGTAAACACTGTGATTACTCCAAATGGTGCCTCACAGCCCTGTCTCAACAGGTAGAGAGAATAGTAGGTTTAAATTGGTATATATATATATATATATATATATATATATATATATATATATATATATATATATTTTGCATGAGAAAACAAAGCAATCTATAATATACAGGGATGAAGCAGGATTTAGTTACCAGATTTCCAATTACTAAATCCAAAACAGTAAATAGTTTCTACCTTTGGCATCAAATGGGGTGGTTACCCTGGTTTCTGGAGTAGGCAGCCCCTCACTGCAGCTTCTTCTTTGTCCCACTTGGGTTTTCTTCTTGTCTATTTCCCAAAACAGAAGAGAACTAATACTGACATTGACTTCAGATTAAACTCCTTTTCACCTAACTCCGCCCTTAACCTTGATTGGAAACAAACGGCTTTCTTAACCCCAGAGGAGTTCAAACCACTCCCAGGTAGGCTCTAGGGTAGGTATAAAGTTGCCTCTGCTTTTTTTCTCCCAGCCTCAGTCCACCCTACCAGCTTTTTGGTTTTTGACACTAACAGCTCTTCTCTTTACCCTGAATAGAAACAGAAAGGTAGCCAAAGTTGCCAAGCTTGCATCACTCTTAAAGGGAGCATACTGAACATCAATAGACCACCCCTCCCCACCCCTGCCCCCTTAGTTCTGAGTGTTTTTTTTTTTTTTTAATGCACAAGCAACCTTCCCTAGACAGAACTAGTTGGCAAGCAGAGCCATACACGTCTTATGTCAGGGCAGCCATGTCTAAGGATATTCAAATCTGAAAGTAGACATCAAAAATGTGATTGTTAAAATAGTCCTCAGCTTTTTCTGGGTAGCAAAATCAACACATTTAATGGTTCCGTTGTTATTGGACTCTGTCGTTGGCATGATGCACCTGTGCCTAACTGACTCGAGGGGTACAGGCAGAAACAGGTCATGATATCTCAACCTCAGTCGCATGGGAACAAATATTATAAAAAAGACTACTCTCTGCAATTCATTAGGGAATTGATCACTTCGGATCAGCTGCCTTCCCCACTGCAGAAGAGAAGAAAGAGTTAACATCTGCCCAGCCAGAAAGAATCATTTTCTCTCTCTCCAGGGATCAGAGCCACTCTACAAAGAACTCTTTGTCTAGGGGACCACTCACAAGGATGGACTGTGCTTATGGCCAAAAGCCCTGTAAAGTATTCTCTCTCTCTCTCTCTCTCTCTCTCTCTCTCTCTCTCTCTCTCTCTCTCTCTCTCTCTCTCTATCTCTCTCTCTCTCTCTCTCCTCCCTCTCCCTCCCTCTGTCTCTCTGTCTGTCTTTGTCTCTGTCTCTCTGCCTATGCCTCACATCCTGCAGGTCTGTTTTGAGTGTTTTCAGCTTCTCTATGGGCAGTTCTTGATTTTGTTTAAGGAAAGATGTTTCAATAATTTCACGATATCACCTACATCTCCCAAAATGCTTATAGAAAATGCATAGCATAAAATATTTTCCTGAACACTCTCTGTGATATCAGTTGATTGGTCATCAGAGGTATTTGCCTAATTAAATGTTTAACGACTCCAAAACAGAAGTCCTATAGCATTGCCCATTCTTTCCGCTATACTGACTATAGAAGGCAAGGGTCTGGGGTAAATTATACTAAAAATCAGATGAATTCAAACTAAAGAACAGATGAAGAGGTAGAATTAGTTTCTTGTTAAATGTTTTCAACCAAGAAAGTTTCTTAAGGAGAACTGCCCAACACCAGGGGAGGTTGAGAATTAAAAAAACAAAAAAAGTTCACAGATCAAGAGCTACTGTGTAGCTGCCAAAAGTGAAGGAAAGAGTTTTACTTGAAATGGTGTGCAGTTGGCATCTGATTTGGGTTCCAGTGGTGCTAGGAGCTATTATAAACAAGCCACTTTACAAACACCTTCTAAAAAGGATAATTGGTGGATTACTTTGCAATTAATACAATTTACAAGCGAGAAAAATCTAGTATGTGGAAAATTTGTTGCTGACTACTGTTAAGAATGTCAGAGATTCGAGTTATGACTGAGAATTCTGCGCCAAATTCCCCAGGTCCTTGATAGGGTTGCCCATTGCAACCACATAGTTCAACATATTCAGAGATACAGGCATGCAGATGCTGTGTAGGTCTCCATTCTTTCTTTATATATTTTTGACTCTTTAAACATGTCCATGATACATGTTCTGAAACAAATCTCTGCCATCTAAAATGATAAATTTTGGCAAAGATGGGACAACTTCATTCAGCTTTGTGCAACCCTCATCTCAGCCTACAGAATAAATAAAGGGGTTGATGGAGGGTCTATTGTCAAGATGGCTAAACAAAACAAACATGTATTCATTTCCTGGTAAGTATGTTGTGTTAACTTGCAAACATTTTCAAATGTTTGCCAGTAACCATCAGAGGAGTGTGTTTCTGAGTTCATTAGGATTCTATGTTTAATATGCGTTTCTTAGGATGAAGATCAAGCTTTTAAAACTGCCATAATGCCCACTAGAGAGGATGCCTCAAAGATGCTTGCCACCAAGACTGGACTACTTAACTGGATTCCTGGGATACACAGGATAGAGCAGAATACTGACTTCTGCAAGTTATCCTGTAACCTCCACATAGCACACAGCACAGGCACAGGCACAGGCACACAAAGAAATGTAACCAATAAATTTGAATTACTTCGTCGTTCTTATAGTCATCTTGCCACCACAAATCCCATCCAGAGAAAGGAGATGGAATCTCCCAACTCCAGCATCTGCCCTGCATATCACTCTCTAGAAAGAAAGCTAGATGGAAGACAATTATAAAAGGATGGAATATAAAGGTCAAAGGTAGATGCTGATTCAAGAGAAGCCCATTTTCCCACATGGTGATTAACAGAGGCAGCAGAGGCATCCTGACTCCATAGCTGGGATTAAAACAAAGGGGTCCAATCACAATCAGAATGATGGATGTTTAAAATATTATCAGTGTTTATTAAAAGATCCAAAGGTTGCGGGTAGCAAGATAAGTCAGAGGGGAAGAGCACTGGCTGCTCTTTCAGAGAATCCTGCTTCAATTCTCAGCACCATAAGGTGACTCTCAACTTCTGCAACTCCAGTTCTATGTCTGCTTCTGGACATAAACACCAGGGAGGCACATGGAGGAAATATATCTTACACATTGTATAAGATAAATCCATCTGAAGGTATTTAGAAAACTACTAAGAGGTACTCCACCATACTTTTTTTTTTTTTTTTTTTTTTGTGGAGATAGCTAAGGGTGGGTGGGTGGAGAGAAGACAGACAATTGGAGAGAGCATTCCTCTTCCAGATAGCCACTTCTCTGATATCTTGCTAATTATATTGAGTAGATACTTGAAAAACATTTTAATCCCTTTGACTACTGGGCTCTGCTTTTAGACTTCTATTTTGCATTGATTCAAGTCAGGGGCAACTTATACTAATTCGGTGCATTCTGAATGAGCAGTAGATATAGCAGGGGGCATTGAGAAAACACACACGACACCCCCATATTTGTCCCTGTTTCTTCACGCATAAAATTAAAACATTTTGTCTTCTATTCAGCCACATCATCCCATATTTAACTGCTTGCCAAGTAAACCCCTTTCACAGTTAGGTCTTCAAAAATAAGTTTTTCCCAGCAGGTTGAGTGCACAGCACAAAGAGACTTTGCCACCTTGTACCACATTGATGCTAAAATGCAATCTTGCCTCTACCATCCTCTTTGCATAAACACATTCATTATCTGTCTTGCATAATTCATCATACACCACAAACATGTCCTAAAATATTTTGGTGAGATCCAATTATTGAAGCCAGTGGCTTCTGAGGTTAACAAACACTTTTTTTTCCCCTGCATAATGGATCTGAGGCGGTTGACACTTAAGTCATCAGTAATCAAATTACTCTCCTGGCAACCATTAAAGAGATAAGTTTTGATGGAAATGTGAGAGTTGGTAGGGCAGAGAGGAGAAAGGATGGCTTCATTCCGCTGGAAACTTATTGCCTAGAAAATAGTCTCTTTTGTGAAGCAAAGCAGGGAAGGCAGGGTCCTGAATAAGACACTCAGTGGGAGAGGTTGTAGTGAGGATAGGGCAGGCTCTGGTTGAAGGAAGAAGAGGGAAGGGGTGTTGAATTTGACATCAAAATAAAGGAGGGCTTTTGCTAGTTTGTTCAAAACCTTTATCTTTCCTGGACTTCTTTTTTAATTTAAATTATATTATTTATTTACATTCCACTCATTGCCCCCTCCTCAGCCTGCCTCCCACAGTTCCTCATCCCATTCCTCTTCCTCCCCCTTGTCTCAGAGCGGGTGCTCTTCCCCCTACCAGGCCTTCCTGGAGCTTTAAGGCTCTCAAGGATTAAGCACTATCTTCTTGCACTGAGGCCAGACCAAGCAGACTTCTGCTATATATGTGCCCAGACCAGACCATGTATATGCTCCTGGTTTTGGTTGTCTCTGGAAGCCCCCTGGGGTGTTGGTTAGTTGAGACTGCTGGTCTTCCTTTGGGGTTGCTCTCCCTTGCAGCTTCTTCAATCCTTCCCCTAATTAAACCTTAGGGGTCCCCTACCTCAGTCCAATGGTGGGCTGTAAGTATCTGCATCTGTCTAATTCAGCAGCTGGTAGGGTCTCTCAGAGGACAGCCATGCCAGGCTCCCATCTGTAAGCACATCATAGCATAGCAGTGTCAGGCCTTGATGCCCCTCTCCCCCATGAGATGGATCGCAAGTTGGGCCAGTCATTGGACCTCCTTTTCTTCCATCTCTTCTCCATGTTTGTCTCTGCTGTATTTATAAGGCATGCGGACAGCTTCCGACAGAGCTTCCCCATTCAGCAGCAGTGCTTTATCTGGAACCTAATAGGCACTATCCATTCTTCCCCAAGTCCCCTCAGCTCCCATCTCAGTTTCTCTTTGAGGATGATTTTGGTTCATACTCTTGTTTCGTTCTCAGCAGATTCACCTCTGACGCAAAGGACTCACGAGGGACTGGAACTGGAAGTGGGAATGGGAGGCTGGGAGGCTGGGAGGCTGGGAGGCTGGGAGGCTGGGGGGCTGGGAGGCTGGGGGCACTGGGGGGCTGGGAGGCTGGGGGTACTGGGGGGCTGGGAGGCTGGGAGGCTGGGGGGCTGGGAGGCTGGGGGCACTGGGGGGCTGGGAGGCTGGGGGTACTGGGGGGCTGGGAGGCTGGGAGGCTGGGAGGCTGGGGGGCTGGGGGCACTGGGGGGCTGGGAGGCTGGGGGCACTGGGGGGGGCTGGGGGGCTGGGAGGCTGGGGGGCTGGGGGGCTGGGAGGCTGGGTATTTGTGCAGGGCATGCCTGCAGCTTTCCATTGTATGAAAATGTCCTTATGATACCCAGTACATGGACAATAAAAAATAAAGAACAATAAAAGGGGACTGTAATGTGTTAAGAAGTAAGCAAGCATCCTGGAGTGTGGGCCAGGTGAGAACATGGCATTACACAATTTGTGGGGACATTGACTTGAGGTCCTGCTTCCATCCCAGTTTGTCCTTCTGTGATGTACACGACCTAATTTAAATCCTTCCTCACCCCAAACGCTGCTCTATGGTTTTAAACATTTTTTTAAAACGTATTTTGTTATGTGTCCTGTGCCTATGTGCACTGAGTGTAAGCGCACAAACATGCCACGGTGTGCTGAGGTCCGAAGATAAACTTTATGGCATGTACAATATGGTGGTTCTCTCCACCCATCTTATTTTCAGGCATTTCTTGGGCTTTTGGCTTCTTACTACTGTCCAGAATTTCTTCTGATTCATTTGTCTCCACTTCTCTCTCTTTTTTTTTTTTTTTTTTTTTTTTTTTGGTTTTTCGAGACAGGGTTTCTCTGTATAGCCCTGGCTGTCCTGGAACTCACTTTGTAGCCCAGGCTGACCTCGAACTCAGAAATCCACCTGCCTCTGCCTCCCAAGTGCTGGGATTAAATGCGTGGGCCACCACCGCCTGGCTCCACTTCTCATTTTGCTAAGCATGTTGGGATTACAGTTGCTGCTTCCACCCCTGGCTTTTTTACACAGATCTCTGGGATGGAACTCAGGTCACAAGGTTTGCACAGTGAGTATGCTTACACTGCCCCATCAGCCCAACTGCCTTGCTGCTTTATAAATAAGCACAAACTTTGAGACAAGGACATGTTTTCTAGTTTTCTTGATGTCAACATTACATTAAAGATAATTGGATTTTTACTGATTCCATACACATGCTGAAATATCACAGTTTATCATCTAGACTGACAACATGTCTTTAAAATCAAAATTAAAGTAAAAATGGTATATAATTACAAACAATCTAACTTAAAATCAAGTTATGGAAATTGGAATTGTCTAACAGGCACTATTAAAGCCTGTATGATGTATGAGTATGAGAAATGACTATACAAGCAAAAAAAGAGGGCTCAGGAGCCAGAGCTCACATAAAAAGTTGAGCATGTCCTTGCACATGCCTATAACTGCATCACTATATGAGAAGGATCATGGGAGATACAAGTTACCCAAGAGATTCTGTTTCCAGAAGAGAATAGAGTAGAGAATGATAGGGCAGGATACCTGAGATCTACAATATCTTTGTATGACTTCTGCACAGCCTAAGTGTATATTGGGGAGTAGAGGGTTATCACAGGGAAACCCTAAGTTTGGAGACAGACTTCAGTTCAAGGTCTATCCTCTACTCCAAGAACATCTTGTATAAGATGCTGTTCTGAAATCTAACGTATTCACTTATGATATGGGAAGATGTAGCCCATGTCACTGGGTTACTGTTTGAATGAAATAAAGGATGTAGAGCCAACATGTACTGTTACAGGTACAGAGTCACTATGCAGTAGTCAGTGCCTGGATAAGGATTATGGGAGGGTACTTTTCTTACTGTAAAATGTCAGAACATTTATTTTCATTCTTTCAAAAAATAATCCCCTTCTGGCATGTTAGTAGCAAATCGTGTGTGGTTCCTAGACAACAATTTTAGGTAAATTCACGGGTAACTCCACTGTCTTTACCACTACACCACCAGAGCTCCTTCTCTGTCTTTCCACTAGCTCCTCGAAGCCCAAAAAGCCAGCAAAATTTTTTCATAACAAATATCTTATATGGGAGATTGTCCTTTTCACATTGTACACACATATATGCACACGTACATGCATGCATACATACATTATATGCACATATTGGCACATGCACACAACACATACTCTTTCAACTCAATTTGAGAATTTTTATTGTTACTTTTTCTGAGAACAACCAAAAAGAAGCAAGAGCTTCCAAAGTTGGAAAACTCAACAGATGGGGTCACCAAACTACCTTCAACAATTTTGACCCAGAATTGTTTCTGTCTAAAAGAAATGCAAGGATAAAAAGGGAGCAGAGACTGCAGGAAAGGCCATCCAATGACCTGCCTAATTTGGGATCCATCCCACGGGAACCATACCCTGACACTATTACTGATGTCATTTTGTGCTTGCAGACAGGAGCCTACCATGGCTGTCCTCTGAGCAGCTCTACCAGCAGCTGACTGAGACAGATACAGATATGTGCAGCCAACCACTGGATTGAAGTCAGGAATCCCATGGAAGAGTTAGGGGTAAAGATTGAAGGAGCTGAAAGGGATAGCACCCCCATAGGAAAAACAACAGTATCAACTAACCTGAATCCCCGAGAGCTTCCAGAGACTAAGCCACCACCTAAAGAGCATACATGGGCTGGTTCACAGCCCCTGGCACATATGTAGCAGAGGGCTGCCTTGCTTGGTCTCAGTGGGAGATGATGTGCCTAATCCTGTAGAGACTTGATGCACCAGGGAAGGGGGGGCAGTGAGGTGGGGAAGTAGAGAGTGAGAGGTGGGTGGAGCCCCCTCTCAGAAACAAAGGGGAGAGGGGAGAAGATGAAGAACTCTTGGAGGGAGCACTGGGAAGGGTGGCAACATTTGGAATGTAGATAAATAAAACAATTTTTTAAAAAGAAATTCTCAAGGTGATTCTGCCCTTATTTTTTGTCTAGAATACCTGGGGTAAAACCAATCTTTGTGGTTTTTCATGGTCTTATCTTCATAATACACGGCCCATCCCTGTCTTGGATGGATCCTAGTACATCCCTGTCTTGGTTGGATGCTATCCCATCTTTGTCTTGGTTGGATGGTAGCCCATCCCTGCCTTGGTTGGATGCTAGCCTGGGTTGCTTATACCTCAGTTTGATCTGGATTGAGGTAGGTACAGAAGCCAGTTGTGATAAGATCAGATGTCCCTTTAAAAGACACATTTCAATCTCTGCTGTGTAATGAAAGCATTTCTCCTATGACTTCTAAATTTCCATTGAGAGTCTACTCAAGTGACTTCTACTATATACCAGATATAATCACTTGTGAATATTGAAGGGCAGCCTGTTATTTGTAGGGAGTTTACGTTTGTGGGTTTCACAGACAATGGCTATGAAAGTGATACGGGAGACAATTTACATCACTGATAGCTTCTAGGGAAAAGGAACAGTATATGTCACCGTGCAGAAGGAACTGCAAAGAGGGAAGTTGCTATATGACATGGGCCACCAGAAAGGTTCTGACTCAGAAGCTGTCATTCTGGTTCTGTGCTCTCTACTCTTTGCCCCAGGTAAAATCCTTCCGAACAGACCTGGCTCTCCATACTATTTTGTTTCTCTAAGACCTAGTCACTATCTGGTTGTTAAGGCTCTCATTATTTATAGGGCTGTTTTGGCTGATGGTTCTACATGAATCTGAAGAGCTGGTTCTCACAGGAACCAAATATTACAGGAATTCATCTGCATTTCACCCCTGAACACAGGCTTTTGCTCTCTTTCACCTGGTTTCACTTGGCTTCTACAACACCTGCCTTCAAACATGTCTCTGGCTTTTTTCTCCCAGGGAACATTTTAGACCTGAAATAAAACCTCCTGCTGCTGTGGGCACTGTCCGAAACAACAACGCAAGCCTATGTAACTGTGTGTGAAGGATAGGAACTTGAAGACTGAAGACTGGAATCTACCTTTGTCTTTCACCACATTAGCAAAATAATATCACATTACAAATAATTTAGCTTTATTGAATGTATATGAATTTTAAGAATAGCACTTGATATTTCTCAAAAGGTTTTCATGAATAGAGAATGGAAAAGTCACTGATTCCATGAGTATTCAGTTTTTATTGTAATTTCCAAACCTAAACAGGTGTCTGTACTCCAATCGCGCATCATAGTGAGTCCTCACCTAGTCTATAGAGATGGATGATTAAGCTATGATGTGAACTAAGTAAGAACAAACGGTTGTTTCACAGGAGGCAGAAAATTCATCATCAAAAGCTCTACAACCCAATGATGTAAGAGACAACTCTGTGACAGGGGCAGGGATTAGAGAGAGAAGAATCAAGAGATGTCAAAGAAGCCTCCACTCACTATAATGTTGCTGGAGCAGAGTCATCTGATATAAGAGTAATCAATCAGAATTTCACAGTTAAAATTGAATTAAAGAAATTACATAAAGTTTTTGAGGCTATTATTTGAGATCAGTGCTTGGGGCCAGTGGTGAGGCAGCACACACTGAAGTGTTCTAGAAGGGCTACCATTTCTTAGGGGACAGTCTCCTCCATTCCATCTTGCCTGGTCTTTTACTTTTCCCCAGAGTTCCTTGCAACCATTCTTGGATTCCCTTAGCTGAAATATTTTTATTGTTTTTCACCTTTTTATCAACCAGTGACAAGTTTGGTTGGTTGAAAAATAGCAAAGCATTTAGAAAAATCAATTCAATACACACAGAAAATATCTTCCATTGGGGAGAACGTTAGTCTAGTCAGTTTCCTTAGTAACATTTAAACTATCAGCAGATTCCAGTTAATGGAATGCCTTTTCTCACTGTTTGCCCCTCTTTTCAAAATCTTCATATCGTCAACGGACTATGTCTTCAGTAGACCATCATGAAAGCCTCCTAATAGGTCTCCTTATTTTGTTTTCCATGCTATTGTCTTGTAAAAAGCAGATTCCAAACCTGTCAGTGTTGGTTTGAGTAACAATCTTCCCACTGAGATTTAAGTGTTTTGCATTATCTATACACAGACTGCCAGTGGCTTACCTCTACCTACCTATCTCTCACTATTCTTCAATAGGAGGAGCCCTTCTTAGCATATTTAATTGTTTATCTATGTGTGTGCAGTTCCATGTGTGACATTGTGTGTGCGCATGTATGTGTGCATTTGTGTGTGCTTGTGTGTGCATGTGTCTGTATGTGTGTGTGCATGTCTGTGTGTGTGTGTGTGTGTGTGTGTGTGTGCACTCAGCTGTGGATGAAGGTCAGATTTTGACAATGGGATACCTTCATAAACATTTCTCCACTTCTGTTTTGAGATAAGATCTGTCATGGAATTTAGGACCTGAAGCTACAGGCTGGATAGCTTCTCTCTGAAAGCTGTCTCTGAGTACCCTTCCTCCGTGCTGAGGATATGAAGTCTGTTCTTTGTGCTTTTGAAGCAAACTTTTGCTCTTTGAGCTATTTCTCAGCCACACATATTCTTTTTCATTAACATGGAACTGTGACCCTCAGACTGGAATGGAGACAACAGTGTAGACATTGTGTGTTGCCTACATACTCAGCATTAGTTCAAGAGGTGCCACCTCCCAATATACTACATGAATGTGCTGATTAATATGAAGTATACTAGTCTGGGGGACAGAGACCCCATATACAGTTTTCTATAGACCATCCTAATCTATTCAGAAATGGGAGACTTAGCTGCCACTGATTCTCTCCAAATAGTTTCATTAGTAGGGAAGAGAAACTCCTATCCCAGGACAGTATGCTAGACATGCACACTGAGCCCAAGAAAAAAATTTCAGAGCTTACCAGCAACATAACTAATGGCTCACTCTAGTTCCTCATTTACAGATCTTTGGAATTCTCCCATTTTCTATATGTGGTAGAAGGGAGGCATTTACCCTTCCTGGGTTGTCCAGTACATGCAAATACTCTTTCTAGTGTTAGTTTGCTTATCGTATTTCATAGACTCCATGATTCTGCTCTAAGAAGGGTAATCTCCCTGCCTTACATCAGGCAACGAAGGGCAGTTGTCACAAAGGACATGCAATCTGTGAGGTCTACAGTCTCAGTCTTTGGCTTATCATAGAAGTGTCTCCAACCCTGTTCTAATATGTGATTAGATTGTTGCCCTAATACATCATTGAGTTGGTGACCAGAATGCACCATGGGAAAGACTGTAAGCTCCCACATGAAAGCACCTCATTCATCTTTCCATCCCTATATCACTTATAGCTAATACAAGACATGGCAGGCGTGGGCTCACTAATTGTAGCTTGGTGGATTGAGTGAGCAAACATTGGAAGGACATTATTATTTCTTATCAAAGAAAATAATCAGCACCTTATCAATCCTGACACTATTCCAAATCCCAAATCCCAATTATCCTTATTTTTCACTCTTTAATTCTCAATCTATAAATTTAAGAATAAATCTGTTCACACATTTCTTTGGAACGACTATAGGCCTCAGCATCACATAAAATGGGTGTAATGATGCACACCTATACTCCTAGTATCTTCCTATTAGTGGAAAAAAACAGAAGTTCAAGGTCACACGTGGCTACATAGGAAGTTTGAAGACAAACTTCAAAAACTTCTACCAAATATGTCTCTAAATAAGTTTTAAAAAAACTGGAAAATAAGAGGTGTGTAAGTTGGTCTATCACTGAATTTTTAGAAATAGGATACTCCTGGAACCAATGCAAATTATTAAATTTTCATAGAGATATGTCTAAATCTGCACATTCATATGTGTACATATACATTTATTGGAACTACTTCTGAAGGAAAGCTAGCTATTTGTGAGAATAATCTATACAATTAGAGTGGTAGAAATAATCTCCAGGGGTGAGCCTCCTAGTTGGATATCTAGTAACAAGAGTTCAGACCAGGAAATATACACACAAGCGACAGCAAATGGGCTCATCAGGTTGTATGTATATATTTAGCCAATTTTATGTTTATATATACACATACACATATATGCATGTATGTGATAAATATGCATATATGCAGATATAAGTACATATATTTGCATATACACACATAAATATCATAGTTAAAAAATATAGGCTGTAGCTTTAAGAGGGAACAAGGGAGGGCCACCTGGGAGGAATAGGAGGGAGAAAAGGAAGGAGGAAAATGATATAATTACATTTTAATTCTTAAAATTTTTTTTAAAATGCAAATCTAAATTACAGAAATATGGACTAATTCTAGAAATTCTACTTAAAATTTTCATTCTAAAAGTTTATCATGGATGGGCACAAAAATCACACCAGAACAAAAAGCTGTTTGCAGTGACTTTTGGTTTTTATCAGACCATCTGTTAAGCATGGGTTTGTATAGGTAGCCAGCAGAATCACATCTACTCTGTAAACATTAAAAGTGACACAAGAAAACACGTAACATGTGATTTGGCCCAAACACAAACTTTTTGAACAATGTAATTTTAATGTATTTAAACATAGGACAGGTGTAATATACAGTGAAATATAAGTTGTCACCCTATGAATTTAGTATGTTTATTTATTCTCTTTTTTACTTATATTTGTCATTTGTATATTTATATACCTTGAATTTTACAATAGAGGCTATAGAGATACCTGAGTGAGTAGGCTGCTTGCTATGCAAGCCTGAGAACCCAAGTCCAGATTCCAGAACCCATGAAAACAGCCTGGAACATCTCAAAGCACTTTTGACTTCAGCACAGTGGTTGGAGGGATCATAGACTTGAGGATTTCTGGGACTTGCTGGTCATCAGCCTAGATCCAGATTCAGTGGGAGTCCCTGTCTCAATGGAATAAGGCAGAGTGCTAGCTACATCAGGACACTTGATGTTCTGCTCTATCATACATGTGCATATGCTACTCAGTTGTATCATGCTCACACACACACACACACACAGAGAGAGAGAGAGAGAGAGAGAGAGAGAGAGAGAGAGAATTTTTACAGTAAACATATCCTTTGCAAAAAGAAATCCAGGTATTTTTCAGTTCAAAATTTGAAACCTACCAATTCTGAGGCTCCATAAATAAAAAATATAAATGAATAGCAATCCCTAAGCCTTTATTAGACCTTTTTTTTTTAAAGGAGGCTATAAATAGCTCAGAGAAGCAGACAGCCTTACAGACATCTAAAGTCAGACATCGATGCGGTAATTTTTGCTGGAACAATTCACAGAAACAAATATAGTGACATTTAATTCCTCTAAGTAAAACCAGATCTCCTTTGAAACACAGAGGTTGGGGGAAGAGGGAGTTGATCTGATCTGGCCACTGAGAAGAATGGAGGAACCCATGAAAGTTGTCGGTAACCTACCAGGGCTACATAAAAGCAGCATTGGTTCTAAGGAGTCATGGAAGTGCATGTGTCTATTTCAGTATCAACATTCCTACCTTCCCCATGCCAGACCCTATTAAACTGCTAATACCACTAATTCTTGACTCAATAGAGAGGCAAGTCTGTTTTCAGAATCTTTTATCTTAAGAAATAAAATATTAAAAACTTATTCTTAATACATTTAATAAATAACATTAAAACCCTTTGGGTAACTTTAGGGCATTGTAGTCTATAAGGACAGACTTTGAAACTCCAAAGCTTGGGAAGTGGAAAAATGCCAATCTCAGTTACTAAGATGTGAATTTGTCTATAGAGTCAAAATTAGCCAATTCTTAGTGAATGGATCTTAATGCAATCTGTTATTGTACAAAGCCACATGCAGGATGGCATCGCCGTGTGTTTAAATGTGTGGTCCTCTAATAACTTGCCTTTAAATTCCCAGAGGAGTCCATGCCCTTGCAAATTCTGGGGTTGACTTAGCACCCTTAGGATTCCAATCTCCACAACTTTTTTTTTTTTTTTTTTTTTTTTTTTTTTTTTTTTTTTTTTTTTTTTTTACTGAGACTAGCTATGGAAAGGTAAGATTTTGAGTTCAAGTGTTTGAGGGCTCCATGGGAAGCCTTGGCATTTTTAGACTAGGTTAGGATGGCCAGAACTGAATTTGTTTCTTTCTTTGTTCACTTCTTTGGATTTTGCATTAACCTTTCTAAGCTAAGTGGCTGCTTGCTCACCTGCCTGCTCCTTTGGGGACTCCTAGCCCTTCTGAACAGAACATGGAGCTGTGCTATGGAACCTGTCCTCAAAGACCATGGAACTCAGTGCAGGTTCAATAGCAAGGCCTGTAGCTACAATTCCTTCAAGTGAGTCAAATAACACGAATCAAGGTCATCTCTTGCAGAACATCACCATATTCAAGTGTAGATTTTTATGTGAAGAGCATTGGGTGCCATTAGTGCGAGCACATCCATGGTGAATGTTAAGATGGGCGACTTTGAAGCCTTGTTGTCTTCAGGAAGATTTGACAGAA
This sequence comes from Mus caroli, assembly GCF_978045245.1. Classification (NCBI taxonomy): domain Eukaryota; kingdom Metazoa; phylum Chordata; class Mammalia; order Rodentia; family Muridae; genus Mus; species Mus caroli. The sequence goes on from NW_028227268.1 coordinate 11,137,550, forward strand.
CCGTCCAGAAGAAGTCCTAGGATTGCTAAGAATAGAAATCATGTGGTACCCAGCACTCACCCACCCACCCCCCCCCCCATACTCCCAAGGATAAAAAAGCATTTTTCACTGTGGTTCCAATGCCAGGTTGCCTATGACTGACCCATAATAGATTCCAGACCGTTTTATTTGAAAGCTGCTTTGATTAGACCTAAGAGTGCATTCCCAAACAAACGTAACTTATGGAAAGCACATGTGGCCACCACCTTTGACCTTCTCAGTTCAGAATGAATGGTATTCCAACAGAAACTGAACTCCCGTGTCTCTGTTACTATTTTCTCGTTTGTGATGAGGGCCTGTGAACTGTCCTCCTTGGCAACAGGAAGGCTATTTATTAGTCTGCCGCATCTGCCGGGAATCACAGATGTGTTATGCTTGTGGACCAGGAACTCCCTGGATAGTGTCTACAACTTCTCTGACCTTTAAATGATTCAGTTTCTGTTTTAAGTTGTCAAAAAGAAAAGTCAGGACATCTTTATTGGGGAAGAAGATTAAGCAACTGTTATCGTTTGTTGGCTCAACTCCCATTTCTCCCATGGATACAGAAAAGGGAGAGACCTTAAAATACGAGATAAGATACTTCTTCTGGATGATCCAGATCCATAATCTCTTGAGGATTCTGTATGCTGTGTACTGTTAGCCATTGGGATTGGCTTTCTATCAGTGTGTGCATTCTGAAGCCTGCTTAGGTGGGAAGCATGACCCCTGAATAGTTTACAGATGATTTAGGTAGATGGAAAGACTAAAATACACTTGATGGGCTCTCGAATTTCCACGAATCTGATTTTCTATGCTTTATCTTCTCATCATAGTTTTATTCCCATGATGGAGCTGTAGATTAACCCAGCCTGACCTGATTTTGAAGGTCTGAATTCATTATTCATGAATGTGTGCATGAAGTGACAACCCGAATCAGTGCTATTTCCCTTAGAAAGGCAAGTGATATATGTCTTGGTACCAGTGTTTCTCAGGTTGGAATATTCATTATTTTGGTAGCTAGAGAGTCAGGGTAAGGCTTGATACAGGCACTTTTCAATTATGTCTGCATGTGAAGGGTTAAAACTATCTCTTAAGCATCTGTGTCACAGCCAAACGTACTTATGCCTACAGTGGTGTTAAGAACCACAAAAATGGTTTCATGTTTTCAACTTAATCAATATTCAACTGTGTCTGTGATGGTGTGGACTAAGGATTGGGACAAATCTTTTTGCCTCTAAGAAACTTCATCTCCCTGAGTTGTTCTGTTTAAACAGCTCTCTCAAAAGGCAGACCTTTGTGGGAGAATAGGACCATAGTAGCCAAGGATAGAGCTCCAGGCAAGAGAAAGGTAAATATGCTTGGGACCTTCCCAGCATCTAAGACTCCAGTGTGCATCTTAACATCGTGCCTATGTGATTAACTCTGTTTCCCTAGCTAATGAAGTTATGGCCATACATAGATAAACTGTAGGAGGAAAATAATTAGAAATTGCATTGTGTTTGTATAGAACACCCATTCGTGTACCTGGGAGGTGATTCACACTGGCATTGTGTTCCCTCTCTTAAGTCAATGATCAGATAAACACCTCGAATGTAAATTGGTGAGCAGAAAGCAGCTTAGAAATTTAAACTTTAATGCCTAAGTCTAATTCATTCAGCAGGCAATGGACCTATGAAAATTTGTGTGATGCTTGGCTCAAATTAATGCATTTTCAGCATGCCAATCAAAAATTTTTTTTTCCACCAAGAATTTACACAACATAGCAATCTGGTGAACAAATCCTAATGTATTTTGAAACTTCAGAAACATTTAGCTACTAACAGTGTTAAAGATTAGGTACAACAATTTTAACTGTAGTCCATCTGCTTCCCCTCCCACCTCCACCACACCTGGTCTGATGTTACCTGGGGAAGGACACAGAGACGAACCAAGTATTTCCCTTGGAAATAAAATTTGATTTTGCTATCACTTAGCCAAAAATGCCATTTTTGCATCAATGTGGGATGAATATTATTTGCAAGAAGTTCATTTAATAATTTGTCTGAAAATTCTTTTGAGGCTCAAAATATAACTGACAAATACATTAAATTTATTTTTTGATTATCGTTGTTTTTTTCATTCATATAATTTAGGAGCAGAGGAAGAAACACTGTTTTGATGCTACTGTTTCTCAGACGTAAAACTTCACTGGAATTTTTGGCTCCTGCATCTCTCTTGTAACTTTCTAGAAGGAGCAAAGTGGAGACCTTAATTGAAAAAAAAAAAAGTGAATAGTTGAGGCAAAGCTCAAGAGCAAGGTACTTGCCTGGCATGTGTAAGACCATGCATACACAATTAGAAACCAGCCCTCCACGGCAGATCTCCAGCTGGTTGTGAATGTTCCCATGCCAGCTCCCACATCCACAAACAGTTTTTTAAAAGGACACATAGCAGGCTAAGAAAATATTTGTGCTTTTGTCCATTCATATTTGGCTAAATGGCACTAAAATCTTTTGAAAGCCAAGAACTATAAAGTTGACTCTATCACCCCCTCAGCCTCTGGGATTTTCACTTGGATCCCATCTCTCTCTCCCAGAGCTGCAAAAACACAGCAAGAACATGGGTCTGCTGACTCCACTGAGCAAGGCTGGTCTTCACCTCCCATCCTGGGAAGGTCTTCTCTTTGAAGACTACCTTGTGCGGCAGATACCCTCGGTCTTGCTTCTCTGTGGCTGCTGCTCTTCTCTTTTTCCCAGAGCAGATTTTACTCTCGTTCTATATAATAGCACTAATCAAATATCAGTGTATAATCAATGATGGCCAAGATGTCAAAAATTACAACCCAGCAATGTGGTACAGCTTTGTAGGTTGTTGGTGATGCCAATCAAAATTCATCATTGCCTGTTTCTGCTTTTAAGGACACTGCCCTCAACCTCAGCAAATCTTCTGATCCTGTCTTATGGTTTCAGTGCCTAGCCCCTTACTCTGACTTCCAAATGATAATCATACAATGAAAGTGTTAATAAATCCTTGTTTTGAAGTTACAAAGCTTTCATTTTATGTTTGTTCTACATGTACTGTATTTCAAGGAGGAGAAGGGAGGTGGTGCCTAACACAGCATAAACGTAGAAAATCCCTGAATTAACATCCATCATCCCTTTTCTCCCTGCTTCTCTCTTCCTTCAGCTCCTTTTTGTCCCCCTAGACAGATTTATTTCATGTCTGAGAGAGAGAGAGAGAGAGAGAGACAGAGAGACAGAGAGAGAGAGACAGAGAGAGACAGAGACAGACACACACAGAAAGAGACAGAGAGACAGAGAGACAGAGAGAGACAAAGAGAGAGACACACAGAGAGAGACAGAGACACACAGAAAGAGACAGTCAGAGAGAGAGACAGAGAGAGACAGAAAGAGACAGTCAGAGAGAGAGACAGAGAGAGACAGAGAGAGAGAGATGCTATGTACCCATATAAAGGCTGGAAACCACATATGAAAAAATACTTATCAGTCTGAGACTAGCATAATTTGCTTAATGTGATTACCTCTATTTGGATCAATTTTCCTACAAAAAGATATTCTTCTTTAGGGCCACAAAAATTCCACAGTGCACACACACAGTATTTTATTTATTCCTCTCTTTCCTCTGTTCTTGGACAGAACACAAATAAAGCCGGTACCTATGGACTAACCTTACAAAGGACTGCTCAGAAGTCAGCACAGAATTTATAATCCCATTTCTGTGGTATGATGCAGAGATGTATCCAGCACTGAGAACCCTCACTTATGAGACTAGCACCTTTTAATTTTCTGTTACTATTATTGTTCTTGTTTGGGTTTTTTGAGACCTCACTATGTAACCCCTGGCTGTTCTTGAAGTCACTATGTAGACCAGGCAAAATGCATCTGACTCTGCCTCCTAAGTGCCGGGGTTAAAGGTTGCACTACCAGAACCTACCTGTATACCATAATATTTTATATTGTATTTATATTTGTATATGTTGGCAATTAACTATTTACAAACCAAATGAAGTAGTTTTATTAAAGAGTGTGCCAAAAAAACTAGCATTGCAATCCAGTTCTCTCTAACTAGACAAAAACAATACAAAGAGATCAGTGCTGGCACCCTGGCATAGTCAGTCTTTTGTGTATAAGGACTGAACCTGGTTCCTAGAATCAAACAGATTCTATTCTGTTCTTCGATCTCTGGGTACCAGGCTGTGGCAAGATATTTCAGCTTGCATGAGCTGCATCTACTACACCAGTATACACATATACATTGAGTAGCTATCAGCTCACAAACCATGAGTGGATCAAATCATTAAGAATCTAAAGATTGGCAAGAGAGGGCAAAGGATGTCCAGACCCCAGACAGCGTTATCACTGGTAGCTGATCCACTGATTTCCTTTTACGGACGGTGTTTTCACATGCGAGATTAATCCAACCAGTGACTGGATGAGAGGCAGGACTCCTTTGGAGTTAAGCCAAAACATCCGAACACAATGGGAAAAACAATTCAATGTGGGTGATGTTATCAGGTATCCTGAGGAAAGTGGCAAGGAGAAAGCTTCCTCCTGCCCACATTCAAAGTCTCCAGCCTTATCTTGCTATGGATCCCTTCTGCAGGCTGTCGTTTCGATCTCATGGATGAACCGTGCCTAGTCACAAAGACTCAAAACTGAGTGGGGTATGGTGGTTCACACTTGTAACTCTGTACTTGGGAAATGGAAGAATTATGAACCTGAGCTAAATAAAGACACACACACACACACACACACACACACACACACATATATATATATATGCATATACATACACATTATATATATATATACACATAACATATATATATATATACACATATACACACTCACATGTACATGCAGGTAAAAGAAGAACATACTTAAAGTATTTAAAAAACATTAAAAACAATTAATGGTCAATAAAATACACACATGTGGTATGTATATGTAACATGTATGTATATGATGTGTTTAATGTGTGTATGTGAATGTATATGTTCATGTATGTATGTATGTGTATGTGACATGGGTGTGGCTGTATGTATATATGTACATGTGTATGTGTGTATATATATATATATATGTGTATGTGTATATTGTGTCATGTGTATATGTGTATGTATGTGTATGTGTGGGTGACATGTGTATGCATGTGCATGTGTGTGATGTGTGTGTATGTGTGTATATGCATGTATGTGTATATGATATGGGTGTATATGTGGGTATGGGTGAGAAACATGTGTGCATGTGTGTGTGTATGTGCATGAGTGCATGGTGTGTTTATATGTGTATGACATGTGCATATGCATGTGTGATGTGTGTGTGTAGGTATGAAGGATGCAAAACTGGTTCTTTTTTTTTTACCACTTTATTTTCTGTAGTACATTACATCCCATCCAGAGTTTCCCCTCACTTCAGTCCTCCTAGTCCCTTCCCCTTCCTCCCCTCTCTTCAGATCCACTCCTCCATTTCCCTTCAAAAAGGAGCAGGCCTCCTGGAAAGTCAATCTGACATGGGACATTTACATAACATGTTACACTAAGACTTGGCACATACCCTCATATCAAGGCTGAACAAGGCAACCTGGTAGGAGAAAAGGAGTCCCAAAAGCAGGCAAAAGAGTCAGAGACACCCTCACATGTCCACTGCTATGAGTTCAATAAGAACACTAAACAACTATAACATATATACCCAGTATTTAGTTCAGACCCCTATAGGCTCCTTGGTTGTTGGTTCAATTTGTGTTAACCCCTGTGAGCCCTGCTTAGTGGATCCCGTGGGGCGTGTTCTTGGGGTGTCCTCAACCTCTCTGGATCTTACGGTTCTTTTTCCCCTTCTTCTTTGGGGTACCCTGAACTCAGCTTAATCTTTGGTGGCTGTGGATCTCTGCATCTACCCCCATCAGTTGCTGGAACTAGCCTCTCTGACGATGATTGTGGTATGTTCCAGTGAATGAGTATAGCAGGATATTATTAGGAATCATTTCATTGACCATTTCTTTGCCAGTCATGTTTAGTTTTATCCTAGGTCCCTGGGCTATCAAGCCTCTGGTTCATTCATCTTTACTTGTGAGTTTCAACTAAGAAGTAAATCAATTAACATCTCAGTCCTCCTCCACATAATCTGAGATTTTCTGTGACTAGCCAAGGCCATTTTCACTAAACTAAGAAGATAATCGCCTTTCTTTTCCACGGACATTCTCAAATTGTATTGTATACCTTCTAGCTATATTTAATAATGTTTTAGTTGGACTGATTAGGGTTTTCTCTGTCAGTGTCAGCCTAGCATCATTTAAATAAAACAAATTTACACCCTAACAGATAACTGAGGAGACACTGTCAGACAAAATTAGAGAACGAAGAATTCCTGAGATTATGTAGGTCAAATGACACAAAAGATTACTTAATGAGGTTGGCTAGATGTCTCAATCAATAGAGCCCTTGGTGCCAACATAAAGGGTTGAGCTCAGATCCCTAGCACCCACAGAAAAAGCCAGGAGTAGCAGCACTCACTTAGAATCCTAGGCCTTGGGAGCCAGAGACAGGTAGATCCCTGCAGCTTATGGGCTAGCCAGCCTAGCCAACTTGGTGAGCTCTGGCTTCATAGAGAGATGCAGTCTCAGAGTAAAATGTGGAGAGCAATAAAGGACGATACCAGATGTTGACCTCCACATACACATGCAACACCATCAGAAACATATGCACTTCAATGTGCACACATGCACATGCAAAGGTTTAGTTAGGAGAAAAAGATACAATCTATGAACCTACCGTACAATGTCATGTCTATGGCAAGCAATGTAGTTTAGTGCTTGAAATTTGCCAAGAAATGGATTTCAAATGCTCTTATCACAAAACTTATGGAAAAAATTGTTGTCCCACAGTGTGTGTGTGCGAGTGTGTGTGTGTGTGTGTGTGTGTGTGTGTGTGTGTGTGTGTGACTTGTTATTTGTCAATTGAAATAAATAAAGCTGGAGGTTAGGTTATAACCTGAAGAGAGACATTTTCACCATCTCCAAAGACAATGTCTCTAAAGCGTATAGAAAGAATGCAGTCATCTGAGTCTATCTTTGAGAATTTACTTCTGATGCTGGTGAACCACTTGTTATGACACACAGTTTTCATGGCATCTTGCATGTGGGTTTAGAAAGCTGAGCACACTGGTGTGAGGAAGGGGTACTCTTGTTAGGAGAAGTGAATAATGCTTTTCTGAGCTACAGATCTGAAGCATTTGGATTCATAGATGATATAATTGCCAGCACACTGGAGGGCAATGAAATGTACACTGAAGGATATTCACTGGGCATACAGAAAATTTAGATATTGAAAGACAAAATTCATGCACCTTCTTAGGGAAAATATATGGAACAAAACTTGACAGGTCTTTAGTTAGCTTAATGGACAAGGAAAGAAGAACATATAGTTAAGGAATTTAGAGGACTCACTACACATAATGAAGATTAAGACCTGCAAGCATTACATACCACAGGTCCTAGGTATGCAGGTGAGTCTAAGATATCCATGTATGTAATATATGGGAGTATGGTATAATCATCAGCCAGAGAAGAACTTAAGTGTCAGAAACTTCATCACCAGGAACATGCTTAATTCTCCCAATAACCCTGAGAACCGGGCATCAATATCATCCTCTTCCTCGGGTACAGAAATCATGCTTAACTGGCTTGGTAGGCTTTCCAGGATCAACAGGAACTAGCAAGAGAAAAGGAGTATAAAGAACTCATTTCATCCCATTGCTTAAGTTTTGTGCTATGAGAAACTTTAGCAGTAAGACACACTCATCCTTCTGTGATGTCACTACAACTTTAAGCTGTTATGAGATAAGAAGCTATTAGAGGTAAAATTATTGTTAAGTTGTCTTTAGGCATTGATTCCTAAGTTGAGGCTTAGATTCAGGACAGAATTAGCTGCAAGGAATGTTGGCTGTATCCCTAGAGATAGGCTACAGAGCTTTGCTGATAAGTCTTGGAATACTTCAGCTCAGAACCTAGAGCGGAGAGGACCACATGTGAGATCAAATGGCCTCAACTGTGGGGATTAGAGGTCATGGGCAGGAAAATTAAAGGAGCTAGTCCCTAAATGCTCATCTGAGTTAAACCCAGATAAAGAGCAAACAAACTCTGAGACATGAACAAAGGGAAATGGAGAGAAAAACAAGCATCTTCCCAGAAGAGTCAAGGCAACTAACTATTCAACCGAGAAAGAAAAAGAATAGAATTTGATCAATTTCAACTCAAAATCAATTTCCAGTGTAAATAATGAAAAGTTGTGTAAGTAGGGATATTTTACACATAAAGGTCTATTGGCACTATTGGGTTTTTAAAGACAGGTCTCTGTCACTTTAAAGATGGAAATAATACAAGAATTAGCGAAGGAGAAACTATTGAAGATATACACGCTTGTGTTTAAAATCTTTATCAAGCATTATAGTAAAACAGCTTTTCTTTTCTAGGTTGGAGATTCTCATCACTATCTTGGGGCTGAGTGGCTATCAGCACCCACAAAAAAACCAAACCAAACCAAAAAAAAAACCCTCTTAAGATCATGGTTATTGACACTCCCTACAGAAGGAGCATGAAGGCTCATGAGATTTGCATCGGCCTCTTTCCTTCTTCGGGTTCCAGTGATGCCTGTTGATAATGTGGCAATTGATGGAGATGGGCTTTCTTGGTGGAGGAGATGCCCATCAATTGTTCAAGGTACCTCTAAGTAGTATAGCTGCCTTTTGAGTCTCCTATGTTCCTATAAGTAACTCCAAATCAATCAATCAATAAATAAAAATCCCTCATTGTTTCACTCTTCTAGACTTGAAGGGAATTATTTCTTTGGTCTGTAGATGATATATCGAGGCACATTCGTCCTTTCCTTATGTTTTCTTAGGAAAAAATACCCAACACGTATCAACTAAGCTCTATATTTGGTGGTCTAGATTTTCAGAGATAACAAAAACATGGCTCTGCTCTAAGTCGCTGGCATACTTTGCATGTAGAAATGGCAAATCCATGTATTTATGCAACAGACACAGAGTCCGTTTGGCGATGTTAGCCTGAGTAAGAACTGCCTGCTGAATTTACAAGGTTACAGTTTAATACCCATATCAACAAGAGTGTTTTGCCACTAATATTTTAACAATAGACACCATGCTGGGATGGTTTGTTTGAAATTTGTATAATCAAAGGATTTGTGAAGGAATTTCCTGCGTTTGTTGAGGAGTTGGGCTAGACAACTCTGAAGTTCTCTTTTAACAGTAGGAGGCTAAAAGTTTTTGTTCACAAGCACACAGTATTTACTCCAGTATTAGAAGACTGTTCCATGGTGAACGGATGCTCAAGAGGCTTAAAAATGAAACAATACTACAAAACCCCCATCCGTTCATTAGGATTCAAGCACCTGGACCTTCTGATTTAAAACGAGAAGGTATGAGCTTTACTGTCATAGCCACAGCAAAATTGTCCCCTTTCATCTCTGCTTGCTATCTTTCTGCTTGATCAATGTTGACATTTATGACTTAGTTGAGGTTTGTTTTTGTTTTTGTTTTTTTTCTCATTTTTATTTTGTGATCTGCCTGGAGCTCAAACCTTAAAAGCAAATCAACAATACGAAGGGAAACAGTTCACATGGGATTAGGGATTTTCTGAGCAACCATTAAGGAAAAACGTAGGGAGCTATACATAGTAGCACATAGTAATTTATTATCACAGTACATGGGAAACAGAGGCAGAGGATTGCTAACAATCCAAGGTCAGTATGGTCTACATCATGGGTTCTATCTAGTTTAGCTACGGCTGTACAAAGAGACCGTCTTAAATGAAATGCTCAAGAACTACAAATGATTCTGTGTCCATAACTTGTGAACTCCAGGAGCCCCTGATCCCCTTAGGAGTACTGCCTCTTATAAATGATCAAAATCCTGTTTTTATTTATCTGTATACTATGAGAGATTTCTTGTGTTCTTATCATCTAACACAGAAAATACACCATTTCTCAAATCAAACAGTGCCTTTATTTTAGTAATTCAGAGTTAATTTCAATGGACAGACTGATTCCCATCTGAATCTTGTTGTAACCATTGACTTCTTATAACTCAGACTAATTATTTTACTCCCTAAACATAACTAATTATAAAATTAAATCCAACTGCATTGTGGAATGACAGAGATCCTGTTAATGCTTATAAATCATACGCTTAGCTTAAGTACTTGAGTCAAACAAGGGCTGATCTGAAAAAGCCACCTGATAGGCATAGAGAAAGCCACTGGGCTAGATTAATTCAATAATGGATGCTTTAATGTGGTGCAACTTAAGAGTTCAGAATATAAAATGGTTACTCTTTATTGCATCGATACACAGAAGAAAATTTGCCTGGCCCTAAACCCATCTGACCCTGTTTCTTCCTCATACCAGCCCACTTTAACATACCAACTCTGACTTCAGCTGCAACCCTAGTTGCAGAGACTGGGCTCATCAGCAGAGGAAGGTCTGAGGTGGAACACAGCTATCAAGAAGCAAAATATCCATGGTTGCAACATATCATAGTTGATATTTTTGTTGGAACTACCTGTTTATTTTATCTTTTATTCCACCTTCCCCATTACAAAATTACAATTGCCTGGTATTTTTCTCAAATACCAAACAAAGTGTGACTTGCTTGGACCTGAGCCATTTGTTAGAATATCACTCTGAGTTTAGCTATTGAATCAAGTGACTCTTTACACCATAATTTCCCTCCTCGAGAAAATGGAGCTAATAACAGTTATCTCTGCGTAGTTTGTGGTTCCTATGTGCCAGGTACCATACCAACAGAGATTATATACTATCTAGGGACAGATACTGTTAAAGGCTTTTTTCAAGGAGGTGGTTTGAAGCTGAGAACCTTGGAAAGGTCACTGCTGATAGGTAGCCAATTCTGATAGGATAGAAAGCTTCCATAAGCTCTGCAGACACTGTCTCAGCCTTTTCTGAGTTCTCAGGATGACTTGAAGACTCATACGAATCACAGAAGAAAAAAAGGAACTTTGGAAAGGCAAAGACTCACATTCTCTATAAATAAAATACTTATGGCCATTATCCATGATCCTGCACCTACGTGGCCTTAGAATTTCCACAGTCAAACTATTCTAATTGTGTCTTTTTTAAAAGTGAAATGAAAAATTACAGACATGGGGTAGCCTGAGTGCTATTTACTCCATAGCAACTCTCAGATATGAAAATTGAAATAAAATAATTAATATAAGAAAATCATTAAATAGCAAAAAGCCTAGTGATTTATTTTAATCTCTAAAGCGTATTTAAGTGTTTGGCAAGTAGGGAATATTCCTCGTCACTAAAGACCTCTGAGTAGTTAATTTTTTTACATACATTTAATAACAATGTGTGCCCACATTTTTAGCAGTGGAGATGTAATTATGACAAAACAGTACAGAGCCTGAATCGTCTTACAACTTCACGTCCTTCCTGTTGCTTTGTTGTCCCTTGGAGGCAGTGGAAGGATGGCAAAAACATACAGCATGGCTTTGTTTTATTCATGCCTGTTTGCACAGGAAATTAAAGATTCACTTCTGCCACACCAGCCATGTCAATAAGCAGCACTAGTATTCCACTGATCAAGTCGCTCCCCTTTTCGCTTTCCTCTGAATTTTCTTCCCTTAAGAAATCCCTAAATGGCACTTGTCTCAGTCTGTTTGCTTCAGCCCTCCCTAGAGATGATATGAAAAGGAAAAAGAATCCCAGCCATAGACTGTGTAGTAACAAAACATGACTATCTAGCCCGTGGACGATGCAAGTACCCAACAAAAGCTTCCCCCTATAAAGAATGAGCTTAAAGGAACAGATGAATGAGCAAGTAGCCCAGGCTTCGACCAGTTTGTACATGACAGCAAGGTCTTACCTCAGTTACAGATCCAAACCCTGGGACCTTTTGATCTTCAACACGACTGCCCAGACAGAACTCATGATCTCTTCTCTGGGCTCTTCTTGTTCCCCTTCTGAGGCTGTCAGTACCTACCACCATGGAGATGAGAAACCCCACAGCAGAATCTCGTTCTGTTTTGCCTTTCCGGCCACATTCAGCACAGACAAAAGCCAGAGTTCTCAGCGTTACTTGACTGAATCGACACTTTCTTTAACTGGTTCCCATGCCTACTCATGGTAGAGACGCCTGCCAACGGAGGCTGACAGAAAACAAGAAGCTAGGAGAAATACCCTTTCTCTAAGCTCCTTTACAACTCGGTCTTTGATCACAGCTCTAGGAGCCTGTTAAGTCACAAGAATCCCTCAAATTACCAAGTGGCCACATGCTGCCCCCTAAACATCGAGTTGACCCAGAAGGCTGAATCCTCTCGTGTTGACATCTCAGGGCTCATACAACTTCATCCAAGTCTGATCTTCTTGTGTGTGGGCTTTCTTACTGTCACAGTAGAGATTTCTGTGGAAACACACACCCTGCCTGACTATGTAACCCTATACCAAAGGCAAACAGCCTCTTGCCCAACATGATTTTACATGGGTTCCAAGGTTGTAGGTGACCCTAGAGAAATTATCAACAACCTTGGTATTAGTTCCAAGGACATTGGATGTTCTTCAGGAAACTGTTTTCATTTGTGATTGTTTTCTTTGCTTTCTTTACTTTGGGGATAAGAGAAGGAATGAGTCACTTACTCACTGTCCAGTGTTCATTTTTTTAAATGAAGGCTTAGCATCATTTTCAATAATTAGTCGGTGTTGAATTTTTTTTCAAGTAAATTCTGGTGAATTCACTGAGACCCGAGACAAGGAATTTTAACACATGACACTCAATAGTAGATTTTTACCTAGGATTATAGATATATAAGTATAGGTATAGGTATAGGTATAGGTATAGGTATAGGTATAGGTATAGGTATAGGAATAGGTATACACTCTTCAAACAAATGGACTTGCCAGGAGATAATACAATGATTTGGAATTCAGAAGATTCAGACTAGAAGTTAGTGCTATACATTTGGGATTTGCAGTCACGGACAATGGAAGAGAACACACAAGAAGCCAGAAGAGTTAGAAAAGAGAAGAATTCCATTGACTGAGGCCTAGGACAAAACCCAATTTGAGGTTGGAACGAGGAAGAGAATCCATAACAGGAAGTGAGAAAACCCTTCCATGTACAGCAAAACTGTGAGCTATGGTACACCATGAAAGTTTGGCAGGGTTAGGGAATGCCATCTTGTCAGACATGGAGGGACACCCTGGCATTGAGAAGTTGTATTTGACTGTGGAATGCTATTAGTAGCCTTGATGAAAAAAATGTCATAAATTTGAAGGCAGAACCCTAGTTAAATGACAAAAAATGAGAGCAGAGTGAGAGGTGTTAGCGAGAGGAGGCAGGAAGCTTTCACATGTGGGATGCCATAGATAACTGGGATGGATGGAAAGTCATGTAGGAAAGAGGAGTTGCTTGTTACTCCGGGAAAGAGAAGTTTGTCTGTCTGTCGTTAATTAATTTGTTGGTAATTTGACACATGTCTATCAGAATGCACACACCCTGTTTTACACTCTCACACATGCTGAAACCTTTCTTCTTCCCATCAGTTCCCCTCCTTATTTTGTGTTTTTGCGACCCACTGGGTTTAATTGGGATTGTTTGCATGAGCCTGGGGTGGAGTTGAGGGTTGAGGCAGGGATAAGCATCCAGTGGTGACATCTCTGAAGAAAATGATTTCTCTCAGCTAGACATTAGCTGCCAAGGGCTTCTTGGATCCTCCCACCCATGAAAGAAGTTACAATTTGCCTGAAAATGTTTTCAATTGATTAACTTTCTTAATTAAGTTCTTACACACCCTGCCGCTTGCACATCATTTGTTTTAAAACCAAGTCTTGTGCTGGAGAGATGGCTCAGCAGTTAAGAGCACCGACTGCTCTTCCAAAGGCTGTGAGTTCAAATCCCAGCAACCACATGATGGCTCACAACCATCTGTAATGAGATCTGATGCCCTTTTCTGGAGTGTCTGAGGACAGCTACAGTGTACTTACATATAATAAATAAATTAATTAAAAAAAAAACAAGTCTTTTGGTAAATAAGAAGAAGGTATCATTTTACCCTCATGGTTTCACTGCAAATTCATAGGGAAAAAATACAACACCGATATTAGAGCCATCATTGGATTCTCCTAGTGAGTCTAATGTTACTAACCATCTGTTTAAATGATTGCGCAATAAGTGATTAATCTCATTCACTATGTTTTCTTAATGGTCTGTATCTTATAGAAAGTACTGTTCTTACTTCTTATGTAATGATTCTTTTTATACATGTAAAAATAAGATAGACTATAAAGTATAAATTCCATAATTTTCATTATTATTAAGATAACCCCATTATTGATGTATAAATTAATCATAATCTTCTACTAAGTCATTTAAAATACCATTAACATAAAGTCAGTGCTTAATGCCTATTTCTCAAAGGCCAGAATAACTATCTGAATAAATTAGTATTAGAATGATCTACGATTGCAATTATTTACTGGGAGAGTAGTCTGGTTCCTTTTTTAAAAAGAAGCTTAAAATATACACATTTAATTACTTGACAAACCAATTATATATATATTATATGTGTGTGTGTGTCATATAGCTCTTAGTAAAAGTAAATGAAGTAATATTTTCAAAACAGTTAAAACAGTAGCAAAGTAAATGCTCTCAGAATCATTGTGAAATTAGTTTAATGGAAAGACTAGAGAGAAGAATGCCTACTAGGGTGTGGGTGAGTGGATGGGATTAAATTATTTTCTGTAGTTCAAAGATTGACAGGAAACGGGGATAAACTAAAAAAACCTACACAGCAGAAGGAATGGGCAGACAAGTATCAGGTATAATTAAAGTTATGCAAATGAAACACATTGATCATGAAAATACTGCCAACTATACTTCTGGTAATGCTATAAAAACTTCATACTTTGTAGAAAGTAATTCTATTTTTAAAGCAGTTTTTGTTTCCTTTGAGATAAGGTCTCATGCACAGCAGGCTGGACTCAAACTTGCTATGGAGCCTTGGATGTTATTAAACTTCCTTTTCTTTTTTTTAAAACGTATACTGCTAATCCTCCTGTCTCCACAGCCCTTGTGCATCACCACTCTGGGTTTATGTGAACCTAGGAATAGAACCAGGGCATCATTCGTAGCTAGCTGGCATGATGTCCACAAATTGAGCTATGTGTCAACCCTGTTTTGGTACATTTTTTCCAACATAATATTTTTATTGATTATTTGGGAAGTTCACTTCTTCCACCCAATTACACTCCCTTCCCAGGCTTCCCTGGTCCATTCCTCAAGCCTTGTGACACACCTTCAAAAAAGGAAAAAAGAAGGAAAGAGACAGACAGACAGACAGACAGACAGTCAGGAGCATAATCAAACTACCAGTGGACCACTCCTTAAAGAAAACTAAGATCAAAACAGAAACCCTTTTACTGCTGCACAGTGCCACATTCATATGGATAACAGGCAGAAATGTTAAGTTTAGCCAGATTTTCAACATCCAGCGAAAATGCTTAAGTTGTTGCTGTTTCACACAGTCTTAGCCCTTGCTGAAAGTTTCCTTGTGACTGATTGAAACAAACTGCACAGGTGCCATGTTTTGCCTGCCTGAGAACTTCCTGTTATTCTAGCTGCTGGGGCTACCCTAGGATATGGAGGAAGTGGTTAAAGTTCTCATCAGTAAACAGGGCGTCCCTCCCAAACGTCGTTCCCCCTGCTTCAGATCCTCAAGCCTGGTTCTCTTTCCTGATGCATTTCCCTTCCTTTGACCAGGCTGTGCTGAAGTGAACTATGTTATCCTGAGAGATTTTTGTCTTCTGAAAGCATGCATAGGCACTGGCGAGATGTTTACTTCCTCTCAGATGAGAGACAACATTTAATTTTAGAACCAAATACAGAAGTGCCCCCCCACGCACTTCTGGTTGGATATTTTATTTAAGAAATTAAATGATTTTTTTTTAGACAGCTGGCTGGTATTCTTCACAGCCAAACACAAAGCATTAGGCAAGGCCTGCTGAGAACTGACAGAATGGCAGATCAAGGGTTGACCTGAGATGATCCAAAATATCATAGGCATCATGAGAATGTTAATGGAAGAATTTATTATATGAGCATCCTCTGTAATGTCCCTTCCAAATGACTCTGATCTATATTGTTTTCACAGACCAGGATCTCTGTGGTACCTGTATGTTCTGTTCTTTTTTTTTTTTTTTAAGATTTATTTATTGATTATATGTAAGTTCACTGTAGCTGTCTTCAGACACACCAGAAGAGGGAGTCAGAACTTGTTACAGATGGTTGTGAGCCACCATGTGGTTGCTGGGATTTGAACTCCGGACCTTCGGAAGAGCAGTTGGGTGCTCTTACCCACTGAGCCATCTCACCAGCCCCCCCCCCCCTTATGTTCTGTTCTTGCTTTGTGATGAGTCTACATAATTAAAGAGGAAGTCCTTCCTCAGATTCTGATAAAAATGCATCTTCTTGTAGCCTTTACAAACTTTCCTGTATTCACAGTGTCCCCAAATTACTGAAAAACAAGCCTTATAGGACTTCCAACAGCTGGCTCTTCAGCTAAATAAAGAAGAGACTCATGGCTTACCTTCTGACACAGACTACATATCTTCCAGAAAGAAAGAATGCCCAGTTTTTCATTATCTTCCATATCCATAGTAATCATTTAGTCTTTTATTGTGATTAAATGGGATAAATGTTGTGGTCCCAAGTCACTAAGGAAATGGGTACCAACCAGAATTGTGGGTTATATGGTCAATTTATTCATGAGTTGTGGCTAGGGCCACATTTACAACAGAACTCAAGGACTTGGTCAGCCCAACCCAATGTCCTAAATCTGAGTCACAACTCTAGGCTGATTGGTAAAGTTTCCAATGTCTGTGGTATAAATATTCAAGTCATGTCTAGTCACAAATCATTCAATATCAGTGTTGTATATATTCCAATTATAGCTGATTTTAAGATAAACATGTGAACAAAGAATTCCCACCTGAGGAATACCGAATGGCAGAGAAGCACCTGAAAAAATGTTCAACATCCTTAATCATCAGGGAAATGCAAATGAAAACAACCCTGAGATTCCACCTCACACCAGTCAGAATGGCTAAGATCAAAAATTCAGGTGACAGCAGATGTTGGCGAGGATGTGGAGAAAGAGGAACACTCCTCCATTGTTGGTGGGATTGCAAGCTTGTACAGCCACTCTGGAAATCAGTCTGACCGTTCCTTAGAAAATTGGACATAGTACTACCGGAGGATCCAGCAATACCTCTCCTGGGCATATATCCAGAAGATGTCCCAACTGGTAAGAAGGACACATGCTCCACTATGTTCATAGCAGCCTTATTTATAATAGCCAGAAGCTGGAAAGAACCCAGATGCCCCTCAACAGAGGAATGGATACAGAAAATGTGGTACATTTACACAATGGAGTACTACTCAGCTATTAAAAAGAATGAATTTATGAAATTCTTGGGCAAATGGATGGACCTGGAGGGCATCATCCTGAGCGAGGTAACACAATCACAAAGGAACTCACACAATATGTACTCACTGATAAGTGGATATTAGCCCAAAACTTAGGATACCCAAGATATACAATTTGCTAAACGCATGAAACTCAAGAAGAATGAAGACCAAAGTGTGGACACTGTGCCCCTTCTTAGAATTGGGAACAAAACACCCATGGAAGGAGTTACAGAGACAAAGTTTGGAGCTGTGACGAAAGGATGGACCATCTAGAGACTGCCATATCCAGGGATCCACCCCATAATCAGCTTCCAAACGCTGACACCATTGCATACACTAGCAAGATTTTGCTGAAAGGACCCAGATATAGCTGTCTCTTGTGAGACAATGCCGGGGCCTAGCAAACACAGAAGTGGATGCTCACAGTCAGCTAGTGGATGGATCACAGGGCCCTCAATGGAGGAGCTAGAGAAAGTACCCAAGGAGCTAAAGGGATCTGCAACCCTATAGGTGGAACAACATTATGAACTAACCAGTATCCCGGAGCTCTTGACTCTAGCTGCATATGTATCAAAAGATGGCCTAGTCGGCCATCACTGGAAAGAGAGGCCAATTGGACACACAAACTTTATATGCCCCAGTACAGGGGAACGCCAGGGCCAAAAAAATGAGAATGGATGGGTAGGGAAGTGGGGATGAGGGTACGGGGGACTTTTGGGATAGCATTGGAAAAGTAATTGAGGAAAATATGTAATAAAAATATTAAAAATTTTTAAAAAATATAAACATGTGAGATTTCAGGCTAGGGCAAGTGCGGGTAACAGATCTGAATTGGGTTTTGTGAGATGATGAATTCTTGAGGATGCCCCTTAAACTAAAATGTAAGCTGAGCACAGTAGCACATTCCC
Organism: Mus caroli; assembly: GCF_978045245.1. Taxonomy (NCBI): domain Eukaryota; kingdom Metazoa; phylum Chordata; class Mammalia; order Rodentia; family Muridae; genus Mus; species Mus caroli. Next base: position 11,155,977 of record NW_028227268.1, read on the forward strand.
ATAATCCACAACTTTGGAATGCTAATGAAATATAAGAGGGACATGCACAAAGGCAGGTTACAAGTCTATAGAATGTCATGTGGCACTAGGTGTAACTAACGGGCTGTTTTGTTCTGTTTTTCCTGGGGGGAAGGAAAAAGAAATGAAATTTAACAAGAACTGGATGTACTTGCAAGAAGTGCATCTTGTAAAGAGTGATACCACAAACACAAAATCATGATTGATCTTAATGTCTTAAAATGTTTCCATAAAACCCAGTTAATGTTCAAGCCCTTATCATGAGTTATGGAAAATCCATACACATTGAACTTAAATGTCTCCTTATGACTAATCTTTTTTTTTTTTTTTTTTTTTATGTCCAGTCTTTTCCACTCTGGAGTAGGCTCCTCCATTCTCAAAAGCTGTGGATGTGTTTGTCTCTGCTTTCCAGGGTATCCACTCTCCAGTAGCTGCTTGTTGAGTCACACTTTCCCAAGGGTGCAATTCACACCCTTCATACTGAACGGAAATGATGGAGACAAATGGTGTGAGCCCTGAAAAGGAATCAGCAGGCAAAAGCGGCTTGCCTGTTTGGTTTCATCTCTAGATCAGTTAATGGGAGAAATATCACAGAGAGCTGAGGTGGTGAGCAGTCACTGGTAAATCATCCTAAACTGCTAAGCTTAGGCTCACAAGGAATGAAAGGTTTTGATCAGGGGACTGGGGCAATCTTAAGAGCATTGTGGTATAAAAATCTCTCTCTGTCTCTCTGTCTCTGTGTGTATGGTGTGTGTGTGTGTGTGTGTGTGTGTGTGTGTGTGTAAGTGTAAGGGGTGGGGAAGGTTGAAGTATGTACATGTTTCTGTGGTTGTGTGCACTTGTGTACACTGAAGCCAGAAGTCAACATTGGGTGCCTTCCTCAATTGTTTTCCCCCATATTTTCTGAGACAGTTAACCTTGTTCAATTGCTTGTCCATTACTGGTGCAATGAGCATCAGAAAATCACCGACCTCTTCATTTCTCCCAACCAGCACTGGAATAGAGACTTCACCACATAGCTTTTTCTGTGGGTCCCAAGGAATCCCTTCTTATGCTTTCACACCAGGAAGTTTATTGAGTATACCATCTCTCTAGCCCCAAAAGCAAAGTATTAAAGAGTAAAGTTACACTGAGAATTCTGGGTCTAAAGGGGTGATTAAGCTGATTACATGAGAGATGGCGATATGAGTAGGAGAATATTACATAGCTCCAGAGAACAAAGAAAGGGAGATAAATTCTAAAGATGCTTGAGAGTCAGCTACGGACTCCACAGCAGGCAGAAATCCATAGGGAAAGGGGGCAGAAGGGAAAGGCAGTGGATGAGCAGAGAGAGTAGAGGATGCAATGAGGGTCCAGATGATTCCAAGAAACTTGGTTGAGAATGTCTACAAGAGAGAGATTTCAAGACAAGAGTCAGTATCTTGAAATGTAATGGGTTCAAACTAGAACAAAGGGCATTAAATAAATTGAGGTTGCCATGTCTTCAGTTGGCTACACCTCTCTGGAGTTCTGAAATATCATATTTCAAATATAGGTTTGTCTACAGTCCAAAAGGAAGAGAAGTCCATCCGACCCACAGGCTGAGGAACAAGAGGTTCATACAAGATACTGTGCTGTTGTCGGAAGGGTATTGAACAGATGCGAGAGAGACATAAGTTTAAAGAGAAGGAAGAGAACTTGAAGAAGACAAGTTTGGAAAGTTGCAAAGCCCGGTCCATGATTCTCCTTTGATGCCCTGCAGTTAGACAGATTCCAGGTGTTTGCCCCTCCATCACCATCATGTGGTGGGAACCCACCAGACTAAATTTGAATAGCTCACACGTTCCGTTTTCATTTTCCAGAATGTCCGTAAAATAGCCTTTGTGACAGGCTCAACAAAACTCCCACAATCTATCTGTTCCAAAAAAATGCTTGCTAAAGATCCCTAGGTGCAAGCCTCTGGTGTCAGAGAAGAGGCATTATCTCAATGGAAGACCCTGTGACTGATGCTGTCCTTTGTGAGGAAACTGTAATTGAGTAAAAAAGCAATAACGCTCCCTGCCACCCAGGTGAGGTCCTGTCTCTTTTAAGATGGAATAGCAATTTGTATCTGGAGTCACGGTTGCAGAAAACATATACAAAATACCCAGAAATTCTTCCTTTGTTTTATTCAGAATTTAAATGGGCATGTATCACGTCTCCAAAATGAGCATTTTGTGGAATATGATGATGTGTTAAGTTGCCGCAGGATTCAAAACAGAATAGATAATGTTTTGTGCATCAGGACATGCTTGACACTGGTTGTCTGTGCTTCTCTTTTTTTTTTCTGGAACAGTGTGTTTCCAAAGTAGGTTTGTCTCCATTCCAAAAGATAAAGCTATTATCTAAATATCTTGACCAAAATATTGCCTGTCATTTACTCAAACAATAGAAGCCACATAGAATGTATAAGTCAAACAAAAGACCAACAGCATAATATCAAACTATGTTGGTTTCAAGACTGAATTCACAGTATAGTTGAGGGTCTGCCTGGACAAAATTATGTGCACAGCAAATTTATACTATATATCATGCAATATGTAGATTTTCTTGCAGCAGTCTTGTCTAATACCTAAGGAAACCCAACACATTATTCAGCTAATGGAAAGTTTCAGGTATAAGCAGTTCTCAACTCTGAATACCGAATGAGTCACTTCAAAAATATGGCATTTGGAAATGTAAACATGGCTTCTGATGTAATGATAATATGAATAGGAACAGCTATTATTTATTTGAATAAGTGCTGCATATTAGAACATAGGTCACTGGTTTGCACAAATTTTGTCTTATTTCTTTAGAAACTTCATATACCAAGATCATTATCACATTTTTTTTACATGAGCAACACAAGGCTAAGCATATTAGTACACTATTTCTGTGCCACACAATGAACAGAAGTTATTGACTGTAACTGAATTGAAGTCATCCAATAGATTCCGTACACAAAATTCTCAGTTAATAATGAAAGATCAGATCTTCTTTTTCTTAAAAAAAAATAGAGCCTATCTCATTTAGAGTTTTAATAAGGGGTATCCAAAAGATCCTTCCAAGTTAAACAGATCATTGGTGTAACGCTTGTGCCTTCCAGTAAAAGAAAGTAAGCTCTACTGCTAGACACCACATGCTTCAAACACTGGACTTGGAGGAATCGTTCTGAATCTGATCTGGAGCCCTCCTCTTTGTGGGCAAGAGTTCACAGTGCTATACAAAGTTCTATGCAAACTGTCAATGGAGAAAATAAATCAATAATCAATGCCTACCTAGCTGTTCCACCTTTGAGCCACAACAGTGACAGTATGGTAAGCTTCTAAAAAGTACAATAGTGACATTTATATTCTGGAAGTAACCAAATGCTATCTAATATGACTTCCGGACTCTCTCAATAGGAAGGAAGCCAATCCTGGTACTTTAAACTTCACCAAATACCCATGAATGTCAAGGCTGTGTGACCTGGAAAATACTGTCAGATTCCCAAGCCAGTGTAATCCCTAATTTCATGCTAAATAATTTATTTTTGTGTTCACAGATAAATGTAACCCTCTTCTCTTTTTCAGCAGGTGGAGACCATTATAGAAAATGACAACTGGTCAAATGCAGAGATGAACTGATCATGGGAAACCTCCTCTATTATTGTATTTACAATATAACCCCTACACCTATGACTCTGGGAACATGGAAGAGAGAGGGCTCAATGATTGTGAAAGACAGAGGGAAGGCCATGTGCTTTGAGATAGTCTCCTATTGAATATTTTTTTTAAAAGATCTAAAGTAGAGGATGGGACTTGGGGAGGAAAAGGTGGATCTGAGAGAGGTTGGGGTAAGGAATACAAAGGGAATGTGATCCAGATAGGATGGGTGAATTTCTCAAAGAGTATAACTATTATATTATTAAAAATAGAAATAGAGCCAAATTGTTATTTACAGAGGACTTTCTTATAATCTCGAGTAATTCTACAAATATCCTGTCAAATAATATTGCATGTAGAAAATTCACAGAAGTGTAGTTTTTGCAGAGATATCTAGGAAGTCAACTGAGTCTATAAACACCAAATAATTACAAATCTCAGCTAGTCCACAGGAGTCTTGTTCCAAAGGTGAACAAATTCCATCCATTTCTCTGCCTTTTAAAATTATTGATGCCACATTTGATATCCAATTGGCCCTAAATTATTCTCTGACTTGGTCAGAGATAATCTTCCATGTATATATTTCTGTGCAAGAAGCATAATAAGACTGCAAAAATAGACAAAGACCATGTGAATCAAGACAAGCAGGGGTTATTTATTTACAGTTTGCTGTCCCAAAGAAGCAGGTATTACTTCATTCGGCAAAAGTTGCAAATGCATTTAGAGGCTTTGGGAAAGCTTAATATCGTGTGTGTGTGTGTGTGTGTGTGTGTGTGTGTGTGTGTGTGTGTGTGAGTGTGTGTGTGTGTGTGTAATCTGACCTGAGGTTCATGGTCCTTTCACAGCAAACACATTGTCCTCTGAGCCATCTCTCTATTCTAATTTTCTGATTTTAAGAAGTCTATTATAACAGTGCTCAAAGACTCTGGTATTCTAGGGATAAATTCTACTGCCCCTCCATGAAATATTTGAAAAGCAGTAGCTGCTGCTTTTAAACTCCCCCACGTCAACATGCCATGTTGTTAGAAACATAAATTGCCTGGTTTTCAGTTTCTTTCAAGAGAGCTCCTGTAAAAAAGACTCAAGTTTATTTAAAACCCGTGGAAGGCTGTAGCATGAAAACCTTAATCTTCGTAAAATTTATCAACTGGACAATTTAAATCACACAAGTTATGTAAGTCTATGTTACCATTTCCACCTTTGTGATACCTGTTGGTCTGATCGTTTTTTCACTAATAAATCTGTGCATTGGAGGGTTATAATTATTCCAATTCTTTGAAGGTCATTTTTCCCCCAACAGATGGTGTCACCAACCATGGTTACTCACTGTGATCAGCTCAAGTTCTTCCAAGTTCTGTAATTGCTTCTGACTTACAGACTAGTCCCTGTGGATGCTATCTCTCTCAGGAATATTGGTCATAGTCTATCTTCATCTGGCTCCCATACTATCTACTTTGCTCCTGTGAAAATTGGGTCCCAAATAACAGCCTTGCCCAACCAACTTGCTTGGGTGATCTACTCCATGCTGCATTCCTGCAAACTCAGTTTGAAGTTTTCCAAAGACTTAAGCAAATGCCAATGTTATTATTGTCATTTCTCTTTAGGCTGCAGATGGAAAATATAGAGGAACCTTCACAGGACTGGATGTGTGAAAAGTTATAAGACAAAATCTGAGTCACAGGTACTTAAACAAACACCCAAGTCACAATTTTCTCTTTCTCTGTAGAAGAACTATTTAGGAGAACGTTTGATGTGTCCCTGTGTAATTGGTCATGTGTTTCTTTTATTTTCCATTTTCATTTACTCTGTCGGTGTCCTTCCCTTTTGTTTATCATCAGAATGAAGATGGCTCATTGACTACTAATCAGATTCAGGTAGTTATGAGAATTACTGAAAAAGGACTCTCCAAAAAATTAAGCCAGAGGTAGGAAAAGAAGTGTTTCCACCTAATGTTACTTTACCACGAAGTTAGGCTTTACTTCTGTGAATCCCACATTATTTGATATTTATTTTCTTTTTATTGTGTGCTTATGGGTGCTTTGCCCAACCGTAAGGTAGATAGCTGTGAATTTTAGGTCAGTATGCTGCACCTAGCATGTTCTAGCCAGCCAGAGCTACATAGTGTCATAGTCCTGTCTCAAAGGTAAAAATAAAAATAAAAAATACACATGGGAGGAAGTTACAAAGCGTCAAAAAGGGTCAAAAGAGTGGGTGGCTATAAGATTTCTTAGCATTTGTGTGAAATCCTAAGAAGGATGACAAATTACTTTTTAAAATGTTAGATGAACATATGCCCACTCCACAGGATGGTTAGCACATAGGACTGTAAGGCAGAATTCAAGCCAGCAACAACAACAAAAAAAAAGGTACCCAGGGAAATACTTTTTAGTGCTTCATTGACCTTAATTTCTTAAGTATTTGTGTCCAGTTACAGTGAGCCAACAAGCAACAAGGATGATCTATTTTCCCCGTCACCAAAGGCCTGTGAGAGAATAAACAGTGGTGGCTTTTCCTTTATCTCAGAGCTTTCAGGCTTGTAGAGTTTTCTTTAAAGGGGGAAAAAAAATTCCCTCAGAACAATTTCCCCATTCAGTCACGAAATCACTGCCATCAGCCTTTCTCCAAGTACCCTTTGCACACAAGCAGCCAAAACAGGCTCAGCCCAGATCGCCTGCCCCATTTCACCAGCTCAGATTCTTTGACAGGAAGATATGTAAGTGATTACACTCTAAGTGGAGTCTAAAGGCTAAGTGCCCCAGCAAATGGTGGGGCAGCATTCTTTGGGCACAGTGAACCAGCCGGCCGAGGTCAGGCAGAAGTAGCTTCAACCAGTTTCCCTCTCAAGGTCTTGTCCATGAAAGCAGCAGGGTAGATTATAGCACTAGACTAAGAGGGACAGGAACAGGTGTTTCTAGTGTTAACACCTCAGTGGTGTCATATTCTCCTTTGTCTTGAATACAATGTTAAGATTAGATTCAAATCAGTTAGAGCTGTGTGTTCTCTATAAATACTGGAGTAGTAAGTTTTCATCTCTTTATCTACACATAGATTTAATAAACAGAGATTAGAAAGAGTTGTCACTTGCAGTTGAAAGCCTAGTTTATGGATAAACATTTTCCCTCATTCCAAGCAAGTTAAACTTACTTAATAGTATACCTTCAGGTTGTAGACTACCAAAGTCCTGGAAGCACAGTAGTTTTATGCTCCAGTAATTCGGACCCTGTCTTCCCAAGTCACTTTAGAGTGCTACTGAAGTAAATAACAAAACGATGTGGCAGGAGGGTCTTAGAGTGTTGTTTCTTGTCCAACAGTAGAAGCCAGAACAACAACAAAAACATAAAACTGCTCTTACTTCTGGTCATCACAAAACTACTACTTAAATAATACACAACCCAATTCCAAAACAAAAGTGTATGCAACCACTTGGTTTAGCTTACCACCTCCAGCTTATCTTTTGGAATACCTGACATTAAGAGGGACATATAAGTCACATAACATGGTCCTTAGCAAACAGCACAAAACTTGATGTGTGCTTGGCATTTAACAACCATTCTATGCCTTTGTAGATCCAGAAAGATGAGTCAGAAAGAAAAACAGACAGACAGACAGAGGGGCAGAAAGAGAGAGAGAGAGAGAGAGAGAGAGAGAGAGAGAGAGAGAGAGAGAGAGAGAGAGAGAGAGAGAGAGGAAGGAAGGAAGGAAGGAAGGAAGGAAGAGAAAGAATCGAAGCATAAATTATTGGCTTGGTGTGTGTGTGTGTGTGTGTGTGTGTTTCTGTTGCATTTACCCTGCACCACGATCAGGTGCTAGGCTGGAGGAAAGCACAGACACACTGCTCAGAAGGTGGGAAAATGCAGCCTAAGATGTGGGATCCCGGCTGAAACTGTGGTTCCCTGACCAGCGGCTTCCAGGCTCCACTCCCCATAGCCATTCTTGATGAGACTGTCCATGGTTCCAAACTGTTTATTGATTGTTCATTCTGAACAAGGGGTGGGTGCATGCCACCTCATCAGGGTGGACCAGAGATTAAATACCTTTTGCAGGAAGGAATGTCCTGGAAGGGAAGTTTATTGGATAAACCCCCAGGGTCTAGAGATACCTCATTAGCATGGAGAGCTCTGTTCTGATCTAAATGACCATATAGGAACATTACTATGTGGGGAGTGTGGTCACATGGCTGGGGCCAGGTAGGAAAGCAGGCGAAGCTCCTAGCATCCTCTCAGAGGTTCCCTTTCAGAGATTCCCGGGCTTCTGACCTGCTCAACTTTACCAAGTTTCCTGGCATGGTCCACTGCCCCACATGTGTGTACGTATGTTTCTGCATTCCAACTTGCAGCATTACTTATTTTACTGAATTTTCCTATTACACCACCTCAAAATACCAATAAAATTACTACTATTGCTGTTGGAGTGTGAGGATTGTAGGCAAGCATAGTAACTGTCTGAAGAAAACAGATACCTGCTTTGTGTGTTGGGAGAAGTAAGACTATTTTTTTTTTTTAAATAAGAGTTTTCAAACTGAATTTGTAGGGTTTTTGGTAAAAAAAAATGAGGACTTTTAATTCATTGGGTCATATTTTGGTTTATAAATTGCAGATAATTCTAATCATGAGACTATAATCTGCCTATTGAGCAGAGTTTTGGAATTCAAATGCTGAAATCACATAAAGAGTACATGAGGTAAAGGAAATGAAGAAAAGAGTCACCTCTCCCTCATGCTTTCCTACACCCACCTTTGTTACAGAAAGGAAGGAAGAGAGGAAGAAAAAAAAGAAGGAAGGAAGGGAGGGAGGGAGGGAGGGAGGGAGGGAGGGAGGAAGAAAAAAAGAAGGAAGGAAGGAAGGAAGGGAGGGAGGGAGGGAGGAAGGAAGGAAGGAAGGAAGGAAAAAGAGAGAAAGAAAGAAAACAGAGGCATAGATCAATGAGCTTCATTTGCTTCTTTTTCAATAGCAGCCACTAAACACTTTTAATACATCCAGTGTGCCCATAGATAACCTAGATTGATAGAGGTTAGCATTAGCAATCAATTTCAACTTTAGAAATGCTGCTGTGCCCAAGAAGGATGACTAGGTGACTGCCTTGCTCCTTCCCCAAAGAGACCAATTTTAAAGAATTCCTTAGAATTAATCCTTTCGCCGGGCGTGGTGGCGCACGCCTTTAATCCCAGCACTTGGGAGGCAGAGGTAGGCGGATTTCTGAGTTCGAGGCCAGCCTGGTGACCAGAGTGAGTTCTAGGACAGCCAGGACTACACAGAGAAACCCTGTCTCGAAAAACCAAAAAAAAAAAAAAAAAAAAAAAAAAAAAAAAAAAAAAAAGAATTAATCCTTTCAATCCACTTGGGTGCCTTGGGATGCTTCCATTTCTCACCTGCTGGTTATGTTTCTCTTCCTAACCACATCCCCACCCTCAGAGCTCTGCGGCACGGTTGCCATGGACCCAGTTTCTAAAGGGAGTCCAGGCTCTGTAGAAGTACTTTGTTGCACACCTGTTTTTCAAACTTTGGTGTGTACCACAGTCTTGTTGGGTGTTGGTTAAACTGATGTGCCAATCCCTGCCCCCAGAATTGTGGATGATCAGGTTATAGGATCTAAACATCTGAATTTCTTACAAGTTCCTTAAAGGGTTTAAAATACTGCTTTACACTGAGAACGGCTAAATTTGACCATGTAGCCTATAAGCAAGGAGTATAGATCATACTCCATTCTGTCTGATTCTAAACAGCATTCAGAGACCACAACAAGAAGCACCAGTTTGCCTGTAGGAGTTCTTTAGTGCAGAAGTTAACAGAGGAGGAAAGGCACTGTCGTGTTTAGATGGTAAATGGAAGAGTAGTAGATACTGTAATTTGGGCTCCTGGCGCTGTGATATATCGGCGCATCATTTAATTGATCTGATCATTAGTGTTTCTGCTACAGAAGTAAGAATTCTAACACTAAGAGTTGTTTTGATATGAAACGGGTCAAGTTAATGATGACTAGTAGGGACAGGCCTTCTGGGACCACAGCCCTACCTGAGGATCTAGAGACAGATAATGGCTTCTTGGTGTGAAGACATTTCCTTCAGTAGTGTGGCTGCTGTTACATTGCTCACTCTCCTATAAGCAAGCCATTGTCCATGTTCCTGTAAGCAGCCCTAATGAAATTAATTAACGTAATTGGATAACACACATGAGAATTGCAAGGGGGCTAATGGAGGCTCAGAAGGAGAGAGAGGGACAAGAGAGAGCTAAAGGGGATAACTATGATTTTTTTAAAAAAGTATCTGTACGTATGAAAATGTTACAATGCTAATTTTAAAAGCCCCGAAAATGTGCCCATCAGTGTTAAAGAACTTCCAGAGCTCTGACGCGCCACCACAAGTGCCAGTAGTTATTTTCAGTAGGGAATCAAAACAACAATGAACTGAAGATGGACCAAAAAGGAATGCCACTATGCCACTAAAGGAACTGATCTTTAGTTTAAAAGCCGGGGTGACGTAAAAGGAAATGACAAAGAAGTTTATTAGAACCTCAGAGGTTGTGCCATCTTCCAAAGCACTGAACTAATGGTTTTCAGGGTAGACAACACAGTGCCTCTTCCAATTATTAACTTCTTTTTTTTTCAACTGAACATATAAACATCCTTACTTTGCCCGGAGGTGACCATGTAAGTGTAACGGCTTTAGCAACAATTTGGATTCCGTGCTGCTTGCTCTCCTAGGTGCTATAGCTTTCTGACCATCTGAAAGTCTTTCACCAAAACCGTGTTTTCTCTTTTGTAGGCTGTTGGCTTTTGTTTGAGATACACTGAGAAAACATCAATCTGACTTCATGGGTAATATACTCTGAGACATCATAACTATAAGATTCATGTGTTCAGAGGCAGGCAAAATGTGAGCAGGCTGGCTGCCTGCTACTGTTATTCTCCAATATCTAACTGTCATATAAAGATACAAAGTCATATTTGTCTTTATTTTCTCATGAAAATATTCAGGTAAAAACCCCAAACCAACAACTTTCAAGTAATATTCATGAACTATTAGCACTGGGTTGGATTAGGGAGGGACTTTTGACTCTAAACTAAGCCACTTAGAAGACATTGCTGAATCTTACTTTTGTGATCCTTTCTTTCCCTACAAACGCTGTTGCAGGTCAATATTCGATATTTGGCCCATCAGGGTGGCACTCATCATTAAGAACATAAGGAAAGGTGGATTTTTCCACATCAATGAAATATTATTTCCTTTTCATTGGATACTATATTTGCTCAGTGAGGCAAAATTCTCATTGATTTGTGTTATTGAAGGTTTCATTTGTTTGTTTGCTTGGGTTTTTGTGCTTATTAGCTTTTGGTGTAAATGGCAAGCCCTGTTCTGGTACATCAGAGGTTGTAACTCTTCAGTAAAATACAGATGTACCTTTTTTCTCTTTCTGATATAATTGTTTTATGCTTTGTTTTCAGTTTCTTGGTGAGGTATGAACTATTCAATGCTTTGTATGTGCTATGATTTGAAAAGGTAATGTCCTTTAATGACTATGTTTTAACCAATCATTTCCTAGCTGAGAGTGTTATTTTGGGAAGTTGTGAAATCTAACTGAGGCCCAGCTGGTAGAAATAGGTTACTGGGTGTGGGTATTTGCAGGTGATAGCCTACTCTGGTCCCAGCTCCTACCATAGTCTGCCTTCTCCTCCACTGTGATGTGAACAGACCCCACTACATGATCCCAATAACACAGATGAGCTCTCTTCTATGATTTTATCAGCACTCTCTGAAATGATGAGACAAACGAATGATTTCTTCCTTTCTATCTTTTCTGCAGTTTGTAATATGTGGATTTGACATCCTATTTTGAGAGTACATTTCCTACCCCCCATCCTTAAGTTTCAGTTATTAATTGTTAAGGAATTTTGATAATGCTTTCTGTATACTTTTGTTGCTTTCATCGATTAAAATAGCTATAAAGGGTATAAACATGGTGGGAAAGTCAATGGTGGCTTTCAAACGTGGACATGCGTAGGTAAAGCAAAGCATCAAGGCTAATGGAGCCACTGGGTTGCTCTCCAGGATTCCATCAGCTGACAAGTGACAGGGAAATCTTACAAACTCCAAGCTCATTAAATTGTCTAAGATGGATTCATACCCCAGTATTTCATCTTTGAAAATGGAAATAAGATCAGATAGACAGGATGGGTCTCTAGAAACTCATTCAAAATTTAATTGCTTCATGTTTGTTTGGTTGTTTTGTTTTGTTTTGTTTTGTTTTGTTTTCATTACTCTCATTTCTAGTCAAGAGCAGGCTGGCCTTGCTACCATCCAGTCAACCCCTCGATGGCAAAAACTATCATGCATTTGTTTGCTTTTGTTATTCTGAATTTGGCTGTATGCAAACTTTGATCGTAGAGGCTCAGAAGGCTGAGAATCTTTCTCCTGCACACTTCACAGTTAGACTCCCAGTTAGCCCAGGCTACCGGGAACATGCTACTTCTCATCTGCAGGGGAGACGAGAACCAATAGTTGCATTCTTCTTGCATCAATGGGTCACCATAGGACATGAGACTGTGACAAGTATGCAGAGTGTAACTGCTTCACCAAAGCACACTCTTGGTGTGTGCCAACAGATTCTGCCTGTCGCCCTCCAGTGCTGTGCCTCCAACTCCTCATGATGAGCACCTTCATTATCAAGTTGGAGTCTTTAAAGCCGTGAGAGAACAATGTAGATGTACTAATGCCTTAGTGGCATGGACAATCATTATCTTTACTCATTGCCTTCTTCCTCGTCACCTCACTGGCCTGTCCAACTAGCATCATGGTCTAGTGTCAGATAGAAGCAGCAGCTTCACCTAGGCTGTGCATCCACGTGGAGAAAGCCAGCAGACATGACTAACTCTGTGTATATCAGACTCTTTTAACTCTGCTTCTGTCCTTACACCAAGAACCTACACGCCAACCATGTTGAATGTTTCATAGATCCGAAACCAAATAGGCTGTTCACAGTCAGACAGATAATTCTTCTCCTGATCTGTTAAAAAACAAACAAAAAATATGTTCCCTATAAAGCTTTCTATCATCCCAAGCACTGTGCTTTTTTTCTGAACATTTACAAACAATTGACCCTACTGATGCTAGGGACTGGATAGGTAATCTAACATCCCTCCAGTAACCAACAGAGTGAGTCACTGTGCATCTATTTAAAAGAAAAGGAAGTGACATTTGCTCACATCAGGGAAAATAGCATTTTGCCTACAGAGTAGCAAAATGATTACTAAACATTATTATTTTGATGTATAAATAGCCAGGGCCAAAAATTATACTCTCTATATAGCAATTATCAGGCTAGAGCTTCATACATTAAACAGACATCATTTTATATATACTCATGCATGCAAGACATTGTAATTGATCAACACTATTCCTAGCACACAATGTGCCACTCCTAGCCTGCTAGCTCTGCTTATTCTGTGTTCCTGTTCTTTTGTACAAGCTGACCCACTGGATGACAGCCAAATTCCATGCACAACTCAAGAAGCAGTGCCCTCTGTTTACATCTACAAACAACAGGCACGAGCTGACACATCTGTGCAGGAAAGAAAGCTGCAGACACATTCCGTCTGCATCAACTTAAAGTAGAGAAACAGTATCCCAAGGCCCAACGTTGTTAATTTTCATGAGCATAAGGCACACTGCATTTTGATTCTTCCTGGTTTGCTTTGGGACTGTGCGTCCTGTCTAGACCATTTACTATGCTCTGACTTGTTGCTCTGACTATTCTTTATCATGTAAAACCCTAGAACAAACGAAACTTATCTTCACCTCAACAGCATTACTAATACAATTTTAGCCATGAGTAAATGAAACAATCTGCTATTCCCAGAGAGCCTAAATTTAAAAATAAGTAACTTATAAGTCTTAGATCATTTGAGCCAATTAGCCACCATATTCTCCTTGCACCAGCTTGCAAGTTGAATCATTTCTGGTTCAAACAAAAGTTGAGCTAATAGTCTGGAACAGTCTGGAAATGTTTCAAACTCCAGTTGCAAACCCAGGAAGTTTTCCATGGTGTCACCTGTAAATATAACTCAAAATACAATTCTAGAGAGATAAAAGTTAAAAATTACATTCCCTACTAAATGAGCTACCTAGAAATGGCTGTGTCTTTTAGGTGCTAGCCAGCTAGAGCTACTGAGTTCTACAGCAAATCACCATCCTGCCTTCATTGATAGGAGCACTGAATTATAGACCTTATTTTATAATGTTATTCCAGACTCTTAGAGTAAAGACAGAATATCCTAAAGGACCCATTGATTGGGCCAGTCTCATTGTAGAGGAGATGAAAATACGGTTGTAAAAAGACTGGCCAAGCTCTTGAATGAATTGCTATTTTTTTGAAGGTGAAACCAAGCTAATTAATTAATTACTAATTGAGCTCAAGAACTTTGTGTCATAAACTCCATCCTGTGTTGGGAAGATGGGTTCATAAGCATGAGGATCTATGTTCAGGATGGAAGAACACATGTGAAAAGCAAATCATGGTGGCTGGCTGCCATTGAATCATAGCACTGAGAGGTGGGGTAGAAAAAGGAGGATCCCTGAGACTTGATGACCACCTGCCTACATCCAGGTTCAGGGAAAGACACTGTCTCAAGAGAATAACATAAGGAGCTATGAGTACTGTAGTGTACACACAATGTGCTATTCATATAGTTACAGCTCCTTATGGTCTTCTACCACTGGGAGAACAGCTCTTCATAGGTAGGATTCATATGCATGAATAATATAGTGCATAAAGGTACAGAGGAGAGAATGGCAATTAAAATGTATAATAAACTTTAATAGCATGGAAGTAGTGTTGTTAGAGGGCAGGACCATGAATGTCTTTTACATTAACTTGTCCTTTACCTCACTTAAGAAAAATTACTTTCTCATGAGCAAGTTGCATTATCAAAAGATCAACCTGGCTAGAAACCTTCTATTTGTCCTGTCTGAAAAAGGAACTGGTGTAAAAGCGGCACAGAAATTGTGAGAGTGGCCAATCAATGACTGTCCCAGCTTACTACCCATTCTATGAAAGGGAGTCTATCCCTGTCACTGCCTGGAGGGCCAGGAACCAGAGGCTGGATAGCCCAGATACCTAGGGTAGAGCCAAACAAAAAACAAAAATAAAAACTAAAAAAGTCAAGGAGATGATTCCTAATGCGCTCATAGAGTGGTGCCTAGCCCACCTGTCACCGGAGAGGCTTCATCCAACAACTAACTGATGGAAACAGATGCGAAGACCCACAGCCAAACATTAAGGCAGAGTTTGGGGAATCCTGTGGAAGAGGTGGAGGAAGAGTTCTAAGAGCCAGAGGGGGTCAGGAAGAGCACCAGAAAACCCACAGAATCAGCTAACCTGGGCTCATAGAGGCTTACAGAGACTGAACTGCCAAGCAGAGACCCTACAAGGTACTAGCCTAAGCCCTTCCTTTACACATGTGTTACATTTGGGTAGCTTGGTCTTCTTGTGGGACTCCTGACAGTGGGAGAAGTGGCTATCTCTGACTCTGTTGCCTACTTTCGGGACCCTTTCATCCTCCTGGATTCCCTTGTTCTGCCTTAATAGGAGAAGAAGTGCCTAATCTTACAGTAACTGGATATGCAATGGCTGGGTGACATCTGTGGGAAGCTTGCCCTTTCTGAAGAGAAAAGGAGGAGGAGTGGATGAGGGCGGGGAAAGGGGGAGATGGGGAGAGGGACTTAAGGGAAAATAAAAGGGGAACTGTAGTCATACATACATACATGCATACATAATACATACATATGCACATACACATACATACATACATATAACTGGAAACTGTTTTAAATGAGTGATAGACACTCCTACATTCAAACACTATTATTTGGTAGGTTCATCTGTGTCATGCAATTTAAACATATACATAAAACAGGAGAGTATGACCTCATTTCTTTAGCAGATTCTGAAGCTTCAAAACGCATTGTATTTCATAGATGGATTGCAAAATAGCTTAAGAGAAAAGTGCCCAAGTTAAATCATGGCTAACCTATGTGTCAGCTTGGCTAGGCAATGGTGCCTACTTTGATGAAACAACAATCTGGATATTAGGAAGCTGTGGATTAGATTGTGTTTTGAATATTACTGATCAGTGGATTTTGGGTGAGCAGGTTATCCTCCAAAATAGGGGTGGATTTCATGAGATCACTTGAAGACTCCAGGGGTAGGAACAGCCTTCCTGAGGAATCACCAGCCAATTCATCCTCAAAACTGTGATTTGGAAACTAATAAGTCTCCTGTCTGGTTCCACTCATCAATACATATTACTGTTCTCAATTATCTCAACAGATTTCAGACTTGTCACTTTCTGTCTGTAATCCAATTCCTTTAAATCACACTACCATGGTTATCTTCCTTCTTGCTTCTCCTCTTCCTTCCTCATTCCATTCTTCTTCTTCTCCTCCTCATCTCTAATTCCTTCTTTCTTCCTTTTTCTTCTCTCCGTCCTCCTTCTCTTTCTCCTCCTTCTCTTCCTCCTCTCGCTTTTCCTTCTCCTTCTCTCCTCCTCCTCATCTTTCTGCACACCCTATTGAGTATGTTTTCTAGGAAACCCCACTTGGTAGGCTATGACTGAGCTTAGAGGCACAGTAAATGTAGGAGACTAGTGCGGGGGATCACTGTGGTGATGGAGAGGTTCAGAGAAGAACCGCTCAGATTTTCTAAGTGCTCTGAGTTTCAAAAGCACACTCTGGATAACCTAGAAGGCCACAGACTCTTGTTTTCCTGCTGGACAATGCTCAAAAACACTGTCTTCCATCTACCTGTTGACAAATTAGCCTTTGCCTCCACAATTCAGGGCAGAGACTAGAACATGGTCATTCTTAGTATCAAATATTAGAAAAATGGGAATCATTGAGAATTGATGTCATGAGAACATGGTTCTAATTTGAAATAGAACTTAGTGAGAATTTAAAACTTGAACTTAAGATTATATTTCTGTACCATACAAATGTTAAATTATCTTGCTGTGAACTAGGCAATTTTAGGGCATTTCTTCCTCCAGATAATTATCTTTTTCCACACTCATCCTCTGCATCTATGGATGGTTTCGGGTATATTTTTAGGACATCTTATGTAGAAGGTACTGGGAAAAGTTGTATTGAATAATGAATGCTTCTACTCAGTGCTGTATATATTTCATAGAGAATACTTGCTTTTGGAATACTGAAACCCTGGGACAAGCAGAGGAAAAAGTTGGTTTCATCTTTTTCCTTTCACTTAAAAGCAGTTACATGGAGTGCAGCCATCTTCCCATTTGTTAGGTAGAGTTAAACTCATGAGCCTGGGAATGGACAGCCTGTGAACACAGAATCTGAAGGATGATGAAGAAAGGAGTCTGGACAGGATAGCCAGCTCTCAAGGAAGAATGGAACCCTCCTTGATTAGGGAGATTTTTATGGAATTCATTTCCAAGTGTAAAACATCACAAGCCCAAAGCTGGACTTACTTATACGAACTTTAGCCCAACCCCCCTTTCAGTTTATTTTACCTTTGATAGAAACCCCAAAAGAACATCTTTTTAAAAATTATTATGGTTTCCAACAGAGATGATTTGGAGGGGCTGCAGCTGATGGATGTACTGACTGGTCACAAATCACTCCATGAGAACACAGCATGTCTCCATCAGGAGGGCATTGAAAGAACATCTCCTAATTTTGCTTAGTAGACCTGAAATCCATGTTCACTTGGCATTATCTTGTGCATCCAACATATGAGACAAGCCAGAGGCTGCCTGGCTTCTGGGCTGACTAGATGTGCATTCATACCAGTTTCTTTGTGGTGTCTGCAGCATTAACTTCAGCATAGTCTTGGTTCTATGATGGCATTGGTTTATTGTCCTGGGCAAGCTAGAAGAGTTAAATCTTCAGCTCTTGTACTGCCTGTATGAATTCTGTTTGTTATTATTTATGCACTTTGTGCATCCACATAATTTGCCTATCATCCATGAACTTCTCACTGCCTTTCCATCTATCGCCTCAGAAACTTGCTCTGAAACATCTGGGTTAAGAGAAACTCAGATTTGCACTCTTCCAACTTTGCTTTTGTCCTATCTACTTCCTGTTTCTTGGCCATGATATTGATCCTGTGCCTCAAGGATTTTTTTCCATGGACCAGAAAAGTTCTTCTTCAAGGAATCTTGATTCCTACATAGTTTCTTACAACCTCCAAGTTTTCACTCAGCTATCTCTGTTCTTGGGGAATCTAGTTATTAATAGAATCTACAAATTCCAAACCATAGTTAGAACTGTTGAAAATGATGTCCCATTCATGATTCTGATTAATAACTACTCCTTCAGTGTGATCTGCATTAAGAGACCCATTTTAGTGGGTTTGAATTTACTTAATTTCTGTGTCTGCATGTTTTGCCCTCGTGTTTGTTTGTGTACCAATGTGTGTGCTTGGTTCCCATTTGCAGATCAAAAAGGAATATCCTATCCCCTAGCACAGTCACAGATGGTTGTGAGCATCCATATGGTGCTGGGAATTGATCCCAGATCTCCTCTGAAAGCAACAAGTGCTATTAACCACGGAGACATCTCTCCAGCTCCATAATTACATGGAAAAAAATTCTGCCTTCTCTCTAACTTTTCACTTGATTACTGCAATTGAAACCCATAGCTGTGCTGTGAGAGAGCTTATAAGGAAGCCCATTTTGTAAAAAAAAAACAAAAAAAAAAACTGGAGGCATGATCTAGCCAAGGAGTAGAGCTAGGTTACCCATCCACCTGTACATGAAGAAGCCTGTTAAATTCCAGATGATGAATCTTGAAATAACTATCTCAGGTGAAGTGTTCCTGTAGTCACCTTGCCTGCAGTACCTAAAAAACATTGGGCGTGACCCAGGAGAACTGCAGAAGCTGAATGTCCTAACTCACAAATATTATGGGAGGGAAAATATTTGTTCTTCTTAACCACTGTGTTTTGAAATCACTTGTTACACATTATTAGAGGATAATACATTATTCTCAGTTCTTTGTCCTTTCCATTTGATCCCCTATCTTATCAGGTTTTCTTCCATACCAGCTATGGCTATTGAATGTGCAGATTATTTATTGTATTAGTTATATTAATTATAATAATTATATGAATACTTAATTATATACTTTTCTCACAGACAGGTTTTCAAAGTCCTACTAAAGTTTGAGATTCAGCAATATTATATTAATATATTGTTATAATTGATCAATGTTTATTACAGAATAGGTAAATTAAAATGTTTGTTAAAGACAAGGACATATTCTATGACATATATTTATCCTTGACTAGCCATACATTTGTCAAGACAATGGCTTAGTTTTAAGAAACAATATTCTGTTTAACCTTCATTCCTTGACACTGTTGAGTCTGTTCAGAAGATCAATATGCAAATAAATTGTTGGGAAAAAATCGTACTATTAAGTACTGTACCACCTAAGTCAGGGAAATAGCAACATAACCCATTATATCAATTTTAAAGTTTATATTGAACAAGAACATGAGACTATTGTAATTTTTTTTAATCCTATAATTTTAGTGTCTCTTTTTCAAAAATATAACACAGGTATCATTCCTCTCCTTAAAAGATGTGGTAGCACTGAGTTTGTTGACATACACCTTTAATTCCAGCACTCAGGAGGTTGAGGCAGGTGCAGGTGGATCTCTGTGAGTTCAAGGCCTCCCTGGTCTACAAAGAGAGTCAAGGACAGACAGGGTTGCACAGAGAAACCCTACTTTGAACAATGAAAAGAAAAGAAAAGAAGAGGAGAGGAGAGGAGAGGAGAGGAGAGGAGAGGAGAGGAGAGGAGAGCAGAGCAGAGCAGAGCAGAGCAGAGCAGAGCAGAGCAGAGCAGAGCAGAGCAGAGAAGAGAAGAGAAGAGAAGAGAAGAGAAGAGAAGAGAAGAGAAGAGAAGAGAAGAGAAGAGAAAAGAAAAGAAAAGAAAAGAAAAGAAAAGAAAAGAAAAGAAAAGAAAAGAAGAAAAGAAGGAAGAGAAAATAAAAGATGTGGCAGTAAATTGAGCAGGTAAAATCAAACCATATCCTATTCATACAAGAAATTCTCAAGGAATAAATAAAAGCAATCCCTTATTCTCTTACAAAATTGTAGTAGTGGGGAAAATATGCAGTCTACTATATTATTAAAAAAGTTATTTTCATCATTAGGAATTAAATATACATGTATGGTAAAAACATAATGAAAGAAATTAGGGACAAGTCTTGAAACCTAAGGCTTTAGATATGGAAAGTGATGAAGCTTCCTAAGCAATAGGCACTCAATCAATTGTTAAAATCTGTCCCCATGAACAAAAAGTCACCATTAAGCTCAGATAAGTGGGGGAAAGGAAAGGAGGGGAGGGGAGGGGAGGGGAGGGGAGGGGACAGACAGACAAAGAGAGAGTTAGTGGTCCATTTGAAGTACCAGATACATCAGAACACAACAACCAATGTCAGATATCTTGCTGGATACTTTCATTGTTCTCTATAGTCAACTTTTTTTCCTCTTGGAGACAATGAATAAGAATAGAGAAGTGAGGAAGTTTATGCATGACAAAATTCAGTCAACTGTCAGTTTACATTTTAGAGAGTTGAAGACGTTATGCAACTGTTCCAAGACTATATACATCCTGAGTAGAAAATCCAGGCTTCACTCCTTAGATGGATATAACAGAACAGGTACTTACTAAAAAGTCTCTGACGAGAGCTCTTCAGCATTAGGAACACAGTAATCCTCACAAGTGTTTCATTCCCACCTTTCCCTGCGCATATGTGCGAGTGAAATAATCAAAATATTCACCAAATTTTTAAAAACTAGGCTTGTGGCCACTTTGCCTAGCACTAGAAATCACCATAGGATACTCAACTATAAACTTCATGTTGGGCAAAATTTCAACAGTTTTCATGTGGTAGGTTTTGGATTTTTTTGTTTGTTTTTGTTTTCTTTTGTTTTGTTTTCAAGACAGGGTTTCTCTGTGTAGCCCTGGCTGTCCTGGAACTCACTTTGTAGACCAGGCTGGCCTCGAACTCAGAAATCCACCTGCCTCTGCCTCCCAAGTTCTGGGATTAAAGGCGTGCGCCACTCAAGTGGTAGGTTTTACAAACTAAACCAAGAAGTTACACAGATTATTTGACTACCACATATTTATTGTATTTGATCTTTTTTGCACCTACTCTTATTTTACCTATTCTTAATTATATCTTAATTCACATTGAAGTCTTCACCATTAACACATTTATGTATTTTGTAAGAAAATTATTTTTTTCTAAATATCCTTGAAAATTCCTCACTTGAGTTAACTTAGCAATTAAAACAATACATTAACAGGACTGAAAACGTGGTTCATCAATTAAGAGCAACTGCTGTTCTTACAGAAGACCCAGGTTTGGTTCCTCAAAGTAGCTAACACCTCCAGTTCCAGGCAACCAATGCCCTCTAAAACCAGTAGGTACCAAGCATACTCATGGTGCACAGACATGTATTTTATTTATTTTAATATATTTATGTATTTTTATTTATTCGCACTTGTATATATAAAATTAATTAATGCATCAAAATAATATATTGAATGCCCTTTGAATTCTGATTTTATGCTTTCAAATGTCAAATTTTGTTCTGATTTGGTTTTGTTTGCTTGTTTATTTGCTTGACTTTTGAAACAGTGTCTCTCTATGTAGTCCTGACTTACCATTAACTGGCAATATAGACAATGCTGGCTTCGAATTCACAGAATTCTGTCTGTCTCTGCCTCTGCCTCCTGACTACTGAGATTAAAGGCTTGCATGCTACCCCAACATTTTTGTTTGAGACCGATTTACCACAATTCCCCTGTTCTAAAATTAAATTTATATACAATGATATCCACCAGATACTTATCAAGTCTTTTCTTTCCCTCTTTCTCAGTCTCTCTGTGTGTCTCTGTGTGTCTCGGTCTCTCTTTCTCTCTATGTCTCTCTCTATTTGTCTCTTTCTTTGTGTCTCTATATGTCTCTGAGTATCTCCGTGTGTCTTTGTCTGTCTCTGTCTTCTCTCTCTTTCTCTGTCTTTCTCTGTGTCTCTTTCTCTCTGTCTCACTTTGTGTGTCTCTGTGTATCTTTCTCTGTGTGTCTCTGTCTTCTTCCTCTCTCTCCCCCTCTCTCTCCAGCCTTTCAGCTTGTCCACTGTTGTCTCCTAATTTGAATTGAACTCTGAACCTTGTTCATTTTTAGTCTTCCTTTTTGGCTTAAATTCAGAATACCCATACATTTGTGCTACAAATCAGTTGCAATTCAAACACCTCATGCTATTTATTTTTATTTGGAGGAGGGGCATTAAAATTATACATAGAGAATGTGTGGTTTACATTTACCATAGTAACTGTATGGTAAGAGAGAACACAATGTGAGAAGAACACAAATATATTATTTTGTTTTAAAGAGGCTCAACTTTCAGCAGCATTTATCAAGCTCCCTAGGCCCTATGGCTCTTAATATGGTTCCTCATGTTGCGGTGATTCCAAACATAAAAGTAAAATTATTTTTGCTACTTCATAACTGTAATTTTGCTACTGTTATGAATTGTAATGTAAATATCCAATGTGCAGGTAATCTGATATGCAACCCCCCCTCCCCAAAGGTCACAACCCTCAGAATGAGAACTATTGCTTTACAGGAATGAAGGAATGAGTTCCTGGTATAAAATTCATGTTAAAACAAGTCTAGCGAAATAGATGCTTTATTTCCTCGTGTATCATTATAAATGCTTAAAAGAAAAATTCTTAAAGCTCTTTGGTTGATATACAATATACAATTTTGAGGCATACACATTGATAAATATACATATATACATTTTGGTTCCAATAATCTGATCTTGAAATAAATATCAGAATACCACAGGTGGGATCAACATGATATGTGACTTTAAATATCTACCTGTATAATGATAGATAGATGAGACAAGTTTCATACACTCTACAAATGCTAGTTTGAGACTGCTTTTCCCCAAAGCCTCAAAAGAAATTCAGGAATGTGACATACCCTTATTAAATCACTTTAATTGCATTTAATTCAACATAAACATTTGTACTTATGATCATGGAGCCTTGAAGATCTCACTCTTGCCCTCCCCCCACCCACCAAAATTCAGTATGTGTAAACTGTCAATGTAGCAGAAGATTGTATAATAAAAAAATATGAAGCAATGCTTACCTTCATTCACACTCTTCCACAGGGAGGTAGGAGCTGCTTGCTCTCAGCTTGCAAGGGTTATGAATGCTCGTTAGTTAATAATAAAGGAAAGAAAAGTCTCCGATATCAAGAACCCAGGTTAACCATTGACACCGGTTTGCTCCTCTGGTTCCACCCTGGAATCTACATCAGCAGCCCCTGGCATCTTCTGAAGCAGGCAATAACCGGTCAGCTGAGACAGCAATGACCTCACTGGTTCTGTTTCTCTGAAGGTCACTCAAGTATACCCTGACAAGTTTGTCTTTTCTGTTTTCTTTTTTTCAGGGATACAGAGGAGGAAGAAGAGCTTGAGCTTTGGAGCCAGAAGTATGCCCAGACATGCCAGTAAATGACTGATATTTACAAACAGGCTTATTGAGAAATAACCTACAGAAACAAACGCTCCTGTCTGTCTTATGGCTTTGAACTGTGCCATACAATGAAATTCTTCTCAGCAGAACTCTTTGTCCATAGCCCAACAGGTGAGGGCTGGGATTGTATGCCCATGGACAGTGAGACAAGACAACTAGAGATACCCAAGTCTTCATCCTGCTATTCCACATAAACCAAACGTAGTTCATCCGGGCAATTCAGTAGACTAGCCCTGATAAGGTGGAAGACAGTGGGTTGGAAATGGGAACTGCTCCTTTACAGGATCCCAGGGGGTCACATCTTAACAGTGAGATGGGGAAATAGAACCCAGATTGTAGTACAGGCCCTGAAAACACTTTCTGATAGTCAGGTACTGTTCGTGGAAGTGTGTCCTAGAAGGTAAATAAAATGTTCTGCGGTTCACTAGCAGACAGAACACAGCCTCAAAGGGGAGCACATGGGTTAAAATGCAAGAGGAATGTAAAAAGCAGCCATGAGGAACTAAAGAAATCTCCCCCAAGCTCCTGAACCTCTCCCTGCCCCAGGAGAGCTGTTTTCAGGAAAGGTCAATGGAGTATTTTTCTAGCTGGGAATTTGTCTTATTTTTCTCCAAAGAGGAAGGATGGGTAGAGGGAGAGAAGGAACCCCATAGCTTGTTCATACTCCAAACTTTGGGGACATTTTCTAGATTCTGATCCCTGTTTGCTGTTTGCAGCCTGGTTGCTGTTTGTTTTTTCAACTCTATTTTCAAAGGCTCCAGTGATTGGGGAAATTGAACACGGGTGTTGTCAGCCCTTCTGGGAGATTTCGGATACTTTTTTTTTTAATTTAATCTCAATTTTTATCTCAAATATCCTCATTTGTAAAAGAGGGAGGGGCAGTGAACAACAGCGGCAGCAACACCTCCCTCAGGTAGATAAACATTGTGCCAGACTGTTAGCTAACTTCAGGTCTTGACATTCTAATATAAACATCTGCTAGGCAAACTGTAACCCAATCCCTCAGAAGAATCTCAACCTTCCAAGAGACAGAACTTTTCAGCACAGCAATGGCTGGCAAACAGTGGGCCCAAAGCTTGCTTCCTCTGCAAAGAAATTGGAAAACTAGACTCAGAGTTCCTGGGTACCTTCATTTCAGGATTAACCGAAGCCACAACTTTCTTTTATGACGTGTATGAAATCAGTCTGGCATCATTGGCTAGTGGGTACTAGTGGGTATGATCCCTTACACTGATCAAAAGCTGAGTTTCCTTTTTAAAAAAATTAGATATTTTCTTTATTTACATTTCAAATGCTATCCCCTTTTCTGGTTTCCCTTCCGAAAATCTCCTATCCCCTCCTGCTCCCCTGTTCCCCAACCCACCTACTCCCATTCCTGGTCCTCGCATTCCCCTATACTTGGGCATAGAACTTTCACAGGACCAAGGGCTTCTCTTCGTATTGATGACCAACTAGGCCATCCTCTGCTACATATGAAGCTGGAGTCATGATTCCCACCATGTAATTTCTTTGATTGGTGGTTTAGTTCCAGGGAGCTCCGGGGCTACTGGTTAGTTCATATTGTTGATCCTCCTATGGGGCTGCAGACCCCTTCAGCTCTCTGGGTACTTTCCCTAGCTCCTTCATTGGGGACACTACATTTTTTTATGCTACCTCAGACTTTGAGTTTGGACACATGTACATGCCTGGCTACATGCATACTCTTGTGGTATAAATACATGTGTGTGTACATGTGCATGGATGTCAGAGAGTAACCTTGGATGCTGTTCCTTGGGTTCTGTGAACCTTCTCTTTTCATCCTCAGACTTGAAAGAGTTTCTCTCACTAGCCCAGAGCTCACCTCTGGAAAGCCGCAGGGACCCCCACCTATCACCTCAGAGTGGAGGTAAGGTTATCTAATAATTTGTGATTAATAATACCTAGTTTGTTGTCTGATTTTGTCTTTATTTTTGTTTCTGCTTCACAGAGGGTCTGGGGATTCAAGTTCAAGTCCTCCTGTTTACATGATATCAATATTGTTAAAGCTCAAGCCCTGGGACAAATGGCTGAGGTGCCTATTTAACATACTAAAGTCAAACTGGCTTCCAGGTTCTCCCAGCATCCCCCACCCTCTACCTCTCATGGGCTATACCTATCAAACTCTTCCCTCCACACCAGAACTCTCCAGGCCCTGGGGTTGCATTACTCTTTCCCAGAGGCTCTTTCTTGTTTTCTTTTCAGTTTACAAGTCATCTTGGAAGCTCTTGAGAGACTTTTAAGTGAGTGTGAAGATAAATTCTAGGAGGATAATTTCAAGGAAGCTGACTGTGTGCAAGGGCTTGGACTGGACAGAGAGGACAAAGGATCTGGTGTCTTAGCATCAAGATAAGCAGGACAGGAGGGAAGATGGAGATGATAGCTTCTTGATTCCAACACTCATCCCATGACCTGTAATGTCATTGCTTTATTTGAAGTAGATTCTGGGAATGTCAGGTGTGCCCCAGCTGACCAGGAAGTTCAAAACACACACCTACCGTAAAGCCAAATGATATTTAAACCAGGTTTTGTGATGTCCTGCTCTGCTTCTTCCATTCACAGCCTCTGAACATGAGTTTAACTGAATTTCAGCCTCTGGGTTCTGCAATTCAGAAGCAGAAGGAGAAACTGAGGGAAATAAAGGAAACAGGTCTTCTTTAGGATCTATTACACTGCAAAATGATGAAAATACTTGCAACTTGAATGTATATGCTGCCATTGGGAAATTATTTTCTTTTTTAGTCATTTCTTGGTGGAGCTCTCGTGGTGTCATGAGAGGAGGCTGTACCATTCAAAGGGACTTTAGAGGCTAGGGAGGTGGCAGGGGTTAGATCTCTGAACTCAGGTCAAAGTCAGGCATGGGGGTGATCTTCCCTAACCCCAGTTGTAGGTATAGAGACAGGTAGACTGCAGAGCTAGGCAGCCAGGCAGCCTAGCCAAAGTGGTAAGCCAGGTTCAAAATAACGAAGAGTAAAATAGACATCAACATTGATCTCTGGCTTCTACACTCTTTTGAACATGTGCATGCACACACCCACATGCACACACCAGCATACACACACACACACACATACACACCACACACACACACACACACACACATACACACCACACACACACACACACACACACACACACACACACACACACGGGGAGCAAGGGGGTGAGAAGAGAGAGAGAGAGAGAGAGAGAGAGAGAGAGAGAGAGATATTCTGTGGTATGTGGAAATGATATAAAATTTCAGTCTCACTGCTCATAAATAAAGTGTATTGGAACACAACCAGGCTCATATGGTCAATAAATTTTATGCTCCATTGTCTTGATTCAGTGGCTTACAAGGACTCGTGGGTCTCAACTCCTAAAATATCCTTTATAATAGAAAATGTTTACCAACTTTTGATGTAGGCACATCACATGATTCCCTGTTCTCCAAAGGCGAAGTTACAGCTCTCTGATTAATTTCTTCCTGTGGTTGAATGCAAATGCCCCACCTTTCTATATCACAGGGTCCTATTGTTATGGGTAAGATTTTTAAATATCTGTCAAAGGTCATATGTTCCTGTGTTGTCATTCATAGTTGAATCATCAGGACAGGGACTCTTTGGAAGTAAGTTGGGTTATGTTACTGGGAACATGCCTATAAAGGGAATGCTGGGACACCCACACTGTTCTTTTTATGTTTGCTTCCTGGACACCAGGAGTGAGCAGCTCTATTCCACCAAGACCTCCCATCATGCTCTTCTCCTCTTCCCAGCATCTTAAACTATGAAGATACTGACATTGAATCCACTGGTACCCCCCAAATATGAGACCACACAATATTTCTCCCTTCAAACACATTTCTATCACAGGTATGTCACAGCCACAGGAACCTGAATAACTGCCCTTCCAGATATACTCTTGATAGGTGCTTACTTGTTCATTGTAAATATCAACGAGTGGAGTCTTTCTTCAACCCTCAGCTGCTCTCACTGCACAGATGCCCACCCAGCATCACACTGAGTACACAGTGTGCATTGGCTGTCTCTACAATCATTTTGCTCATAAAATTTCTTCCTATCTCCTTTCTACATGACAGTCAGCATTTGATTGTGCCCCCAAACCCTCTGAAACACAGTAAGCAAGAGTCAGAGGGATAAGGAAACAAAGGACCCAATTTCTATTTTCCTTGTCAAAGAGCAATCTATTTTGTTGGCACTTCCTTAAGATGAACTTCATCGTACGTCATTGGTGGCTGAGTCAAGGTCCTGGGATCCCTACATTATTAGAAGTGTCTGAGAGGTTGAATTATGCTTCATTTGCCTCTTTCCTCGTCACTATGACCAAATATCTGACAGTGCAAAGGAGTAGAACCTGTCCTCTGGAAAAGCATGTCAGGGTCAGCGTGCATGGCGCTGTAAGCATGTGGCTAGGATGGCTTGTCTCTCCATATCCCCGTGAGCCACAAAGCAAAGATAAGCCCCATGGAATCAGAGCTGAGATGCAGCCCGCAAAGCACCTCAACCTGTGTACTATTGCCTTCAAGGTTCTTCAACTTCCAGACAGTGCCATCATCTACTGACCAAGTGTTCAAGCACGAAGATTTTAGGGAGCATCTTATGCCTAAACCATAATGAACACAGAGTAACACAAGTTATATTTTCCAGGGGATTAGAATGAAGAGAATATTATTTAAAATCTCTCCTGGATGTTAAAATTATCTACACATTTATTATGACTATTATGACTAAGATGACCTCTGTTTTTAAAAGGCTCACTTTCCCTGTTTTTCATTATGTGTATGTCTGGGGGTTGGGGGGTATACACGTAAGGAAGTGCAACTGTCAGTGGGAGCCAGACAAGGGTATCAGATCCGCAGAGCTCAAGTTAGAGGTGTTTGGGAGCTACCTAACCTGGGTACTGGGAAAGCCAAGTCCAGTTCCTCTACATAATCAGTGCTCACCTTTAATCATGGGGCCATCTCTCCAACACTACTGCTCTCAAGATCTTATTTTTGGTTTTATTCACATTTATGGTATTACAGCTATAGTCTCCCCACTGCCTCTTTGACCCCCTCGTCCTTTCTTCCCCACGTGTTCTCCTGCAACTTGCATGTTTCTTTTGTGTGTGAGCTGTATCTCTTGCTTGTGACTGCAAGGGCCATGCTACATGCAGAAAACTGTTCACACCAGTCCTCTATCCCACTCCACCTGTGTCCCTTTTAAGCTTCCTGTGTTCTCTTCTGTGGCACTTGCTGGGCCTTGACGGCAGTGATGTACATATTCTATGTACGTCTGAGCATTCATCAGTCATAGTCTCAATAAATACCTGACCTTGGAGATGATGTTGTGTGTATTTGCCCTGTCTTCATCTCTGTGAGAGATGACTTTCTATCATCACTTCAACATTGCAAGTCCTGTGTCCCTGACCCCATTACTGTTTTCATTAGGTAACACTGGAAGGGAAGAAAGTGGCGTGCATCCCCTCCTTTATCTCGCTCGCTTCACTTTTTTCGTACACAGGTGCAGGCTTTGCTTCCTAATTTAGAACCTTCTGCTGCTGTTTCAAACTTCAAGAATGAACTGCAAAAAGGCAAGACCATGTTGCTTGGCTCCCCTTCCAAGATTTTTTTTTCTAATGCTTTCCTTTCCCCAAAATAAGAATCAGAAATGATATTTCTTTTGACAGCTGGTAACTAATCCTGCTTTAGCAGGAAGGAGAGCAGGAAGCCAGCAAAGGAATTTTCCATTCCTGTCTCTTTCAATTTTTTTCCACATCAGGTACTTTTCAAAACCTAGACGTTTCCAGTGAGTCTGTAAGTCTTCTTGTTTTGTCTAGCAGAGTCACGTGCCCTTTAACTCCTGCACTGATGAGAGCCGGACCAGGTTTCTGTTTGCATTTGGAGAACTGAGAACATGAGAACTTCTGAATCTCCACAGGGAGTGCAGCTGCACTCAGATACCCGGGCTTATGCAAATGGAATTTTTTTTCCTCCTTTTGTAAAGACAAAGTTCACACAGCTAGTCCATCAGATCACAGATCAAAATGTCCCGGATGGTAACAAGAACCGCAACCTGGACTCCTACAATAAGTCACTGCTCAAACATCACTTCTCTGCTTGACTGCCTTTTGCTATTTCCTCTCAGCTCCATCCCCCAGCCTTTTCTTATCCCAGACTTTTGCCACTCATTACCCAGCAGTTAGTGAGGGAGCTGAAGGTAGGCAAAAGCAAATGAAATTAAAGAAAAGGCCTTTATGTTATGTAGCAGAACAGGAATGAGAAGTCAAAAGTAATTGTGGAGTTTTGCTATCTGAATATTTGGGATGAATTATTTTAAAGATCATTCACATCTTGGTGAGAAGAAAATACCTCTATAGAATCCACTCAGTGGAAACAATCAAGTATATAGGGATAACATGGTCAGAGAAAACATAAAGTAGAATTTCCCTTAGGGCAGAGGAGTAAAGAGAGGTGTGGTCTCTGTCAAGAGGTTTTAGGTCTGAGGGTCTGTGTTTTCCAAAATGGAAAGACTTGGTTAATCTCCGTTATCTTTACCAATAATGTATTATTTCTTTTGTTCATATTACATTGAAATAAAGCTACATAGGTGAGAACAAGAATTGTGTCCACACACATCGGATAGTGCCGAATGTAGAACTTATGCTCACTAAATGTGTGTATATATGTTAAAGGAACCAGTAATTAGGTTGTTCTTTCTAATGCTAACCACTCATGCCCTTGAGGATAATATTTAGTGCAGGTCACAGAGCTTGATTAAGTTGACAATCAATATAACACTGATTTTTTTGTAGTCTCACCTATATAACCCTACCATTGTGTGTGTGTGTGTTTGTGTGTGCGAAATGTATATGTATTCCAAGCTTGGGTATATACAGAGGAAACACAGTGAGTTTGTCTAGTCCGTGTACATATGGAAGCCAGAAATTGACTCTGTGTGCCTTTTTCAGTCATTTTCCATCTCATATTTTAAGACAAGGTCTCCCACTGTACTTAGAGCTTACCTTTGTGGATCCAGAAAACACCTGAGATAAGCATGCCCTTGCCCACATTCCCCATCCCCCATTTCCCATCCCCAAACCAGAGCTGTAGTTACAGGTATACATTACTATGCTAAGATTTTGTGTGTGTGTGTGTGTGTGTGTGCAGGGAATCTACACTGAGGTCTTCATGTTGGCACAACAAATACTTTACCCACTGAGCTACCTCTTCAGCCAGAGTTCAGTTGTTCTTATTTCAGAATAATAGATATATAGTGTTACATATATAGATAAATAGATATACATATATAGATATGTAGTGTTATATATCTATTACCCTCATGTCCATCTCTGCAGGTTATCAATACATATCTCATTGCAGAAACCATAGCTCTCTAGCCAGGCTCATGCCAAGGAATTTCCTCTGAAATTTTGCAAGCTCAGAATTCTTGCATTTTGTTGTAGATTGGTGTAGAGCTATTTTAAGATTGCTTCCATTTTCTCCCATTTATTGCTCCCAACAAACTGAGGGATTTTATTTCTCTATTTATAATGTCCAGTTGTTTCACTCTCTTGTATACGGTCCAGTTTAGGAAGCAACATATTGTGCACTTGAATTGTGTGTTTTGATTAATAGAAAGCATAAAATAATAAGTGATCCAAAATTTAAAGTATTACACATAACCATTCCAGAAGTTTACTCTGTATTCATGATTTCCAGGACCCTGTTATATGTGTTTCAAAACCAGACTTGTAAATCCAGAAAAAGTGTTTCTTAAAAGCAGTGTGTTCTCATGTGTTCTCGCTCTCTCTCCCTCTCCCTCTCTTTCTCTTGTTCTCTCTCCATCTTTTTCACAAACACATACAGGAGTACTTGTATTGAATAAAGTGCAGATTGATTAAGCAGCAGGAGAATTAGTGTATGTAATTTTAAGTTACATTAGAATATTAAAATCTCTGCCAAAAGTGTGTTCTCACAGTGCTCAGGAACAAAGTTCCCAGGCTCATTTCAATATTTTTGTGTCACTTACATGCAACCCAATATGTGAACATTTAGGACGCTAAACAAATTTTCAAACTAACAGTATGAGCATCAGATCAAATGCCAAACACATTCAAAAAGTTCAATCCACGGTATAAATTTTAATCATCATTTTCAAAGACTGTTTAGATTTACCTAAAAAATTAAATATTCTATATGTTTCAATAAGTATACAACACAGATTATCTTAATAGTACATGTAAAATAAACTAAAAACAAAGGGCTTATTATGTCGTCTAGCCATGAAGTAATTCAGAAGTCCGAAGTGGACATCATTATTTCATTATAGCAGGTAATTTGGAATAAGTTTAGACAACCTCATGTTTCTCTTACTTGAGCTGACCATTCCAGGACAGAGGTTGGGGGAAGGGTGTTATGCTCAAGTGAACTTGAGCATGTGTGTACTCCAACCGAGAAGCCGAGTATAGCATTGATTGAGCAGATGAAGCGGATTGGGTTCTGTGGAAAGTGAAAAACAGCACTACACACCCTATAGCTTTGCTTCTTGGGACCATCCATTACCCTTTCTGAGCTCCCAGAACAAAATAGACAGACATTGTTCTAACAACCCTCTCCTTCCCCTTGATTCAAATTTCACCAAATGGAATTTAATGAAAGAACACACAGGGGTTTCCAAACACACACTGAAAACTAGTCCATCCCTCACTCATCAGATAGTGAAACTCAATGACTCGAGTGACCCAACTTCACTTCCCCATGGCCTCAATGAAAAGGCCAGTTCATTCCGTCAGGAAATCAATGAGATGAATCGTAATGAAAACCGTGAAATTCTGCCAGGACTTAGCAAAGGCTGTGAATAGCCCAGCTTAAAAGTTGAATTTCTTGTTTTCCTTCCTGTGTGGCTCTCTTTGAAAAGGCAAGGGGAAAAATAGGTACATTTTGGTCTTTGGAAAACCCATCACAGAGTATGAGATGCTGCCAACTGGCTAGGTTCATACTAGGTAAAGGCTAGGAGGATTAGGAAGGAAGCAACCAGAGGACAAATCATAAAGGGAGACAAGGTACCATGAACAGATTCTCTTGCTACCTAGTGTGGGTAATAAAGACATCCTACGACACTGGAAACAGCATCTCAAAGCCCTTGGGGGTTACTACTTAGAGCCACACATAGCATACACATCAGACTTGTACACTCAGTGTTCTGCTTAGAGCTACCCCCATCTCCTCAGTTCTGCTATAACACATCATTGTTGCTGTTAAAACTCACCAAACTACTCATGGTTCAAAACAAAACCTACAGACAGAGATTGAAGAGAGGACTCAGAGATAAGATGGCTTGCTAAGCTACCATCAAGACCTGGCTTTGAATCCCCAAAACCCATGAGGCAAAACCAACTGTAGCTGTAATCTTAACACTGAAAGACCAGCGATGTGTGAATCCTGACAACTGCTGGCAAGTTAGTCTAGCCAAAAGGCAAACTCTGGTTTTAACCAAGAGAACCTGAGAAATGGATCTAAGGCAGAAAGCAGCAAAGGAGAGCACTGGGTGAACATTTCTGGTATTGGTTTGTGTGTGTGTGTGTGTGTGTGTGTATATATATATATATATATATATGTATATATATATATATATGTATATATATATACATGGATGAATTTGCTTAAACACACATAACAAAACACACAGAGACACAAAGGGATGAGGACTTAAAAAGTATAGTTGGGATCAGAACACGGAAAAGCATTATCAGTGTTGACAATAAAAATGGCACCCAACCAAAAGGGCTATGGAGTTTTACACATGTCGAATATAAATGAATACGTGCATATAACATGAACTGGAAATAATTTGTAGAAATGGGCACTGGAAGAAGTCTTGCAACTTGTAAACTCTTGGAACCAGTAGAAGGAAGTGCACTTATAATTTGAGTAAACATTGCTACAACAGGCATAAGAAACCTCATGGCCTCCACACTGACGTGGGCTACAGGGAAACAGTTACTATCTCACTCTAAGTGTTTTCTGTATAGTAGCTCAGCTCATTGGTGTCTTCTCCTGCCTAGTATTTCTCACAGGTAGAATTGCACATAGCATCTACAGAGTGTTCAAACTCCCTGGCAAGTTCATGTAGGTACCAGAGATGCTCACACATATTTCTGCACCCTGGAAGTGATTTCCAAGTACCAATGTGTGCTACAGAAAAACTCACTGCATGTCTCAGATAATCCTTAATATTGAACAGTCAAAGCTTTTTCTAAGTTTGAAAAAGGGTTTCAGATAGATCCTTAGTGCTGTGTAGACATAAGATATTATACTGTGATATTTTCCACCCATCTCAATAATACTGTTTGTCTCCTTCAAGCAGAGAACTGTGTGTGTATTTATTTGTCTAAATTGCCCAAGCACCACATTTATTCTCATGTGATGGAGTGCTTTACAGACACTGTGGTCTTCCCAAGTCACCCACAGTCATCTTCTCAGGATTTTAATTATCCAATCTGTTTCAGATCTCAATTACAGTAACATATCAAGTTATCCTTGCTATAATGCTGAAAATTTACCTGGCAACTCTCTATCTCTGAAATGCTGGCTCCTTGTTCAGTTAAAGCTGTAGTAGGCTGATATTTGGGGCTTTGTTTAGTTCAAGTATAAAAAAAAATCTTCAAGCAAAAGCTTTCCAATATTCTCATAAAAACATTCAGGCTCAGAATCTTCTCTGTCTAGGAATCTTGCTGATCCCTTGGAAAAGATTTTGCAAGGATCCAGAGTAAACACAAAACAACAGGAACAAGCACAAGGTACTTGACCTCTTTTCAGCTCTAACCTAGAAAAACAACCTACAACAGCATACACGCAGGCATGTACACTGCATCGTCTTGTAAACATCCCTTCTGCGATTAAATTGATTCCTGAGGAACTGTCAGAGGCAACCAGGACCAAAGGTCATTTTAAAAACTTCCTGTGCCCCTCAAAATGTTTTGTGTTGGTACTATGCCTTGGTTTTATAGCCACTTAAGAAGTCTTTTACCTCAAATTAGAAACAGAGCCAAGACAAAACATGGGGGTTAATCCCGTCATTTCTCAGCATCAAATAAAGAAACAGAAAGTGAAGGTTGTATTAAAAGGCTCACTGCCATGATATATTTTCTTCACTGCCTACATGCATAAAGCACCAGGAAGCTGTCTCCCTCATAGCGGAAGCCATGGATTAATCCACATATATGAGAGGAAGAACAAGCAAAGCAGAATTAAAAAAAAACAAACCAACCAACCAAGACCAAAGCAAAACGAAACAAAGGAAGCAAAGAGCAAGGGTGTTCAGAAGCTTACGAAACACAGTTGATTTGTCGTTTTAAAAAGTCTCAACATTTTAGAGGTATCTTTTAAAAAACTTCTTACATAATTTAAGAAAATATGTTTGCTTCTTTTTTTTCAAATATAAATAAGTAGCTGTCAATCAGCCAGTTTTAGGTGCTTACTGGGGCTCTTCCTACTGTCATATGGGGTCTTGGAATGAGAATGAGGTTAACCTTCTAGAAGTAAAATGAATCTGCATATTTCACATAGAGAAGCATGATTTCCTTGAAGGTATTACACCTTCTTATTTAGACGTTATTAATGACACATTGCCATTCCTTCACAAAATATCATAGAGGCTCCTCAACTTAGGAGGTGGTTTTATCTTGACAAATCTGTTATAAAATGAAAATATAAGGAAAAGTTCCCAAATTAATCATATTACCAAAATATGCCTAAACTATAAAATGTATTATAGGCTGACCTTTCTAATGTGTGTTTGGAATTTACATTAGCTAACAGATGAGCATTACCAGCTGAGACAAAGGCAGTTTTATAAGGAAGTGTTCTGTAGTTCTTGGGTTAACTGAACACAGTGCCCTGAGCATCCTCTGTTGCTATGATGGCCTGACTGACTTCAGGTTGCTACATCTTGACCATTATCATGAGACAGTATTTTTCTAAGGCCAGACTTGTGTATTCTATTGAATGTATATTATCACCTCCCCACCCCAATTAAAAATCAAACATAGCTAGTCTACCAAGACTTGTCAAAGATCATTTGTATTTTGCTGTCTCAATGTAACACATTATAGCCTTCTAGCCCGTAGATTTTTAAGGATTCACTAGGCTCAATTTGTGCTGCTTGAAAATCAGAGATTCACTAATCTTGAATCCTAATTTTTATGTAACTATCCTAACTCCAAAGCCCAAAGTACAATATCAATAAGAAAAGTTACTTCCTTCTGAAGTCTAAAGTAAAGAAGAAAAATAAGCTTTAAAAACTATGTCATGGGCTGGAGAGGTGGCTCAGTGGTTAATAGCACTGGCTGCTTTTCCAAAGAGCCTGGGTTCAATACCCAGCATCAACATGGTATCTCACAACTTTCTGCTACCCCAGTTCTAGGGGATCGAGCACCATGATACACAATACAAGCAGACAGCACACCAATGCACATAAAATAAAAATAAGGAAATCATTTTGAAAAGTAAATAAAATTGGGGAAAACTAATAGAAAAAAATTATCGTATTTTTATAGCGGGAACTCAAATTACCAATGTCCTACCCTTATTATGTTGTTATCAACAAATACTAGTATTCTGATCAGCAAAATAACCAACGTATTTTTGTGTAGCATCATGGCTCACCCATGATACAGTCTAAGATAAGGACTTGTTAAAAGAAGAGCTACAAAGAAAAGTGCGATTGGAATTCCAGAGGCAAGGACTTTGATGTGTGGTTATGCTCCATTTGGCAGCACTGTTTGTCTGTCTGTACTGACTTGACTCAGCCCAAATGTTAGAAACTGGAAACAAGCAGGTAATGGTGTTATTAGTTAACACTATTCGTGTCTTATCATTCTCAGTTTGACAGGTGACATGTATTTGTGAGGTGCCATGGTTTGAACAAAGAATGTCCCCCACAGGCTCCTGTGTTTGAGCATTTGTTCTTCATCCAGTGATGCTATTTGGGAAAATGGTGGAAACTTTAGGAGGTGGAGCCTTGCTGGAGGAAGTGAGTCACTACGGGGAGGGAGGGAAGGCTTTGAAGTAGTTAGCCTGGCCATGCTCCTTGCTTATTCTCTCTGTTTCCAGAGGCGAGGCAATATGATGGCTTGGCCTCATGTTTCTGTCACTATGCCTTCCCAGAAATGATGGACTGCATGCCCTCTGTAACTGTAATCCAAAGTAAATACTGCCTCCCTTAAGGAGCTTCTCTCAGGGTATTTTAACCCAGAAATAAGAAGTGACACTAAGATAGGGGTCTTAAACTGAAGATCTATATCTTCTGGTTGCTAAGACAGGGTACTACTCTCTAGGAAACAGAATCCTTTGCAGTGGAGATTTTTGTAATTATGTTATCTCTAACAATGAGTATTACCACATTAAACCTATTAGATCACAGAAGACAATAGCATACCCTATCCTGAATCCTTTGACCTTTCTCTTTAGGTGACCATTAATAACAAACTTTCGTGTGATGCATTTACAATTTGTGTCATGAGAATATTTTTTAGTGACAAGCTTATTTCATGAGAAGAAAATAAAAGCTAGGTTTACTCTCTTTGTTATCCATTCTTCCTAATAGATATGAAATATTACAGTTATTAAGGTAAAAGAAAACCAGGTTGTGGAGAAAACCCACAAGGAAACAACCATCTGGAGGTATTAATCCCTGCTGTATTCTATGTAGTATTTGCTAAGGGCTGGGTGAATGCTTTCAGTGTCTTACCTTGTTTAATCCCAACCTTGTAAGTCAACACAGAATTATCACTTCCATGGTACAAATAAAACCAGGAGGCTGGGGTTGACCTAAAGGTGGCAGAGCCAGTGGGAGTTCATGTTCTCTCCATCACTAGCTTTTCTCCCAGGCACCATATTCTGCATATGATACTTGGGGTCAACTGGAATGATCTTCATAAGAGAAATTTCCTCCTGAATTGTAACTGATAACTCTTCTGTTCTACATGGAGAAAATATGCATACTTAACGTCCATCTATGGAATGAAAGTTATTGTCTCAAATACTACTACTACCTTGACTGGAAATAGAAACCACCCTGCTTTATGCTTCCCTTTAGGTCTCCTCCTTATAAGAGGTGGCCCAACATGTGTTCTGTGAGATACTTTCTTCTTTGAGTTCCTACATTCAATTAAGTATTTTTTTCTTCTGTCAGGATGAAGGCACATGGTCAAGGAGGCTTCTGTGAAAGTGATTTTCAGTCATTTGAGAAAATGCCAAGCGATCTTGAGCCAGACCCACTGACTGGAAGTCAGGAGGGCACTGCATACATTTCTTGGAGTTACACTTAGCACTTGACACGGATATTCATCTGCAAGTTCCTGGATCCTCTGAAAGCCCAAACCACAGTACAACTGTGGAAAGTGAAAGTTACCAAGTGGTTCTACTGGATTATCCTAAGAGGATTGTTTTACTGGCACTATACTGAGCAAATTGAAATCCAAGAACTTGAGGAGATCTCAGGAAAAAAGAAGAGTTAGAAGGCTAGGAAGAGTAGGACTGTCTTCAGCAGTTGCTCGTATACAGCAGTATACAGCCTGGCCATGCTCCTTGCTCATTCTGTTTCCAGAGGCAAGGCAATATGATGGCTTGACCTCATGCTTCTGTCACTATGCCTTCCCAGAAATGATGGACTGCATGCCCTCTGTAACTGTAATCCAAAGTAAATACTTCCTCCCTTAAGGAGCTTCTATCAGGGTATTTTAACCCAGAAATAAGAAGTGACACTAAGATAGGGGTCTTAAACTGAAGATCTATATAACGTATATAGCAGTTGCTCCAGCCTCTTTGATACAGTTGGATGTTTGGCAATCCTTTAGAGTGACTCCTTCAAAGATTTGCTTTCATTCAGACAACAGCTACTATGAATGCTAAAATAATCATAATGTTGTAACATGTGCGTCTTTATGCTCCTATGCTAATTGGTAAAGATGTATTCAAAAGAGTGTTTCAGATTTATGTGCCTACAGGCAAGTAAACCAAATATAATCATTCATTTCATGAATTGGCCTTACTGAAAAATGTGTGAGGGCGCATGGCCAAGGTACCGTAAGAATTCATTATCAAGGGGAGACTTTTCTAAATGTGGAGTAAAAATTAAAGTGGTGCAATTTCTGTATCCTGACAGAGAGAAAAGAAGGGTAGAAAGAAGGGTGGGGGGAAAACTTGAGAAGTGAGGGGAAGAGAGGAAACAAGTAGCAACAAGCAATGTCACCTTGAATGTGAGGTGACACTTTACACACTTAACAATGGCAGTACAAAGTCAAAGCAATTATTTGATTTAATAATTTAGTAAATATTTAGTAAGAGAGATAATATTTTAATCATCATTCATTACAGCAGTTTGAAATCCATACCTCAAGTGTGGTTTTAAAAAATACAAATGATTCTCAGGAGTACCACAGTTCCTTAACCCATCTAAAGGCAAGTTTTACATAGTTTAGAAAGTCTGCCTCTGTAATCCGCTGCTCAATAGCATCCGCATGGAAGGCCAGAAAGCCAGGGGTAGAACTTGTCCTTGGTACTATTAAGCAGGTGTAATCATGTTCCACACCATAGGCTTTCCAATTTTCTCCTCTACTTCCTTGTAGGACTTGGGCACATGATGTCCCAGGAAGATGATTTCCACACATCTTTGGAACAGTAAAAATCTGAAGATGAAGAAAGATCCTGGGGGAACTCAACCATAGGAACTGACAGCTGCAAAGGAAAGTTCCTTTGTAAAACCATCTGATGTGAGTTATTTCCAGAGGACAAACCTGAGTCCTTTCTGTTGTGCCTCTCAAGCACTGGCTGGATCTGTCCTCCCAGAGTCCAGAACCAACAAGTCCACTGAAGCCCAAAGGGTCTTTAGTTCCTCCTACTCTTAATTGGTTTGATGTTGCTAAGGTTTGGCTGCTCCTAGTAGATTAAATTATCATTCATAAAGGGGTATAGGGTAGAACAGGTTTGTTGTGGTATGAAAGTATTCAGACAAAATGGGGTTGTTATATGTCTCTTACACATGGACTGATTAGTATTGACTTATGAGAGTGGAAAGCCCGGAACAACTAGATAGCCCAGGTAACTGACTAGAAGCCCACACATCTTCAGTAAGATCTTCTATTGCTTCTCGGCCTTTTGGCTAAGATCAAGTGCAGTAAGATCCTCTTTCTAGGCCAACTATAGGTTTCCATAAAATGTATTTTAAGATCCTCTGAGGACAGTGAAAACTACAAACTCTGAATATTTATATGTATTCATAACAGGGTGAATTTCTCAAGTCTCTATCTCCAATCTAGGCCCTTGGTCTCTACTTATACCCCTCACTCTTCATAAAGAAACAGAAAAAATATGGACATTCAATGTGGATTCTCAAAATAAAGGTGAAGGTGAATTAAGGTGAATAAGTCTTGGTCACCCTTCATATGATTTATGATCATAGTCATAACAAAGAACATGGTGCTTACAATTTTACACCTGTCCTTCATCAGAAACTAAGTAGTCACAATGAGGCATGAATATACTTTCTTCATGACTTTGAAACAAAAAGACTGCAAATCTACTTGCTAAGGAAAAATCTATTTGACGATTAACAATTTTGTAGCCTGTTTGTACTTCCTCAATGACCTTGTTTGCACACCCCTTGTATACTTTGACCTGGGTACCTTTAAAGAGGCGATCTAGGTTTTATAGACAGTCATAGAGCCTCAGGAATACCTTAGTCGTAGAATATCTGAAGGCCTTAGGTCTGTATTTGATTCCTAATATTGCAAAATAAATAAGCAAAACAGCAAGCAAAGAAAAATGAGCTTCTTGCTTTTCTGGAAGGATGGTGGATGATTTTCTTTACCTTTTAAATTCAGAAGGCATTCATTGCTGAGGCACCTTGGTCATATTCCACCCAGAATCAGTGTTTTGAAGCCATGTACCGTAGCTCAGGAAACAACAGAATGGAAAGTAGAACAATTTTTATTTGGCAACTAGATGCCTGCCAATATTTTATTTTATTATTGCTATCACCTAAAATTACATTTTCATTAGGATCTAGGCTGATAAAAATTCAAGTGAGGTTTCCTACACAAACTATAATTTGTATTAGGATTTTAAAAATTAAATTAGATATTCTGAACTCTCAAAGCTTCAGTACTGGTTCAGTAAGTGGCAGAGGCAGAGGAGGTGAGTACTGCAGAAATTGAGAGAACTGGTTAAAGAGGAAATCCCACAGATCCAGTTTCAGAGTTGCCCCACAATTGGGATTCCCATGGACAAAGGACCTGCTGCTCCAGGGTAAAGAACTGACTTCCAGAGAGTTAGTTGACAAGAGAAACTGGGTTCAAAGGAAAGGCAATTAATACTTATATTGCTTAGGATGAATGTAATAGCTGAATCTTTCCAGGTGTCTTCAACAAGAGTGGATGGAGGGATACTGGGAAGTTGAATTTTTAATTTTTTAAGATTGCAATAGAAAATATTATGAGTGAATTTTAAGGAAGATCTATAGAACTGCCAAAAGATTATGGGGTTTGTAAGGAGGAGTTTAGCCTTTGCAGAAATATAGTAAAATGCTCACACACACACACACACACACACACACACAGAGAGAGAGAGAGAGAGAGAGAGAGAGAGAGAGAGAGAGAGAGAGAGAGAAGGTATAGACACACATAGAGAACAAATCGTTGATCTTAACACCTACAAAAAAAATCCTTTTTGAAAATATAGAAAGCTTTTAGTGATTTCAAACAATTCTGTTTCATTTTACAAATTTCACTCTGTTTTTTATCATTACTTATATGTGTGTATGCTCATGTGCATATCATGTGGGGATGAGAGAGACAACTTGTAGGAGTTTATTCTCTTCTTCACTTTTACTCCAGTGCTGGGGCCACACTCCTAAAGAAATGTTAACTTCCCCTCTCCTGACAGCTAAAAGGGCTTGGTATTAAATCAACCCCTAGTGACTTCTATTTAGACCCATAGACCAGTCCACCTCTCAAAGTTCACCAGAGAAGCATCTTTCCACAGTGATCATGATTAACGTAGAGATGCACAGCTGATTAAGGAACAGAGAATAAGAGATTGAAGACATATCTTAAGCATAGATGGGACATCTAGCATACTAGTCTCTCCTCCCAAGGCTCAGGGATCATTGCAAAAGAGAGAGCAGAAAGACTCTAAGAGGCAGAGGTGGTAGATGATTACAAACAAACAAACAAACAAACAAACAAAACCAACAACAACAGTGTATTCCAGATACAACATGGTTGCACAAATGAACAGAGAGCAGTTGTGAGACTATACGCAAAATCTATGCAACCTCAAGCCACACAAAATACCAACACAGAAGCACATAGAGCATAGCCTTACTTTAGGAATTTTAAATGATATGATCTTCATGGCTTCGTATAGGTACTTGGGTCCCTTGTAATATCATTAAATTCTGCATTGGTCAGTAATGATACAAAATTAAGGACCAAGATCTAAAATCTTGGAATGTTACTATAGTTTTAAATATACTATAAGAAATAGCCTTATATTTCTAGAGTGACTTGGCTCTGACTTTATAAGATAAAGAAAATTTTACTTTTGAAAACTTGAGGTTAGTCTGAGCATGTTAAAAAAAAAAAGTACCCACCAACCCTGAGCAAAGTGCAAAAGAAATCTGTGCCACTTTGATCCATCAGAAAAGTAAGGTTGCAGGGGAAACCACTGTCCCCTACCAACACTTCCAAAGATTTGCTGGTGAAGACACAAAGACGAAGCCCACCAGGGAAGAAATTGTAGAATGAACTGACCCTGGGGAAGGGAATATAGACTGTGGTAGATGAGTTGGTAGAGACAGAATGAGTAAAGATTCAAGGAAATCGAGTCATGAGGTAGGTAGGGCATGGACGAGATCATCTTCTAGGATTCCCCTGGTTCCACTGTGTTCCTGGAAAGAAGAATAAAAGGATGCTTCTGGGAGAGGTACTTGGATTCTGAGTGATAACGCTACATACAAATGCCCAACTTCATGATGACTCAAGTATGGATATTTACATTCATTCTTTTTACCTGCATGTAGGTATCACACATATCTCATGTTCATAAGAGACATGAGATAACCAGTACATATTCAACACAGTCATTATAATAAATCATTTTCTTGGCTGGGCGGTGGTGGCACATGCCTTTAATTCCAGCACTCAGGAGGCAGAGGCAGGAGGATTTCTGAGTTCGAGGCCAGCCTGGTTTACAAAGTGAGTTCCAGGACAGCCAGGGCTATACAGAGAAACCCTGTCTCAAAAACCCAAATCAATCAATCAATCAATCAATCAATCAACTATTTTTTCCAGTGGTAAAATAATGATGTATGGGTTCTGAGCATATCTAACATAGAAGGTTTAGGTGTGTTCAATGTATTCTTTTTTTATTTCAACAGAAATGCCAACTTGTGATGGGTTTGTGAGTGTATAACCCAAGTATGAATTGAAAGCTATTGTAAACTAGAAAACTCTGCTCTTAGTTTGCTTTGCCTTGTGAAGAAACTAGAAGTGACAGAGGGCTAAATCCTAGCAAACCCAGTCTAAGTTGACAGTGTCATTAAGTTAAAAGAGCAATTAGTGCACGTAAGCCACATAACCTAATTTGTCACAGTGTCATCATAGCCTAACAAACAGCAAGAAAGGGAAGCACTTGATTTCAACCCCTGCCAGCCATCCTGTCACACCAAAGGGGAGGAAAGACTGTGGAGAACATGTGGATTTAAGTCCAGAAGCACAAGCTTACTAAAAGATCGAATACTCAGGATTATAGAATCCCCAGCTCCTCCCGACAATACTAGACTACCACATTTCTAAAGATTGATTTAAAACATTTCCTTTTATACAGTATAGAATTCCCGGCTACCAAGCCAAAACTACGAAATGCTTCAAAATCAAAATTCATACACATTGAAAAAAAAAAAGACTTCAATATTGCAGAGAGGTTGGGATTACCAGGACACAAATTTAGAACATCCACCCTTCATATCATGCAGGCTCCAAAGGATAAAGTGAACAGCATGTGACACAGGCTGCAATTTGTTCAGATATGGAGATCCTAGCTGCAGATCAAAACCAGTATAATGGAGATAAAGAATTAAAGTATGCCTTTGATAGGGCTGACTGCTGAGAGAATAATCCCTGAATTCAGTGATCTATCCTTAGAAAATCCAAACTGAAAACAGAAACGGGAAGAAAAAAAACAACTATCCCCAAACCACATAACAACTATAAGAAAAGTATAACATATGCTAGATGAGAATTGGGGGAAGAAAAGAAATGAACGGAGGAAGCTTTTGAAACAGTGGAGAGAGAATTCTCCACAAATTAGCACCAGACGCTGATTCACAGATGTGATCATCCTTAAGAGAAAGTCCCGGGTAACAAATTTGACAGCCTATACTCTAGGTCAGACACATGGCACTATGGGTAAGGGTACTTGTTCTACAAGCACAAGGACCAGAGGCTGAATCCTCAGCACCTATGTAAAAAGCCAAGCTATACCTTTGCATGCCTAGAACATCAGCATTGTTGGTGGGGCTACAGGGACCGATTCCAGGGACTAGTTGACCAGATAACCTAGCTGGAATGGTAACTTTGGGTTCAGTCTGAGACTGTCTTGAAGCAATAAGTTGG
Source organism: Mus caroli (assembly GCF_978045245.1). Classification (NCBI taxonomy): domain Eukaryota; kingdom Metazoa; phylum Chordata; class Mammalia; order Rodentia; family Muridae; genus Mus; species Mus caroli. The sequence continues at coordinate 11,199,888 of NW_028227268.1, forward strand.
TGGGGGATAGAGGATGCTACCCAACATTCTGTTTTGGCCTCTATGTGCACACACACACAGGTAAACAAATGTTTGTGTGAGAGACAGACACATTGACAGGGAGACATAGAGCGACACAGGGAGACACAAAGATAGATTCAGAGAGAGAGAGGCACATGGAGAGAGAGGAGAGAGGGAGAGAGGGAGAGAGGGAGAGAGGGAGAGAGGGAGAGAGAGAGGGAGAGAGGGAGAGAGGGAGAGAGAGAGAGAGAGAGAGAGAGAGAGAGAGAGAGAGAGAGAGAGAGAGAGCACATATTCTTTTCCCTGAAAGAAATTAAAATTTGAGCCTCATTCCTGATTCAAAGGTGCTCTGGAAGGTGTGGAGGAGGGCACCGTGTTCTCATCTCAAACCCATAATTCTTTGTATTACTCAAACAAATCATTTCCTGCTTCCAATTCTTCATTTGCTCATGTACAGAATGACTAAGGTCCCCAAACCATCTTAAAATTATCTATCCCAGTTTTAAATAAGTTTTAAGTTTTAAGTTTTAAATAAAATGAAGAATCAGAAAGAGTCCTAATTATTATTCATTTTAAAGACAGTATTACAGACAGTACAATTCCAGCAGAAATTGCTAGACAAGAGCCTAGACCATGAATTCAATACAATGGCTACAGAAGGATGTCTCTTCCAATCGAACAATAAATTGTTTCAGTGGTTGAAATATTGGACTCTTCTTCCTTGGGTTCCTCTTTTGAGTTTCCTTGACTCTGAAGTTGAACAGTTTTTACCTCAGCCCCTCTTCCCTACCTCTTACTATCTGAACATCAGTCTAATGTTCCATTCAGTGGGCCTCTTAGGAGTCAGCCCAACTCAGAAATCAATACTACAACAACACACTTTTAAAGAAGTGTTCTTCCGTCTTATTAATCCATGTGGTCACCAAAAAGATGTGGAGAAGAGTCACAGAAGATGGAAGCATTTAAAGAAAGGTTTAATGACTCCTAGGCCTTCTTCAGGGGATCAGCCTGGAGACTCATACCTATCTGGTCATCTCAGACTGTATAAAGAGCCTCCAAATCATGATGATCAGCTCCCTGGGAGCCTCCGGATGGCTTGGATGTTGACACATATGAACTTGCTAGTGTTCAGACTCATAGACCAGAATTGGCATACCCTTGCTCCTTGCCATGTTTCTGTCATTTTTCAACCCTAGAAAACTCTTATTCACTTTCCTATGCTCCTCTTCTGGACCTCCAAGTCTTAGGTGCCAATAATATGTAGACCACTGGTGCTTATGTATAAAATCAGATATAATGCAATGTAATTACTAGATTTTCAAAGTTTGGCTCTTCTTATAGACAAGAACATCTGTGGTAAGTCCCACGAATTAGTCTTTCTTTAAAAATAGCTTATAGAACCCAAAAATGAATGATTGACACATAGATGGTCCATATGAACTATGTAGTGCGTTTCTCTCTCTGTGTGTGTGTGTGTGTGTGTGTATTCTGTGTGTGTGTGTATATATATATGGTCCTCTCTGGATCACTGGATAATCTGGAACTAACTCATTACATACAGAAAGTTGTACTTGAACAAGGAGTGATCCTCTTGTCTCAGCCTGCTTGACGATGGTGCTACAGAGCTGAGCAACTGTGCCTGGAAATCTTTAGAATTATTGAACACATCTAAGTGGTGATCATTTGTCCTTAACTCCAGCTCTCAGCCAACACATCTCTGAAGCATTTGCTCCATGTTTTATAATTTTCCAGAATCCCTAAAGGCATGTGAAATTGGACAACATATCTCCTTCTTTGGCTGATTGTATTTTCCTTTTTGGAAAGAAAGAAAGAAGTAGATTAGGAGAAAACAGAGTGGCAGAGAAGGTAAAAAGAGAAAAGTAAAATAAGCAGGAGAGAAATGTTTCAGTAAGGAAGGCTTTTGAGATAAGATGGTCAACAGCACATATAGAAAGATGGACGAGTCAGCGGAAGCAGCCAAAGCAGGTGTCCATGACCACTTCTCTGACCCATCAATGTTGAAACACTTTTATGTTGAGTTTCTGCCCTACCACTCTATTCCATATAGCTCCCAGGTAAACAACACAGAGATATCAGAATTTACTAACAAACTGCAAATCTAAACTGGGCAGGTTCTGAGACTGTTATTGCACAGCTAGATACTAATAACCAGATAAATGTCCCATTATTTGCCAACTGGGTCTTGCTCTGTTTTATGTGTATCCTCAGTGCAAGCTTCGTTTAGCCACGTGCTCGTGGTCCATCTTGCTGACCTTCTCCCCTCTGTCCTTCGTCTCATGGTCCTCTATATCAAGTTCCGCCTTCCACTCTCTTCTGCCCAATCACAGGCTTTAGCCTTTTTTTGTCCAATCAGAGATTACTGGGAAGCATTCTTTATAGCCCATTGGTCCAAATAATGTCTGTGTCCAGAGTACAACCTGATCTTGAGGCACAGAACTCAGCATTGCACAAGACCAACCCAAACATAGTTATAAATGGCAGTGTGTTTCCTGGGTTTATGTCATCCTAACACAACCAGAAACATTTTAGAAGACTGAATCTCAACTGAGAAAATGCCCTATCAGACTGGCCTTTGGGCAGCAACCATGTAGTGCGTTTTCTTGATAAATGATTGGCTTGGAAGGGCTCAGGTCACTGTGGGAGGTGCCCCTCCTGGGCTCGTGGTCCCAAGTGCTATATGAAGTTAGCTGAACAAGGAAGAAAACAGCACTCACGCATGGTCTCAGTCCCCACATCCAGATTCCTCTCTTGGGTCCCCACTCTGACATCCCTGCATGATGGACCACGAGATGTAAGAGGAAATAAACACTTGCATCCCCGAGTTGCTTTCAAGCCTAGTGACTTGTCACATTAATTAGAGCAACAGAAGTGAGCTTATTGTTATTACCTTATCACAAAGCCATGAAAATCTGTCTTAAACTTTTACAATTTAACACGCACGCATTATTAAATACATTTAGAGAGGAGAAAATGCTAAAACAACTAATGGGAAATGAACAATGATAAAAGCACTTTTAAATAGATGATGGACAAGTGTCTTACATATATACATATGCACACACACACACACACACACACCTACACTACACTAAACTACACTACACACATGCCTTCTTTGGGATACTTTGATATACTTTTGAGATACTACTTAAAGCCAGCCCATGAAAATTATGAAAGATTTTGTTTGTCTGTTCATTTGTTTTGCTTTCTAAAGAATCATACTTGGAACTAGGAAGATCTTGAAGAAAGATCTTGACCAAATTGCTTTCTCAATGAAAAGTGACCAAATTTACATTACTTTGTGTCAAGGAGTCAGAATCCTTTAAAAATATTTATAGCTTTTGGCCTAGACATTCCACTTCTAGGAATATACTCTGGCGGTAACTTGAAGGTATAAAATCTCAGTCAGAGAAACGTTTATTGCAATGTCTCATTAGAATAGAAAAATTATTTCAGTAATCTGATCATCCATCAGTAAGAAAGGGGTGAGATGAGGAATTTCATATGATGCTGCAGCCTTGGGGCCTGTACGTTGGATTGCAGACAAAAGTTCAGCCCTCTGTATGTTTATAATTTTTATGACGTTGGTGAATAGATGCTTCTCAGAATTTAGCTGTCCTCTTATTTACATACACTCCTAGTGATTTTCAACCTGCAAGGGCCAAGCAGAGGAACTGCTTAGGCCTCATGCGGACTGCATGCTCATGGTATTTATTATTTACCACTGAACAGGAAAGTCTATTGATCCCTACTGGCTCCCATCAATTTCATGTATAATGAGTGTTGAATGGCAAGGTTAAGTGTGGAATTTGTAATCTTAAATGAAGCAAACATAGATATTTATTCAGATCTGGTCTACTGCTACAATCACTTACTAATAATAGTACTTACACACAATAACGCCATGAAAATGATGACATCTTATTTCATAATAATTCATTGTAAAATGGAGTGATTCCCTGATATTACGCTAGACTTGTTTAAACCAAAACTATCTTTCTTTGTTACTTCATTCTTTCCTAGTCCTAGTAATTCCTACAATGTGCATCATATCTTTCTGCTTTTATACAAACAGTTCTGCACAAACATTCATCTGTGATAATTTATGAAGCCAGAGTCTCCAAACATCCCAGAGGCCACTGTCAGTGATGATGTCATCCGTCTTAACCTTAAAGGGCACCTCCACCCCCTCCCCCTGCCGACTTCCTGAGCCAATGCCCATACTTTTCAGAGAGTATCACAGTCTGAAGCTGGCTGTCTGACCTATTGGGTAACTGATGCCTGGAAAATTAGGTCACTGTACTAGAATGTCTGTTTTGGGGGTTTTAAGAAATTACAGAGAAGGGTAGAGATCACTCCAGCCCTGCCAGCTTTGAAAACAAGCAGTGCCTCCTAAGTCACCAGGAAGGAGCATGATAGCCTTGAACTCTGTACTATCTCCCTCCTCTCTGTTGTTTTACTGCTTCAGAAATCACTAGCACCTGATAGCGGTTTCAATGCTCACCCAACTGGAAGGGGCACTTCCTGAGTCAGGTTTCTGTGAGACAGGAAAACAAGCATGACTGACTGAACTTCGGGGGCTTGCAAAGTATGGGAAGGAAGCCCAGCACCTTAAGAGATAGAATTGTCAATCAAGACTTCACCATGGAAATTACATGAAACAGAACTTCCAAAATGAATCCTTCTGTAAAATAATTAGATGAGCTACATCTTCCAGTCCTCATTCAGGAACTGGCAGCTTTAACAAACACTTGCAGACAGACCCTTACTGTCATAAAGCAACAAAAGAGAAGAAGGCGGGACCTATCTGCAATCCAACTCTAAGAGCAGCTGAACTACATAGGGAAACAGGACCTCAAAAATAAATATACCAGTATAAAATGGAAGCATTTATATCATTTACAGTTGACTCTATTAATGGACTTGGAAACAGAAAGTTCAAAATTCAGTGTGCATTCAAATACCAGTTCTGATAATATTTAAAAATGTATTACAGACATTTGTTTGATTGGTATGTCTCAAGTCGTGGGTTTTCTTTCATTTTTTTTTCCTTTTTAATAGCAATGCAGGCAAAATGCATATTTATTTTGTATTATTAGTTTGGTTTACCAGTATGTGTTTTAAAATCTCCATTATAATTCCCCTTTAAATATGGCACATTTTTAATGTGCTACAAATAATTTGATACATATGGTGAAAATAGATTGTAACAAATGATGAATAACATTTCTGGTAAAGAGAGAGACAGAGAGACAAACAGAGAGACACACACACTCAGAAAGAGAGAGAGACAGAGACAGAGAGAGAGACAGAGACGAAAGACAAAGAGAGAGAGAGAGAGAGAGAGAGAGAGAGAGAGAGAGAGAGAGAAAGAGAAAGAGAAAGAGAAAGAGAAAGAGAAAGAGAAAGAGAAAGAGAAAGAGAAAGAGACACAGAGAAAGAGACACAGACACAGAGAAAGAGAACTAACAAGTAACTAGGAAGCAAAATAAGAGCAGCAAGTGAAAGCTAAAAGGAGAGGAGGGGAAATGTCACCCAGGCAACCTAAAGATGATGCTGGGAATAAAAGAGGAACGTTTTGGGTAGACTGGGATAAGAAGAGGTCATTTCAGGTAGAGGAAATCCATGCCCTGGAGCTTAGAAGCATGAAATAGCTTTGAGTAGTCAAACCCTATGAGGGATGAAACAGAGAGTACAAAGACAGCCTGGAGCCCTATGAACTTCTAATGTCAAAGAGCTATAAAGTGTGGAGAGGAGACAGGACTTATCCTGAGGGTGGTGGAAAGCTAATTAAACGCTTTCCTTAACATTTTAGAACCATGGGCCAGGCAAGAGGGGATGGAAACTTCAGAGGGGATTCAGTGACAGAGGTCAGTAGGGTACCATAGCAACAAGAGGGAAGGGAGATGGCAATGTCCAGGCATAAAAGAATAAGAGGCATGTATAGAATGACACCATCCAGTAAAGCTATGGTCAGACTCAGGCAGGAGATACAGCTCAGCTATAAAGTGTTCGCATTGCATGCATGTACATGGGTCTTCTTTCCATGCACATGCCCAGAAAGAAAAAAAAAATGGGCATTTTAAAAAAGGCATTTTAAAATAGGAATTATGATCCAATTCACTTAAGTAATTCTGAGTCTCCTAGTTGTCAGACTGCAAAAGTAACACTAAACATGTGACATTAACTTTAACAATATAGCAAAATATATAGAAATATCTCAATACGAAATTAAAGATTATTAGAATTGTTCTATTCTTTTTTTTATTATTACATATTTTCCTCAATTACATTTCCAATGTTATCCCAAAAGTCCCCCATACCCTCCCCCCTACTTCCCTACCCACCCATTCCCATTTTTTTGGCCCTGGCATTCCCCTGTACTGGGGCATATAAAGTTTGCAAGTCCAATGGGCCTCTCTTTCCAGTGATGGCCGACTAGGCCATCTTTTGATACATATGCAGCTAGAGTCAAGAGCTCCGGGGTACTGGTTAGTTCATAATGTTCCACCCATAGGGTTGCGGATACCTTCAGCTCCGTGGGTACTTTCTCCAGCTCCTCCATTGGGGGCCCTGTGATCCATCCAATAGCTGACTGTGAGCATCCACTTCTGTGTTTGCTAGGCCCCGGCATAGTCTCACAAGAGACAGCTATATCTGGGTCCTTTCAGCAAAATCTTGCTAGTGAATGCAATGGTGTCAGCGTTTGGATGCTGATCATGGGATGGATCTCTGGATATGGCAGTCTCTAGATGGTCCATCCTTTCGTCACAGCTCCAAACTTTGTCTCTGTAACTCCTTCCATGGGTGTTCTGTTCCCAATTCTAAAGAGGGGCAAAGTGTCCACACTTCAGTCTTCGTTCTTCTTGAATTTCATGCGTTTAGCAAACTGTATCTTATATCTTGGGTATTCTAAGTTTCTGGGCTAATATTCACTTATCAGTGAGTACATATTGTGTGAGTTCCTTTGTGATTGGGTTACCTCACTCAGGATGATGCCCTCCAGGTCCATCCATTTGGCTATGAATTTCATAAAGAATTGTTCTATTCTTTTGGATAAACCTGTGTGATTTTTCCATCCATCTGAATTTTGACTCACCATATTTTATTTATTTATTTATTAGATATTTTCTTTATATACATTTCAACTGTCCCTATACTCTTCCCCCCACCGTGCTCCCCTACCCACCCATTCCCGCTTCTTGGCCCTGGTGTTCGCCTGTACTGGGGCATATAAAGTTTGTAAAACCAAAGGGCCTCTCTTCCCAGTGATGGCCAACTAGGCCATCTTCTGCTACATATGCAGCTAGAGATACGAGCTCTGGGGGTACTGGTTAGTTCATATTGTTGTTCCACCTATAGGGTTGCAGACCCCTTCAGCTCCTTGGGTGCTTTCTCTAGCTTCTCCATTGGGGGTCCTGTGTTCTATCTAATAGATGACTGGACTCACCATATTTTTAGTGTTCATCTGCCACACGAATTAATGTCTGCTGGTGTGAGGACTTATAAAATAGAATCTGCGGTCAGCTGGATAAACAATGGAAGAGAAATAGCTACCCGAGACAGAATACACTGAATATTTCTAGATAAATGGATAAACGATTAGATGGATGGATGAGTAGGTGGGTGGGTGGGTGAATGGGTGGATGGATCCATGGGTAGATGGGTAAGAGGGTGGATGGATGGATGGATGGATGGATGGATGGATGGATGGATGGATCAGTAAATGGATGAATGGGTAGGTAGGTAGGTTGGTAAGTGAATGGATGGGTGGATGGCAGGGAGCATGAATAGGAAGATGTGTAGGCAGGTGGACAGATAGGTGAATGGATACTTGTAGCATGCATAGTGAAATCATTCAATAAAAAATTTTGACTGGAAGTGAAGCTTTGAAACAACCACATTTAGGTGATAAACATGTGATGCCGATTAAGAACACACATGTAAAACAAGAAAACTTGGAAGAAACCGAAGTTACTTAGGGTGGTAATTCAGAAGAGTATCAGGCTAAGGAAATCAGAGTGAAGTAGAAAAAAGCAAAAGGACAAAATAAAAAATCCAAACACAAGAGAAATGTGTTAGTCATCTTCCCATCATTGTGGCAAATATCTAGGGCAACTTCCAGGAGCTAAGTTTATGTATTACCAAAGAAGCAGGGACAGTTCCTGTAAGATGCTCCTCATTATATTAAATGATCTCTTTATTTTCTGAACCCAATGATTTCCCTTGTCAAGTAGAAAATAAATCTTACAAGAAGTTCTCCCCCCTCACCCTGCAGTCATTGCTTAGTCACAGAGTTATTTAGTAGAATGGGATAAAGGCAAAGGGGATGGAAGGGAAGACACCCAGCCATGTGGATACTGTAAACTACACATTGTTTATCTGGCCTGACTCTCTGCTATGTTTGTCCCTTTATTCTGTATCTACTGAGATTTCTATACACCTACTCTGTCCTGGCTACAGTCTCTCATGGAGAATTCTCAAGAAGTGTTCCCTTGGCTCAAGTTCCATTCAACTTAGACATTTTCTTGCACTTACAGAATCCATATTATTTATAAGAACACAGCTAAGACCAATCCTTCTCATAGGCCAGTGGTACCACAGGAAATTTGCCTAGACACAACACTCTCCTGGTTCACTTTTATTTTCATTAACTTTTTTTTACTGATCATACAAATATTGGGAATTAGTGGGTACAAAAGCCAATTTCTTCCTATTCTTGGGCCTAAACATTTGGGAGTTTTCTACCTCCCCAATTCCTAAGTTTGCTTCAAACCACCACAAGCTTGGTCATTTACAACTCACATTCCTTAGGTCCCTAGGAATCCTAGATACAATGGCCATTGACATGCCTATGGCTATGGTATAAAATGTTCAAATGCACATCCTTGAAAGAGTCATGACCTCAGAAGCTCTTTTTGTAACTTTCAGTACCTATATCTTGGGTTTGTAAGTGTCTTGACTTCCACAGTAACAGATACAAGAACAGGCTTGGGATCAATAGAGTCTTTCTGAGAGAGAAGACGAGGCTATGAATGCAGCTAAAAGAGTATCAGATTGTGATTTCCCTTCCCCCACCCTGGAACCTGCTTGCTCAAGGGTGGAGTTTCCTGCTCATTCGTTCTGCCACACCCACTGCTGGACCCTGTCGCTTTGCTGCTTGGAGGCACACACGTGTTCGTCCTGCTACTGGACCCCGAGTTACTTGGCGGGAAATTGGGTTCCCTCCCCCTTCCTTTATAACTGAATGTTGGAATTAGTAAAGGGGGGCCTTGAACATGAAATCGTCTTGGCCTTGTTCTTTCTCCCGCCCCGTCTAGCTTCCTCTCTTTTCAGCTCGAACTGCCATCATCAGTTGAACCGTTCACGTTGCGGACTGTGGGTCGGGCCGCAACATCAGATAGTGTCAAGGTGAGTACAAAAGAGTGTACAGAGGAGAAATACACTCCTGAATACTGCAATGAATTGTCCTCCTAGAGCAGGCACCAACAATGACATTGTAATAAAAAAAAATCCAGTGAAATAGAATATCCTTTAAGACTTATGACATTAAAAGCAAAACATACACTACATACAATAATATGTACAGAAATGGATGTTGTACACTTCTAAAATATATGTCTATATATTAAAATCATATAAAGTATAACAGAGATCAACTCCCGTTGTTGAATTCATGATTCTTCCTTTTCTTTTCCATTCTCTATTCCTTCATCTTCCTTCCATAACTATTCTGTTTTTATATTTTATGTACTAAAGACATATATCCTTGCAGTAAGAATACCCTCAGATATTTTTTCATAGCCACAGATTATTAGAGTACAATATGAGTTACATAGCTAGGAGACTCAAGGAGAAAGAAGAAGGTGATTATAGTGATAGAAATGCCTTCACATTTATAGCTGAAAGAACAGAGATGGTATAGAAGAAAATGCTGGATATTTGATAGGACAGAGGACAAAGGTTAAAAGATAAGATCTACAAACAAGATCTTAAGTATGGGCAGATGCAAGCATCTACAGAAGAGTAGCAACAAGTCCTTGGATAGGATGGGAACAGTATGTAATCCTGCATCTTCCTGGATACAGAGGCTAATCTCTGCAGAAGATCTGAGGCAGAGAGCCACCATAGCTTTTTTGAGACTGGAGAAGCTCTTGTCATAGCAAGAGACACACTGCTACAACACTGACATGGGCAGTGCACGTTTCCAAGGTAGTTTTCTTTGGCTATGCACAGGAACCTGGAAACGGACGTAGAGACAAATTCAAAGTGCACAATTTCAGGACTCACATAGGCAAGAGGAGCGGGGGGGGGCGGGGAGGAGAAAAGGAGGGGGATGGGGAGAGAGAGCATTGCATTTACCTCAGTGCCTCATCATCCCACATAACAGCCAAATAGTATACATGAAACCTTTGCAGAGAAGTGCCAAGAAGCACAAGAACTTAAAAGCATTTGCATCTCCCTTTTTAATCACTGAGGTCAAATCTCTCTAGAATCATTTAAGTGACCCATAAATAACTAGGCCCCTTTTGTACATGATTGTCTCTGGGCAGCATATGCTATTCTAAGAAAACGGCCATCCTTTCTAGGAATTTCGGACCTCGGAGAGGTCTATAAAATAGTAATTGCAGTGCGCTGGCTTCCCATTGTTCACAGGACTCTTTCCCTCTCAGCAGCAAAGGAAATCCTTCAGGTCTGGCTTTGACCTTCCTAATCACAATGAGCAATGCCTTCCTCTGCAGGGGATGCTCTCGAGGCTTCCCCATGCTTTCCTGGAGCCTGTTGATATGACCTATCCACTATCACTGTCCTTCAGAGATCCTGCGTTCTGATGGAGACATCTTTCAAAATAGGTCAGTGAAGTCCAGAATCTGCCTAATTCTTAAGTTTATCCACTTCTCTTTTCTTAAATCTTAAAGCCACTGGAAAAACAGCTCTAGTCAAAAGGAATATATATACCCAACATCTTACATCATTATCCAGGAAAAGCAGCTGCAGGCAGATAGCACAGCACCTTCAGCATGTACAGAGGTCTAGATGACAGAGCAATGCTTTATAGATAGAAACATATGAATCGGCTCAGATTCACAATAGACTTTAATTTTGTCTCGTCCATGCCATGCCCTTTAAGATACTGTTTCTGAAACATATTATTTTAAATCACTGATGACATAGACCATTCTTCCTATAGTCAATGATTTTCCTATTGTAAAGACCAGTCATCAAACTGCATGGTCTGCACTGAAGAAGTGACAATTCTATCATGGTGATGTATGTGTCCAGTCTGTTTAAATAATAAATACTGCTTCTCTCTGTTAAACTCTGGATGCCAGATGATCAGCTGCATTTTTTGTTCCACATGAATGGCAGCGAGTGCATCCTTTGCGTGTCTGCTTATGCAGAACTTCTTTGAAGCCTTCCTACCCAGACCTTCCAGTCCCAACACAAGCCCACTGGTTGTCTGTTTGCTATGACCACTCCCTTTTATAGACAGTTCTTTTTTTTTCTTTTCCATGGTCATGTATGTATCTGACATGTATGTGCATGAATGTATATGCATGTTTGCATCTGCATGGATGCATGTGGAGGCCTGAAGTTGAAGTCAGAAATTACTGAGGCAGGGTTTCCCAATCAAACCCAGAGTTTGCTGGTATGGTGATACTTGATATCCAGTATGCTCCAGCAATCCTCTATCTCTGCCTATAAAAGCTTACATTATAGAGAGGCCACCTTGTCCCCCCACCAGCATCCATGTGACCTCTGGGGATTTGTACTCTTGTCCTCATGCTTGTGTGGAGAGGACTTTAGCTACTGAGCCATCTCACCAGCCACTTCTATGAACAATTTATTCTAAGAATTCTCTGCAGTTCTGTTGAAACTCTACCGTGTTCACAAGAGTCTGGGGAAGCATAAATGAAGAAGATATAAACAAGGACACAAAACTCCTAAGTAACTATAATTAAGACATTGCTTTCTTGAAAACTGTTAAGGGAGGAGATTAAACCTTCCTAGCCTCTAAAATGACAACTATGTGAAATGGTAAAAAATATTTTTCATAACTTTCTAAAGTTTTAGTTTCATCTGTATGAGTGTTTGGCTGATGGTAGCACCTCTGCCCCTGGCCTGGTATGAACAGAGTTAAAAAGAAAGTCTCCGATCCTTTAGAGATAGAATTACAGAAGGATGTAGGTGCTGGGTATCAAATTTGAATCCTCTACAAGAGCATCCAGTGCTCTTGCCACAAAGAGCTGTCTTTCTAATACCAGGTGGTAGATGTGTTAATTAGCTCAATTCTTCATTTCCAGGATGTATTTTCAGAACATGTACAGAAAAATTATTATGCAATTTTATCTGTCAATTAAAATAAATGAATAAAAAGGAAGAGAAACAAAATGCCAAGAGCTGTTACCCATCCCATTAAGGTGAACTGCATTTCTGTAGAGCATCACAGTGTCTGAGGCATCCAGTTCTGTAGACCAGACTCAATGTTTTTGTCCATTTGAGTCATACCAAGTCTGTTTGAGTCTGGAATGAATCACGTTATCCTATGCTTCTTGCATAGATCCATTGCTACACTACGCAGAACTGAAGCAGTTCCACTAAGCAGTTGTATTGTCACATATTTAAGGAACAATTTTTTAAACAACTGGCCCAACAGAATAACTCTATATGCATTTATGAAATATCTACTTTACTACATGCCCACTGTGTATGCTCTCTGTCTCTCTGTCTCTGATCTGTCTCTCTGTGCCTCTGTCTCTGTGCATTTCTCTCTCTCTCTCTCTCCTCTCTCTCTCTCTCTCTCTCTCTCTCTGCGTGTGTGTGTAATATATATATATATATATATATATATATATATATATATATATATATATATATATATATGTTCCTGTGTGTTTGCATGTATTTGTATGGAGTTCAAAGAATATCAGGTATCTATATTCATCAGTGTCCAGCTTACTTTGAAGACAGGGTCTCTCACTGGCTTGTAACTCACTGAATGGCTAAAGTATCTAGCCAATGAGTTGTAGAGACCCTTTTTTATCTCTGTCTCCCTAGTGTTGAAATTAAAGGCAGATTCCTCTCCTGAGCAACTTTGTTTACCTGCCTTGGTATTGTTTGGTGCCAGGAGTCTTGAATCTCTTTGCTCTCACCTGATTGCAGGATAAGGAAGCCAAATGCTTTACTTTTCGTGGTCCCCTCATCCCTCTACACCTGGTTTTGAACACCTGACATGTATAAAACACAAGGTTAACATGGACTTTATGTGTCCTTTGGGTAAACAAAAAGTAAACCTGAGCTCCAGGCATGGCATGTTCCATGATTTTCTTGGTCATAACGTTTTCATAGTGAGAGCAGGTGGCATAGACAGAGACCCAGAAGCAATCAGCCCGTTCTATGTGTCTTTCTTAGTCAAAGGTTTTCCATGATGAAACCACATCAGAGAATCTGGGTGCAACACCCTTTTCTGTATTCAAATGGACTTCTTATGCAATTCAGTGGCTTTTTTAATGTACAGGTGTATGTCTGCCATAATTACAGTTATAGCTTTTTGAGTATAGTAATAAGACTTCCTGCTGTCTTTTTGACTGTTTTCTGTTTCCACAGTTTTGCATGTTTGGGGCATTATACAGAAGCTAAATCACATGACACCTGCTCTTTGGCACTGGCTTATTTAACTTAGCAGAGCATTTAATTTGCAATGGGTGAGACTAAGTACCTAGGATTTTATGTTGTTGCTGATTAACTAGATTTCATGAAAACAGCATGCTTTGTTTAGTATTTAATGGACAAGATTTTTCACTTTCCAGTTTTATAAATGATGCAGCTATAAATATGCTTCGTCATTCTTTTGTGAGAACACATGTTTTATTCCTCTTGGACAAAAGACGATAGTTGAGAATCCTAAGTCCTATGATACATCTAACTTTTCTTCATTGAGACACCACAAATCATTTCCTAGTATGACTGTGCCATGTCACTCTCTCACAGGCAAAATATCAGAGTTCTCACTATTTCTCTACCCTCTGCCATGAGCATTGTGCTTTACTTTGCCCCTCTCCTGATGAGATAAGTTCTCTCCATAGCTTAAGTTATTACCAGTGAGTTATGATATGCAGGCTCTTTTCATGGCTACTAACAGACCCTCTTTGGTGAGATGTTTCAATTTAGTTAGTTTTCTTTTTTCATGTAAATGGTTATAGTGGCTCTATTTGTACATGGATGGCAATGGAAAAGTTACAGACCAACTCTGTAAACAGAAAAGGACTTAATAAGTTCATTGTGAGCACAGCAGTAAATACATTTTAGGTAATTGCTGTTTCATTTTATAGTGCATGTGTAAATGCTTTTACTAACGTGAAGGTTTTCCATTAATTAAATTGAGTTTCTATTGGCAGGATCAACTTTGTCAACTTTTAAAAAACTTTTCCTAGGCTATCACCCCCTCCCCTTCCTTACCCCCCATACATCTAAACACCAGGGAAGGCTGTTATAATGTTGAGAAGGGATGGGAAAAGTTTCCACAAATGAGAAAGGCAAACCTACTTGCCTGAGGTGAGGTGAATAAATGGGGTTCTCATGGGTGCTGAGAAATGAGAAGAAGTGCTTGGGACAAATTAAAAATAGAAGGTGTGACAGCTAATCTTGTTTGGGAGGAAGAAAAACTTTAGAGTAGCCTTTAGAGTAGGGCTAACAAAATGTGTCTGTAAGCCGACCTTGTTTTTATTTATTTATTTATTTATTTATTTATTTATTTATTTATTTATTTGGACTACAGAAGCTAACAACTTCTGGGACAAGCCAAAGTGACACAGCTTCTGGGACAGTCCCTGTTTGGGGCCTTCATCTTCTGCCAGGAGGCAAGTCCGAACACCAGATATCTGTGCACCTTCCCAGCAAGAGGAGAGCTTGCCTGCAGAGAGTGCTCTGACCACTGAAACTCAGGAGAGATCTAGTCTCCCAGGTCTGCTGATAGAGGCTAACAGAATCACGAGAGGAACAAGCTCTAACCAGAGACAGCTATAATATCTGACTCCAGAGATTACCAGATGGTAAAAGGCAAACATAAGATTCTTACTAACAGAAACCAAGACCACTCACCATCATCAGAACCTAGCACTCCCACCTCAGCTAGTCCTGGTCACCCCAACACACCCGAAAAGCTAGACCCAGATTTAAAAGCGTATCTCATAATGATGGTAGAGGACATCAAGAAGGACTTTAAGAGAGTATAGGTGTCCGCCTGGCCCAGGAGGGCTTTGCCTGAGCATCAGCAGGAGACATCTTGGTTCCAGGACTCCTCCAAGAGTAGTCTGCACAGGTGAGAGTGTGGACTATAGAAGCTAACAGCTTCTGGGACAGGCAGGAGCCACAGAGCTTCTGAGGCAGCCCCCTTTTCAGACTCCAGACATCCGGGCACCTTCCCGGCCAGAGGATAGGTGTCTGCCTGGGCCAGGAGGGCTTTGTAGGAGCACCTGGGGGAGCCATCTTGGTTCCTGGATCCCTCTGAGACTAGTCTGTGCAGGTGAGAGTGTGGACTACAGAAGCTAACAGCTTCTGTGACAGACTGAAGCAACACAGCTTCTGGGACAGGTCCTGTTTTGGGCCTTCATCTTCGTCCAGGAGGGAGGTGTGAACACCAGATATCTGTGCACCTTCCCTGTAAGAGGAGAGCTTGCCTGCAGAGAGTGCTCTGACCACTGAAACTCAGAGGAGAGAGCTAGTCTCCCAGGTCTGCTAATAGAGGCTAACAGAATCATGAGGGGAACAATCTCTAACCAGAGACAACTATAACAACTAACTACAAAGATTACCAGATGGCAAAAGGTAAATGTAAGAATCTTACTAACAGAAACCAAGACCACTCACCATCATCAGAACCCAGCACTCCCACCTCGCCCAGTCCAGGGCACCCCAACACACCCGAAAAGCTAGACCGGGATTTAAAAGCATATCTCATGATGATGGTAGAGGACATCAAGAAGGACTTTAATAAGTCACTTAAAGAAATACAGGAGAACACTGCTAAACAGGTAAAAGACCTTAAAGAGGAAGCACAAAAATCCCTTAAAGAATTGCAGGAAAACATGACCAAACAGGTGATGGAATTGAATAAAACCATCCAAGACCTAAAAAGGGAAGTAGACACAATAAAGAAAACCCAAAGTGACATGACGCTGGAGATAGAAACCCTAGAAAGAAATCTGGAACCATAGATGCGAGCATCAGCAACAGAATACAAGAGATGAAAGAGAGAATCTCAGGTGCAGAAGATTCCTTAGAGAACATCGGCACAACAATGAAAGAAAATAAAAAATGCAAAAAGATCCTAACTCAAAACATCCAGGAAATCCAGGACACAATGAGAAGACCAAACCTACGGATAATAGGAGTAGATGAGAATGAAGATTTTCAACTCAAAGGGCCAGCAAATAAGTTCAACAAAATTATAGAAGAAAACTTCCCAAACCTAAAGCAAGATGCCCATGAACATACAAGAAGCCTACAGAACTCCAAATTGACTGGACCAGAAAAGAAATTCCTCCCGACACATAATAATCAGAACAACAAATGTACTAAATACAGATATAATATTAAAAGCAGTAAGGGAAAAAGGTCAAGTAACATATAAAGGCAAGCCTATCAGAATTACACCAGATTTTTCACCAGAGACTATGAAAGCCAGAAGATCCTGCACAGATGTTATACAGACACTAAGAGAACACAAATTCCAACCTAGGCTACTATACCCAGCCAAACTTTCAATTGCCTTAGATGGAGAAACAAAAGTATTACATGACAGAACCAAATTGACACATTATCTTCCCATGAATCCCGCCCTTCAAAGGATAATAGGGATACAAATTGGAAAGGAAGAAGTCACAATATCACTTTTTGCAGATGATATGATAGTATATATAAGTGACCCTAAAAAATGCCACCAGAGAACTCCTAAGCCTGATAAACAGCTTCAATGAAGTAGCTGGATATAAAATTAACCCAAACAAGTCAATGGCCTTTCTGTACACAAAGGATAAACAGGCTGAGAAAGAAATTTGGGAAACAACACCATTCTCAATAGTCACAAATAATATAAAATTTCTTGGCGTGACTCTAACTAAGGAAGTGAAAGATCTGTATGATAAGAACTTCAAGTCTCTGAAGAAAGAAATTAAAGAAGATCTCAGAAGATGGAAAGAGCTCCCATGCTCATGGATTGGCAGGATCAATATAATAAAACTGGCTATCTTGCCAAAAGCAATCTCAGATTCAATGCAATCCCCATCATAATTCCAACTCAATTCTTCATCGAATTATAAAGAGCAATCTGAAAATTCATCTGAAATTACAAAAAACCTAGGATAGCACAAACTGTTCTCAAGGATAAAAGAACCTCTGGTGGAATCACCATGCCTGACCTAAAGCTGTACTACAGAGAAATTGTGATAAAAACTGCATGGTACTGGTATAGCAACAGACAAGTAGACCGATGGAATAGAATTGAAGACCCAGAAATGAACCCACACACCTATGGTCACTTGATCTTCTACAAGGGAGCTAAAACCATCCAGTGGAAAAAAGACAGCATTTTCAACAAATGGTGCTGGCACAACTGGCGGCTATCATGTAGAATAATACGAATTGATCCATTCCTATCTCCTTGTACTAAGGTCAAATCTAAGTGGATCAAGGACCTCCACACAAAACTAGAGACAGTGAAACTTATAGAGGAGAAAGTGGGGGAAAGCTTTGAAGATATGGGCACAGGGGAAAAATTCATGAATAGATCAGCAATGGCTTGTGCTGTAATATTGAGAATCGACAAATGGGACCTGATAAAATTGCAAAGATTCTGTAAGGAAAAAGACACCGTCAATAAGACAAAAAGGCCACCAACAGATTGGGAAAGGATCTTTACCTATCCTAAATCAGATAGGGGACTAATATCCAATATATATTAAGAACTCAAGAACGTGGACTCTATAAAATCAAATAACCCCATTTAAAAATGGGGCTCAGAGCTAAACAAAGAATTCTCACCTGAGGAATACCGAATGGCTGAGAAGCACCTGAAAAAATGTTCAGCATCCTTAATCATCAGGGAAATGCAAATCAAAACAACCCAGAGATTCCACCTCATACCAGTCAGAATGGCTAAGATCAAAAATTCAGGAGACAACAGATACTGGAGAGGATGTGGAGAAAGAGGAACACTCCCCCATTTTTGGTGGGATTGCAAGCTTGTACAACCACTCTGGCAATCGGTTTCACGGTTCCTCGGAAAATTGGACATAGTACTACTGAAAGATCCCACAATACCTCTCCTGGGCATATATCCAGAAGATGTTCCAACTGGTAAGTAGGACACATGCTCCACTATGTTCATAGCAGCCTTGTTTATAATAGCCAGAAGCTGGAAAGAACCCAGATGCCCCTCAACAGAGGAATGGATACAGAAAATGTTGTACATTTACATAACGGAGTACTACTCAGCTATTAAAAAGAATGAATTTATGAAATTCCTAGGCAAATGGATGGAACTGGTGGGCATCATCCTGAGAGAGGTAACCCAATCATAAAAGAACTCACATGATATGTACTCACTGATAAGTGGATATTAGCCTAGAAACTTAGAATACCCAAGATACAAGATACAATTTGCAAAACACATGAAACTCAAGAAGAACGAAGACCAAAGTGTGGACACTTTGCTCCTTCTTAGAATTGGGAACAAACAAACAAAAAAAAACCCCATGGAAGGAGTTACAGAGACACAGTTTGGAGCTGATACGAAAGGATGGACCATCTGTCCGGATCCCCGGACTGCCATATCCGGGGATCCATCCCAGAATCAGCCTCCAGATGCTGACACCATTGCATACACTAGCAAGATTTTGCTGAAAGGACCCTGATGTAGCTGTCTCTTGTGAGACTATGCCGGGTCCTAGCAAACACAGAAGTGGATGCTCACAGTCAGCTATTGGATTGATCAAGGGCCACCAATGAAGGAGCTAGAGAAAGTACCCAAAGAGCTAAAGGGGTCTTCAACCCTATAGGTGGAACAACAATATGAACTAACCAGTACCACCACCACTGCCGCTGCCCCCAGAGCTCATGTCTCTAGCTGCATATGTAGCAGAAGATGGCCTAGTTGGCCATTATTGGAAAGAGAGGCCCATTGGTCTTGTAATCTTTATATGCCTCAGTACAGGGGAATGCCAGGGCCAAGAAGTGGAAGTGGGTGGGTAGGGGAGTGGGGCGGGGGAGGGTCTGGGGGACTTTTGGGATAGCATTGGAAATGTAAATGAAGAAAATAACTAATAAAAATTTGATATTGGCTTAAAAAAAAAGAAGATTCTCCATAAGTAACCACAGATTCTATAACGTGTGTTATTTCACTGAATCATACAAAAGATTTCTCAGTTCATTTTTCTCTTACTATTATTGAGGATGTTGCTTGACTTTCTTATTAGATTTTCTAACGTGACACTGGGTTCAAATAACGATGTAAGATTGAGTCAAATCAATTCCTTTCCCTTGACTAGTTGAACTATCAGTTCATTCTGATGGAATGAAGGAAAACTTAAAATATGTACATACTCCTTGGACCATCTGACCTCAGTGTAAGAAGATGCACCTAATCCTGTAGGGAGTTGATGCACCATGGAAGAGGGATGCTGGGGGCAGGTGGGTGGTGAGGGTTGGGTGGGTGGGTGGGTGGCAGAGTACCCCCTCAGAGGCAAGGGAGAAGAGAATGGAGTAAAAAACTCTGGGAAGGGGGTCCAGGAAGGTGGCTCAACATTTTGAATATAAATAAATAAAATAATTTATTTACACACACACACACACACACCTGTTGGAATAGGGGTATGTCTGACTCTTTTCCCTACTCAAAACTCTTTTCCTCCTCCTGGATGACCTCATCTAGCCTTGATATGAAAGTTTATGCCTAGCCTTTTTTTTTTAACCTATTCACTTTATATCTCCCTCACTGTCCACCTCTATGTCACCCCCTCCCACAATCCTTTTCCCCATCCTCTTCCCCTTCTCTGATTAGGTGGGGGCCCCTTGGGTATCCCTCCACCCTGGCACATCAAGTCTCATTGAAGCTAGGTACATTCTCTCCCACTGAGACTAGACAAGGCAGCTCAGCTAGCAGAACATATCCAACATATATGTAACAGCTTTTGGGATAGCCCCAGCTCCAGTTGTTCAGGATTCACATGAAGACTAAGCTGTACTTCTGCTACATATGGGTGGGGAGGCCTAGGTCTAGCCCTTGTGTGTTTTTTGGTTGGTAGTTCAGTTTCTGAGAGTCCCAGAATTCCAGTTTAGTTGACACTGTTTTTCTTCCTATGGAGTTCCTATCCCCTTAGGGCCCACAATCCTTTCTCCTATCCTTCCATAAGAGTCCCCAAGCTCCATCCACTGCTTGACTGTGGGTCTTTGCATCTGTCTGAGTCAGCTGCTGGGTAGAGGCTCTCAGAGGGCAGCCATGCTAGGCTCCTGCCTACAAGCATAACAGACTATCATTAATAGTGTCAGGGATTGGTGCTTGACCATGGGATGAGTCTCAAATTGGGCCTGTTATTGGTTGGCCATTCCCTCAGTCTCTGTTCCAAGCCTCGTGCCCTCATTTCTTGTAAACAGGATAAATTTTGAGTCAAAAGTTTTGTGGGTGTGTTGGTGTCCCTATCTCTCCACTGGGGTTCCTGCCGGACTAAAGGAGGTGGCCTCTTTAAGTGCCATATCTCCAATGCTGTGGCTCGCAGCTAAGGTCACTTCCATTGATTCTTGGGTGCATCATTTATTCCAGGTCTTTGTCTTATCCTGCAGTTGCTCCCTACCTCTGTCAGTTTCAGATTTCCATTCATTTCCTTGCTAATCTGGCCATCTCTCCTGCCCCTCCCATATCTGAACCTGAATTCCTCCCATCCCCTCCTCAGCTCCTCTCCCTCATAGTTCCCCCCCTCCATCTGCCTCTTGGGCTATTTTATTACCCCTTTTAAATGAGATTCAAGCATCCTCATTTGTACCTTCCTTCTTGTTTAACTTCTTTGTGTCTGTAGAGTGTAGCATGGTATCTGTATTGACATACTTATGGGGTTGGCAAAGGAGAAGGTGTAGAACTTTTCCCAATCTCTGCCTAATGAAACATTGTCCCATAATGTGGGGAACTGAATGACAGATGGACAGGACTCCATTCAATATATTTTCTGTGGAATCTAGAGCTTTTCATTTTGTAATTCCTCTTAGTTTTTTTTTAAAGGTATGTGTGTACTAGGGAAACATATACTATGTTTTACAATTTCCACAATAACCCATTTCATTTAAAAGCCATTTCTATAACTTGATCAACAAATATTCTCACAGAGTACAGCTTATAAGTTAGTACACACCATGCATATCCCTTTCGGACTGGGTTACCTCACTCAGGATGATATTCTCAAGATCTATCCATTTGCCTGCAAAGTTCATGATGTTTTTGCTTCTAATAGTTGAATAGTATTCCATTGTGTAGATGTACCACATTTTCTCTATTTCTTCTTCAGTTGAGGGTCATCTAGGATGTTTCCAGTTTCTGGCTATTATAAAATAAAGTGTCATTGTGGGATGGTAGAGCATCTTTTGGGCATATTCCCAGGAATGATATAACTGGATCTTGAAGTAGAACTGTTCCCAATTTTCTGAGAAGATGTCAAATTAATTTCCAAAATAGTTGTACAAGTTTGCACTCCTACCTGCAATGGAGGAGTGTTCTCTTTGCTCCACATACTCACCAGTATGTGCTATCTCTTGAGTTTTTGATCTTAGCCATTCTGATGGGTGTAAGATGGAACCTCCGAGTTGTTTTGATTTGCATTTCCTGGATGACATTTTTAAAGAGCTTCTTGGCCATTCCAGATTACTGTAACTTTATATGCTGTATTTGGTTGATATCCCTGGGAGACCTGCTCTCTTCTGAAGGGAAGAAGAGCAGTGAATCTGGGGAATGGAAGGTACTGTGATGAGTGGAGGGAGGGAAGACTGCAGTTGGGATGTATTATTGCATGAGATAAGAATACATAAAAAGAAAGATAATAATATTAGAAATGTTTGGTTTGGGAAGAATATCAAAGTAACTTCACATAATGAATTCTATGATAATTTTAATGCCCTAAATTATTTCAGTTATTATAAATGTAAACAAAAAGGGGGAGGAGAAAGCACAGCTTTTAAGCTTGTGTGTGATTGCCCCTCTAATAACCAATCCATCCCTCAGCTGTACTCAGTGAGAGTATTTGTTGACCAAGTTATGGAAATGGCTGTTAAATAAAAATGGTTTATCCTGAAAATTGTAAACATAGTGTATGTTTCCCTAGTATACCAATATCTTTTTCCTTTTTTTTTTGGTTTTTGGTTTTTGGTCTTTTTTGGTTTTTGTTTTTGGTCTTTTTTGGTTTTTGGTTTTTGGTTTTTTGCTTTTTGCTTTTTGCTTTTTGCTTTTTGGTTTTTCGAGGCAGGGTTTCTCCGTATAGCCGTGGTTTTCATGGAACTCACTCTGTAGACCTGGCTGCCCTCGAACTCAGAAACCCTCCTGCCTCTGTCTCCCAAGTGCTGGGATTAAAGGCATGTGCCACCACTGCCTGGCGTATACCAATATCTTTTAAAAATAAACAACCAAGAGGAATCACTAAACCAAAAGCACAAAATCCCCAGAAAATATATTGAATGGAGTCCTGTCCATCTGTCATTCAATTCCTCACCTCACATTATGGGACAATGTTTCATTAGGCAGAGATTGGGAAAAGTTCTGCACCTCTTCCTTTGCCAACATCATTTCTACAGACTCAGTGGATAAGAACAGTGATGTAGTGATTCATTACATTCTCTGTATTATGCAGACTGGAAAGAAAACAGTGAGCAAATAGCAGTTAGCATTTTTACTATGGTTTCCAATAACCACATGCTGTTTCTACATATCTACCTTACCCTGTATCAATTACTACATACTTACTAATAGATTGTAAAATGTTATAGATTATTCTTTCCATTGCCGAATGGTCAGTAGTAATTACCAACATGCGTTTCTCTTTCATACATGATATATGTATGTCTATAAAGCCTATAACCCCTTTGGACTTACTTTCCTGAAGCTCAGATTACCAAATGAGCCATTCTAGTACCCATTTATAAAATTCAGAATTTTGTTACATTAACATGCAGAAGAAGAGGTGACTAACTCTGAGAGCAAATGAATTTCAGGGCTACTTTGGTCTTGAATTCAACTTGCCTTCCTTTTTATGCCTGGCCCTGCTCTCTAATTATATAATTAGGATAGTGTTAAGGGGTCTATAATTGGTATCAGAAAGAAAAAGAGAAAAATATAATAGACGGATCTAAACTTTGAGGTTTTTCAACTGTTCTTTTCATCACCAACTTGGATAATGACACATTGCAAGAAGTCACTATACATACATGGCATGTATGATGATGTCAATGATGGTTATTGTTAATAACACCTTCCTTCTGCAGGCTGCCCTACGTCTAAAACTCCCAGGAACATTACTTCAAAAGTAACATATACTTTTCAATACAATGGTAATAGTTATTGTTGTCCATTTACAGACTGAGACTGGTTGAATTAACTTGCTGGGAAAATTTATATGTAGGAAGCTGAGGGTTAAACTTATCTGATTCTAAATGCTCTATACTTTTGAGATATATCTTTTGGTTTGCTGTTAGCAGAACTGTTCTACGTCTTTAGAATGATTAATCAGAGTGAAGCAAGGGTGCCCAGCTGTAATCCTAGCACTCAAAAGGCTGGGACAGAAAGGACATTGCACATCTGAGGTCCGGGTCAACTTAGAAAGACCCTGTCTCAAGCACACTCACAAACTGATCAACATTAGGTACTCATTATTATGATTTGCATTTACACATACAGCACTACTCTTAGGAGGTAAAAATGGAGAAAGAGTTCTTATGGATGTGTCACGTCATTGAGATTCCCTGTTTCTTAATAAGAAAAAATGGAAACTTTAAATCTAAGAAAAGGTGAGACTTTATATTTCCATGTCCCCAAACCAATTTGCCTTACCCTAGTTTCTCTGTTTATCCCAGAGTATCATTTTCCTATGGGAATACATATACTTAAACTAAAATTGACAAGCAAGAACTCAGAAACACAACATGAAGAGGTGAACAGTGAACTTCAGGCCGGGCATCAAGGGCCTTGAATTTCCAAATGGGATCACTTCTACTTTCTAAGTAGAAGACTTCTCAACTCTACCCTTCAATGTACTAATTTCATCCCTAAGTTTGGACCGTATGAACCGAGAAAGCCCAGGGCAATCTGGATTCCTCGAACAGATGTTGTCTTTCCTATATTTTAAATAACTTCTTCTAACTAATTACTTAAAGTATGGTTCTGCTGATTTCCACAAAGAAAGCAAGGATCCAAGCCTAAAGGCTGGAAACAAATTGAACTTAGTCAGATTGATGTATAACAAGAGACTGAATCCAGCCTGTAGCTTTGAGTATAAGGAAAAGTATACCCACTTAAAATACATGAATGTCCTCTGAGAGGTCCAACCAGCAGCTGACTGAGACAGACACTGATACTTACACCCAACCATTGGACTGAAGTTGGGAATCCCTGCAGTTGAATTAGATAAAGGCTGGAAGAAACTGAGGAGGAGGGCAACCCCATAGGAAGACCAGCAGTCTCAACTAACCTGGACCTCTGAGATCTCTCAGAACCTGAGCCATCCACCAGGCAGCATACAGGAGCTGGCCCAAGGTTGCAGACACATATACAGCAGAGGACTGCCTGTTCTGGCCTCAGTGGGAGAAGACATACCTAACCCTCAAGAGACTTGGGTCCCTAGGGAGTGGGGAGGCCTGGCAGGGGGGTGGGTTGATAGGTGGAGAGGGAAACATCTTGGAGACAGGGTGGAGAAGGAATGGGATGAGGAACTGTGGGAAGGCAGACCAGGAGTGGGGTAATCATTGGACTATAAAAAATAAAATAAAAGTAATAAAAAGTAATAATAAAATAAAATCCAGGTCCAATGATGAAGTGTCCATGTCACCATCTGAGTAATGTGCCATACAGATGACAGCATGGCAGAGTAGAAGAATTGTGACATGTAGTTAGGACGTGCACAGGTGTTGAACATGAATCTTTGGAATAATACACAGAGTTCTTATCAAGGTCAGCTAAAACTCATGACCTGGTCTCTCGTGATGTCTTTCCTTCACCTACCACATCCTCTCTGCATCTGAGCACTACACCTTCCATCAAGAGAGGATGTGCTTTAAAAGTATAGGGTTTTTATTTTATTTGTCTTTTTTTATTCTGTATGAGTATATATTTGTTTGTAGTGTGTGCACGTGAATGTGGGATCTGTTAGAGAACAGAAGATGAACCTCCCAGAAATGGAGTTTAGAGGCAGTTGTGATTTCTCAGGCTGGGCACCGAGAACCACATTCTTGGCCTCTGTAAGAGTAGTATGTGCTTTCAACCCTGAGCCATGTCTCCAGCCAGAAAGAAGATATTCTTAGAATGAATACCTCTGTTTAGAGAAGCTGACTTTTATTCACCCATCCTCAGAATTGTGCCTGTGACCATTAATTTAAAATAAAATTGCAGGCTGGGAAGCAGTGGCTGAGAGTGTGCTTGTGTCATAAGTCTGAGGACCTGAGTTCAGTTCCCAGGACTCTTAAAATGTTGGGCGTGGTGCCATGTACTTCTTGGTATTAAGAGGGCATGAACAGGAGGATCCCTGAGGCTCAATGGCTGTCCAACCTAGACTACTTGTGAAGATCCAGGCCAATCAGAGTCCTTATCTAAAAAAAAATATCAAGGTTCATAAGGAACAACACAGGGGGATGACCTCTGGCTTTCACATGCATGTCACACACACACACACACACACACACACACACACACACACACTGGATGTGATGACTCACAAATGTAACCCCCTTGCTCAGGAAATTGTCATTGAATGCCATTGAATTCAAGGCTGTCTATCACTACCTAGTGAGATTAGACTCAAAAATTATATACAGGACGCAAGATCCAGGGCAGTGGCTCAGTGGTTAAGCACACTGCCTGCTCTTCCAGAGGATTGAGGGTTGAGCTCACAGCACTCTGTATCTCCAGTTACAGGGTATCAGATGCCCTCTCCTGCTTTTGATAGATACCGCACACATGTGGCACACAAACATACATGCAGGCAAAACACAGAAAGAAGACACAGAAAGTAATAAAATATTTTTATAAAAAAAGCAAAATAAAATATAGTAAAAATTCTTACCATTATTGCCAGTCCCTCAGACCTCTTGGTCAGCATTTTCTGATGAATTCTATGATGATCTAATTTACATATTTATGTTATATTAGACATTTACTTGTTGATTTGCTCATCTCTATCCACATTCATCCCATTAACAGGCCACACTGAAAAAGAGCATGATACACTTATTCTCCTTCCTGGTGATCATGATTTCCTTCATGATAGAGTAAAAATTTGTTGAGTGAATGAATCAATAATTACCCATCTCATTATTTCAGGCTCAAGGCTTAAATATTAGTGTTCATGTCAAGATCATTAAGTCACATTCTTTACAAAATTATATGCAATGAGTGTTGTAAGCTTTCTTTGAAAGCAGTTGGATGGAGGCAGGTAAGTAGAAGGGGATGCCATAACGTAGCATTGGCCTTAGAGCTCTGGCAGAAAATTAACATTGTGCCTCCGTGTAGAAGGCTTTCCTGTGTGGTCACCAGCTTCTATGTTATCAGCTCATAGAAGCCGACACCTTTTCCTTTGAGTCACTTCCTGTGGGCTGCACACTTGATTACGGTAATTAAGGAACACGTCTCCTTCCCTCTCTGAAATAAGGTGTGAAATTAAAAGTGGGGGGAGGGAAGTATGGTGAGAACATTTCTCCAAGCAAAACTAATTTCCGCTTTAAAGTCTCACCTATTATGATCTCATGGAGGCATCTATTTTTAGTGTATCTCTTCCTCATGATGAAGGACAAAGTCACAGAACTGAAATAACCAAGGAAGTCACCACTACCCATGCCCCCCTTTACTTGTCAAACTTACCAATCAAACTACATAAAATATAATGATTAAAACTCACTCTGAACAGCAACCTGCAGGGTACAGTTTGTTTGTGAAGACTCTTTGCTGTGTTTTATTGACAGCAGACCCTATACATGGATTCCCCAAATTGCTTTCTCTCTTTCTTTGTGAAATTATATTTTGAGAATTTATATATAGTATTACTCATAATCTTAGGGTGTCACTTCTTATACAGATTCATTTTTCTAACCATCATCCAATGCAAGTTTGAGTTTTGTTTTGTGTATGGCACTGAGTGCTCTTACAGTTTAATAACAATATAATGTATTGTTATTATATATATATATATATATATATATATATATATATATATATACACATATACATATATATAATGTAATGAGAGAGTCTAGATAAAAATCACTAAGGTCTAACTGGACAGTCATATAGTTTACTACTTCAAAGTGACCCAACACAATAGGTTGGGACAATTAAACTATATAATTTAGATAGAGAAAGGATAAACATAGTTGAGGTTAAAATTCAGTGAATGACCCAGCCTGCTTGGAATGTAAAAGTAAGGAGAAGATGCTCCTGTAGCTAAGTTATCTTGGTCACTATCTCAAGTGTGGGTAGAGGGAAAACTTTTGACCCTTTTACCCCACTGGGTAATAGTGGCATAAGCCAACCCCCCTCCCCCCCAGCTGCTCTATCTACAGAGCATCTTTATTTTGGTACATCTTGCTTTGGGCATGTGGGTGATGCTACTTAATAGTAGACACATGTGTCACACATTTATTTTATAAGGTTTGACAAGGGAGGATTAGTTGTTCTCATCTTTTGTGGCCCATCAATAGAGTATCTATAAATGGGATACTACACCAGTCTGTGAAGGAAGCTGATCTTTGGGCTTATTTATAATGATATTTGCATTTCTGAGATGGATAAAGTTCAAAGTAACTTCAAGAGACAGTAATTTACACAAATATAATTTACTCTTATTTTGTGGGGTGTCAAGATGGTAAAGAGTATATTTTACATATTAATAAGAGACTAAGAATATAAAATATTTTCTATATTCAAAATGTCCTATTAGTATTAGAGAATAATCCTATATGATTCAGCTAGACATACCAGTTACCATTCCAAACCTAGGCAGACTACAGATTAATGGGGGTGCTGTTAATTTATATGTATGAACTTCAGTGACTACCAGCAAAACAGGATTATGCTCAAACAGATGATGGGTAGAAGTGGGGCACTACATTCTCCTACAAGGCTAAAGGAACTTCAGCAGTGTCCTGCCTATCTCCTTTAGAAGGCAGATTCCAGAAATATCAGCTAGCCTATTTAATCAGACACCTAAGCTTAACCGTTGAGGGAAGAAAGAATGAAGCATAGATGTGGAGCCCGTAATTTCTCACTGTAGTGTGGGGATTTTCAAGCCATTAATGTGGAATGTTCAAAGACAGTGGCACTTAGCAGAAAGAAGCTACTGTGCAGAGACGCCAGGCTAGCAGTCACAAAAATCTACATGTGAACATGTAGACTCCCAATCTACTTGTGAACATGTTTACCCTAAATCTACTTGTGAACACGTGTATCCAAGAGACCATGAGAAAAACAACAGCTTCTCTTCTCACACCGTAGCTTGCTCTCCAGTTTAGAGCTGGGAACCAACGTAGACCTCTAAGCTCATGCTTTGCTTTAGGCAGTTTGCCAGTTGTAGGTTCAGCCACATGCTCTAACAAAAGTTACCATGCAATGCTAAATCCCTTAGTCATGCTGAGGGTGGTCTCTTTCTCTGAGTCATTTCAGCATAAATGCTTTACTTACTAACTGGGATTGCACTGAAGATGCAAAAGAATTGTCTTAAAATAATCAAAATAATCTTATCTCTACATAGCCAGGAATTTAGTAACCCAAACCCTAAACCCTTTTTTCTAATCTCTCTCTCTCTCTCTCTCTCTCTTTCTCTCTCTCTCTTACACACACACACACACACACACACACACACCAATAAAAGCATTCAGATGAAATATAATACAATCTATAATCTAAAAAGAGGCATGGGGCATGGATATTTTAAGAATTTACACACTCCTTTGAGAGCAAGTATTCATTGCTTTTGAAACTTTTGTCAAATTATTTAGATGCAGCAGCTGAAATACTGAAATAAACAAATATTCCTTTGGAACGTTACAGATGGTGAATATTAATTGCTGCATATATTAACTTGCAAGATTTGTAATTACAGTTAATGGATTTCCTAATTGCTTTAGGCTGTAGGGAATGGGAGGAAAATGTAAAGAATGCTAGAGAGCCAAGTATGGTAAATATTTGTTGGATGGAGTTGTACAAATCTCTCATTAAAGTTTTCTAATTTAGGAGAGCGTGAGAGGAAAGCGCATGGTCCCTGACGACGGAGTGATGGAGTGCAGGTGTTATAACCAGAAAACAAGAGGTGCAGCCTTCAGCCAAAAGACTATTACCGTAATAGCTCAGTCAGACTAATAAGAATTAGAACTTAAATCTACGAATCTGCTTTATGAAACAAACAGTTATTGATAATGATCAGAAAAAAAGCATGAAGGAAGCACGGACAATATGTGTGTGTGTGTGTGTGTGTGTGTGTGTGTGTGTGTCTGTACATGCATGTGTATGCACAGGAGTGTGGCAGCCAAAACCAACCTCTGCTGTCATTCCTCAGGCACTATCTACCTTTATTTCTGTTTTGAGAGAGGGTCTCTGATTGGCCTGGAACTCACAGGTACAGTAGGCTGACTAGCCATCGAGAGGCATAGATCTGCCTGTCTCTTCCCCGCCAGGTGCTGCCTTCACAGACAGCAGTCGCTGTTCTCACATAACTGCATGGATTCCAGGTGTGAACTAAGCTCTTGTGCTTATAAAACACACATTTTAAACAACTGCCTCCTTACACTCTGCATCCTTTTATTTAAGTGAAGAGAAAGAATGTTACTGAGCTCAGTTCTTGGGCTTGAACCACTTTAAGATACATCCTGCTTACTCAAATAACAACTCGAGACTCACTCAGCTCAGCTTTTGACCGCCTGCTAAAGATGAGGGATGCAGCAGCTGCCAACCCATGATCCAAGGTTAGTGACTGGAATTCTTTCCATTATGTATCATGTCCCGAGTTGGGGGACAGGGTGGGGCTGAACTATAAGACAATGTTGCCTTGGCACCAAGGGTGGGAAAGTAGGATGTGATGAACATTTGGTACCACTTGTTCCTTCCCAACCATTGAAGTTACACAAATAGGCATTTTCTTTTCAGAGACTGATGTTAAAAATGACTAGCCCATGAGGGTGGGTTAAGGAGTGGAAAGACTGATTCCCTCACAGATGTTAATTCTAGTTAACTTAAACTCTATTTGGAACAAGAACTTAATAGGCACTTCTTCACAGTATACACTCCTAGGGCATAACTAATAGTGATAGTATTTAAGCAGCCCACCTGTTTTCAATCTTTCTATTGAGTAAGCATCTAGGCACAGAGCCTCCTGCCTGTATTCTAAGCTCTTGGGAATCTGAGGCAGGAGGATCACTGTAAATTCAAGACCAATCTGAGATATATACTGAGCTCCAGGTCAGTCTGTCTATAGAGTGAGACTCTCCACCACATCCCCACTCAAAAAACCAACAACAATAACAACAAAAAGAAAGCACATGGTGGGGTGGTCAGAGGACTGGAGATTAAAACTGGAACCCTTGGAGCCTTGTTGGGCTTCTTGCAGTCCCTTGAGGAGGCCTCTTCTTTTGTTCAGCCCTGGCACTTGCGTTTATAAACTATGAGGTTGCTTTGGTTTCAGTGTGACTCCTGATGATCTGAAACCTTGCATTTTTTTTTCTGATGTGAACAGCAAGTTGTTCATGTATGTTTATTGTATTTGTCTATTGTCAAAGGCTATGACATCCAGGAATAAGAATTGTGTGCATTTTCATCCTGGATTTATTAATGTCCATGTAGAATATAGAAATCACTCCAATTTGTTCCATTGAATGGAGCAAAGAATGAAGCATGTTACGTATGTGTATCTTCTAATTTGTGCATATATGTCTCTATTTTTTAAAGGTTCGTTTTCAATAATTTTGTCACCTTTGGGTCTGTCTAGCCACTGACTCTGAGACAATGATGGGGTTAAAGTCATTTAATTGGAATGTGATACCAGGAACCAGGAGGAAAATCACAGTGAGACACAAAAAGGAGTGGTAGACTGTTGCAGTGACCACTGTGGTGTGGTTAGATGGAGGGGAATTAGCTGGAAAGGTATAGCAGCAATAAGAAATGTAAGGGGCAGGCATCCGTTGTTTAGTCAGGAATCCAGGGAAGATGATCATTAATGCCTTTCATTGCTTCAGAGCTGAAAAGCCTGAAGAACCAGGGAGTCAAAGCTCCATCAAATAATGAGGTGCTTGTGCTAGCAGCTGTATGGTAGGTCATCATTTACTGGTGCTACAAGTCCATAACATGACTTGTCGTCTTTCTTGTATATGCATTGCTCTGAAACCTGGTTGGAACAGGTACTTTCCTAAAATACAGTTTCTCTATTTACTGATGTTTATCCCTCATCGACCTGTAAGTTCCCTGAAGGCAAACAACATGACTTGCTCACTATTAGACATGCAAGACATAATGCCGTATCTCATATGTATGCTCCTAGGATGACTGATAGAGCTACCTAAAAGTTGTATGACCACACAATCATATAGTGTACATAAAACCTTATTGGCTAGTGCAACATATTTTATTTGTCTGTTTCATGTAGCTGTAACACAACTTCAGAGGCAAGTTTATTTTATAAGGAAAAGAGAGTAGTGGACTCCCAGTTTTAGGGGGTAAAAGTCCAACATGTCTTTGGCCTGTATTGAGACTTCATGACAGATGACGTCATGTTCGGGGCATGAGTGAAAGTGAGAAATCTCAATGCAAGATGGGAAGATAGAGAACAAATTGGAAACTCAGCTCTGCAACCAGAACATGCAGCCATACCAAAACAGTTCAGTATAGCAAATACTCAATGGTTATCACTATTTAGGAGAGGCTTTCACTAGAATCCGACATTTAAGCTTTATATAAGCTTCAGTTGTTCCTTTATATTCGTTTCCTTTTGTGATCAGTTTCCCAATCTCCTCCTATAATGATAATAGACTTTGAAAAGAATTGTTTAGTATCTCTGCAGAATATTAAACTGTCTATATGGTCTCCCTCCCCCCCAAAAAAGGGTGCAATATTCTAAGATTATATCACCTGCTGCTGGCAAAGATAGAATTGTAATGAGCATTCAAAGATCAAAGACTATAGCTTTTGGACTAAAAAGTAGGTCACCACACTTCTTATTCATGAGATTATTTCAAACATGGAAGCTAATGATGTCTTTAGGAGAGTTTAGATCTATACTGCCTTCCTCACATAAAGAAGATAGACCAAGTAGACATAGCCATTTGCTTCCTGCCAGGTATTTATTGTTCAAGTAGGGAGTCTTTACTGACTATAAAAGGCCAACAGACATGTGGATACAGAGGTTTTCTTTCTAGGGATGGCAGGGTCTAAGTGCAGCAAACTTGACTGGCTGGGAGTTGGGAGAGGTGGCTACACATGATGGGGACCATTCCCGGTCTCCTTCATGGCCCTCTCCTTGTACGTGAGTGTTTGTGTTGGATGGTTTGTCTAGTTTTGAGTAGTAGAGGGTTTGTTTTATTGTTTTGTTTTGCTCTGACACGAGAAATATAACTTGATTTATTCTCTCTGTTCTATTTTCATTCTTTCCAGCTCCAGGCAAACAAAGCATATATTATAGAGAAAGGACAATTGAAATCAATAAAAATGCCCTAGATAAAAGATGTTTGCATCTTCTCTAGATGCTACACAGGACAATGCAAGATGAGAACAGACAATCCATCAACACGCCTGAAACGGATGCTGGCCTGACTGTGAATCAAGTTCCTTCTGCGGTTCAGCTTTTAGAGTGGATCTAAATCAAATGCTGCTAGGCTGAACATGTAACTCCATCCGGAGAGATTCCCTATCTAACTAGGCTAAAGAAACTTGAAGAGACAAATTGCACTGGGAGAAACAGCTTGAATGTGCATTGATATCCAACAGTCTGGGAAAAAAAAATCAGATACTTAGTTCAGAAAATACAGCCGTTTGGATCATGCTGAGTTCTGCACAATCCCTTCCTCCTCCAGCATTAAAGAACATTCTGGAAACTTGTGTAGACAGAGAAAACAGTGGAGGAATTTGAGTGTTCCCTCTTTATCTTTCCTCACTAAGGAAACTTTTCTTCAGTGATCTCAAAAATGTATGCTGATTAAGCTGTGTTACACATAAAATCTGATTTGCCATACCCTCCAGACAGTGTGAGATAATGTAAGTTTTGGACAGTTGTAGAGATACCAAGTGCTAAGCTACTATTTCACAAGTATTCTCAACATCTCCGTACAGTGTTCTAAGTCACAAAATAATGCAGACACAGGGGAGGGAGCAGAGACTGAGGGAATAGCCAACCAATAATCAGCCCAACTTGAGTCCCATCCCATGGACAAGAACCAGTTCCTAACACTATTCATGATACTGTGTTGTGCTTGCAGACAGGAGCATGTTGTCCTCTGAGAGGCTCCACCCATCAACTGACTCAGACAGATACAGACACCCACACCCAAATAGTGGATGGAGCTTGGGGACTCTTATTGAAAGAATAGGAGGAAGGATTGGGTGCCCAAAGGGGATAGGAACTCCACAGGAAGACCAAAAGAGTCAACTAATCTGGATCCTTGGGGCTCTCAGAGTCTGAATCACCAACCAAAGAGCATATACAGATTGGACCTAGGCTTCCACAAACATAAGTAGTAGATGTGGAGCTTGACCTTCATGTGGCTCCTGAACAACTGGAGAGGGGGTTATCGCAAAAGCTGTTGTCTGTACATGGGATACGCTCTTCCATCTAGGATGCCTTGTCTGGCCTCAATGGGAGAGGAAGTGCCTAGCCTCACAGACACTTGCAGTGCCAGGGTAGGAGGGATACCCAGAGGGCCCCACCTGCTCAGAAGAGAAACGGAGGGGAAAGGAATGTGGGAAGTGGTGACCAGGAGGGGAAGCAGTGATCAGAATGTAAAGTGAATTAACTAACTAATTAATTAATTAATACTTTAAAATCTCATACAAAGCACACTCTAAGTGTACTATTGTAGGTATAATGCTTTTGTCTTAGAAACTGGAAATCCAATCCAGGGATACATTTCCAAAGCAGACACTTAAATGACTACCTTTTGGCCAATCTGGAAGAGTCAGATGGATAAAGATGGAAGTCCCAAGAGTTTTTTATTTTTTAACTAGTCAATTGGAAACCAGCAGATGCTAGGGACACTGTTCCTAGAAAATTGATTATTTCTGACAAAAATTATAAATGCTGTCTACTCCTGGGAATAGTTATGTAAAATAACTGTTTCTGATTGACTCTGAAATGTTCAGGCTTTTAATGCATTATATAAGACCTCTTGTCATCCAAGGACATGGTTTCTATTGGATAAATTCACTGCTTTGCGGTCCTGCATTTTCTACACGTTTGAACACTTGGGCTCCAGTTTCTGATGCTGTTTGACAAGGTTGTGCAGCCCTTAGGAGATGAGGCCTCATTGGAGGAATTAGGTCACTCAGGGAGGGGCTTGAGTTTTATAACCTAGCAGCACTTCCTGTCTTCCCTCTCCTACATAACTGTATGCATGGTGTCATGCCTTCTCTGCTGTTATGGACTGTATGGCTTGGAGCTGTAAACCAACCAAACCTTTCCTCCCTCAAGTTACCCATTAGCAGATATTTTACCATAGCAATAAGGAGAGAAACTAAGAACGAGTTTTAAGTTAGGTTGATTCTGATGTCCCTGGGAAGTCCATTCATCTTTGCGTGAGCTGGATCACAGTCAAAAGACAATTCAGATTGCCATCACATTACATTTACCTACATAACTCCCATCAAAATTCATTGTGATGTGAGACAAGAAATAACCATGAAAGCCAAAAACTGAGGCTTCACAGATAACCCGCTTTCCTCACAAACAGTCATTATGTTCAAAATCACAGCACAAAATCAGCCACTAGGGGCTTCATGTTGGTTTTCTCATTGCCTTGAGAAGCCTGAAGGACCCCCCCCCCCCAACTACAAAGTTCCTTGACTTGGCTTTGGAAGCATATATGAAGTCACTAGAGCAACGTGGATAAAATGGGATCTCACCGTGATTCCTTGCAGGTTTCGGGGACCTCTGATTGCTTTTCGAGGAGTTCCAGACAGGATCTGAGAGGAGAGAAAAGTAGCTTATAGAAAATTATTCTTCTGGGAGTTGTTATCAGGAAGACAAGTTTTCAAACAGTGAAGCCAGGAATCATCAAATTCCAGTAATGGAGATTCAAATTCATGTTCCAAGGGAGATGACTGTTATCTGCCATAACTGTAGGGTCAGTATGCAATGATTTCAAATCAGCCCACGGCGATGGCTTTCTACTCAAATCATAATTAAATTGTTAAGCCTTTAATTTTGAAACTTGATGGGTAAAATTGATGAGGGGAAAGCAACCCAGAGTGTGGCTAAAGTCGAGATGGATCATGTACATCTTATATCCTTCGGCAAGCACGTCTGTCAGTCAGTCACAGGGGATTAGAATCACACAGCTCCAGAATTTAGAGCTGGTAGAGATTAGGCGGAGTGTTTAGAACTCATTCATTATTCAGAGACAAGGAAAATGTCCTAACTGTCAGGGGAGCTGCTGTTGAACCTGGCTTGGGAGTTACTACTGCATCAAGTAAGGAACGAAAGCAGCTTTATAAAAAAGAATTAATTATACTGTGATTCATAGGCCCTGGCTGTACTATAAATACTTTTATGGAAGTGTTTTTCTTTTCCTTCCCCTAGTTTTTTTTTTTTTTTTTTCCTTTCCACAAAGGCTGAGTGGAACAGCATCGCTTCCAGGAATCATAATTGCATTTTAAAAATCATAGAATGGTAGCATTTAAGGAATCTTCAGTAGGTCAAAGAGACTTAAACAGAATTTCACAGGTGAGGAGACTTCAGGCCCCCTAGAGTCAAGGAAGCTCCAGGGGTCATGAAGTTAGAGTGCCTGACAAGCAGAAAACCCAATGGCCGAATGGAGAGCCGAGTGCATTCCAACACACCTTGTCATTTTCCAGTGTGGGCAAGGGGAGTGCCCTGGACAGAACTCTGTTTCCTACAATTACAGCTCAGACCCGGAGGCCTATGGAGAACCTGGAGAATTCTGCTTCCCGAAGTTCACTGGCATTTCTGACCATTACTTTAATGAGAAGGCATTTTTAGCTCTTCTCGCCCCGTGAACATTCTTCCACCGCTCTCTCCTCTCAGAACTGCCAGGTTCAAGCTTAAGGCTACAATAACGTTGAGAACTTTGTTATAACTTAAGAAAGTCATTTAGATAATCCTTTAGAGCATGCCTTTGATGCACACAGCATTCCACTCCATATTTTGAGCAGATAGCTATGGATGAAATGGAATCTCTAAGTGGCTTACAGGATATGTTAGCACGGAGCCTGATAGGCATCATGATATAAAAGACTCCTGGGAAGCCAGGAACAGAGAATTGTATCATAAGCCCTTGTTAAGAATCTGACAGGTTTAGATCGTTAAGTGCTGCTTGATCACCTTCTAGCTGTGGATAAAAATGAACAGCAAACTTAAATGTGCTGTGCTTCAAAGTAATGTGGGCTGAAAACACCTTGCTCGGGAGGATCATCCTGAAGGTTATATGAAAGATGCTTGCCAGAGCCTGGCAAAATGCAGTGAATGGTTGTTATGAGAATTACTTGTAACAAAGTCAGCTAGCGGTGATTACAGACTGGGGCCTGTCTAGTAGTTCAGAGACTATGGGGAAGAGTCAGGAAGAGAAAGTGCCCTTGAATTATGCTTAAGGCATCAATAGATAGATATATGAAAGATCAGAACAGAATCAACATCATAAATGCAGCACTTACTCAGGACTAATCAGGATTTCTAAACATCCAGACATGAGAAGACAAACCAAAAGAAATGGGGCTAACCAGTATATCCAGAGCTCCATGGAACTAAGCCACCAATCAAAACAAAACAAAACAAAACAAAGCAAAACACATGGTAGAACTAGTGGCTCTAGCTATATATGTAGCAGAGGATGGCCTACTCAGTCATCAATGGGAGGAGAGGCCCTAGGTCTTGTGAAGGACCTATGCCCCAGTATAGGGAAATGCCAGGACCAGAAATGGGAGTGGGAGGGTTGGGGAGCAGGAGGAGGGGGGCGGGATAGGGGATTTTCGGAAGGAAAACCAGAAAAGGGGATAACATTTAAAATGTAAATAAAGAAAATTTGTAATTAAAAAAAAGAAAGAAATATTAAAAAAAAGACAGAAATTGAGCTAAGAAGAAAAGTTGGACGAGAAACTACAACTATTGAGTGTTTTGTGGGGGGGGAATCCTTCCATGTGTTTTAAGATTGGGCTGTGGCTTTGCCATAGAGTGTTTTCCTGGCATGTGTGAAAGCTCTGGGTACAATCTTCAATACTAATATATGTGTATGTATATTAATGTATATTAATGTAATAGCGTTTTCATGTTAGAGATATCTAGGCACGTTATATATATATATATATATATATATATATATATATACATCATATATATGATAATAACACCTTGGACCTTTCTTTTTCATCTCTATCCATTAGGGTTCTAATCTGAGATAAATTAGGGTTTACCTAGTTCTTCCTGAGTTATGATGTGAGCATCATAAGACACCGTCAATAAGACAAAAAGGTCACCAACAGATTGGGAAAGGATCTTTACCTATCCTAAATCAGATAGGGGACTAATATCCAATATATATAAAGAACTCAAGAAGGTGGACTCCAGAAAATCAAATAACCCCATTAAAAAATGGGGCTCAGAGCTAAACAAAGAATTCTCACCTGTGGAATACCAAATGGCTAAGAAGCACCTGAAAGAATGTTCAACATCCTTAATCATCAGGGAAATGCAAATCAAAACAACCCTGAGATTCCACCTCACACCAGCCAGAATGACTAAGATCAAAAACTCAGGTGACAGCAGATGCTGGTGAGGATGTGGAGAAAGAGGAACACTCCTCCATTGTTGGTGGGATTGCAAGCTTGTACAACCACTCTGGAAATCAGTCTGGCAGTTCCTCAGAAAATTGGACATAGTACTACCGGAGGATCCAGCAATACCTCTCCTGGGCATATATCCAGAAGATGTTCCAACTGGAAAGAAGGACACATGCTCCACTATGTTCATAGCAGCCTTATTTATAATAGCCAGAAGCTGGAAAGAACCCAGATGCCCCTCAACAGAGGAATGGATACAGAAAATGTGGTACATTTACACAATGGAGCACTACTCAGCTATTAAAAAGATGTCCTCTACTATCATCATGAGATATGCTTTTAAATCCAGGTCTAGCTTTTCAGATGTGTTGGGGTGCCCTGGACTGGGCGAAGTGGGAGTGCTGGGTTCTGATGATGGTGAGTGGTCCTGGTTTCTGTTAGTAAGATTCTTACGTTTACTTTTCGCTATCTGGTAATCTCTGGAGTTAGTTGTTATAGTTGTCTCTGTTTAGAGATTGTTCCTCTGGTGATTTTGTTACCCTCTATGAGCAGACCTGGGAGACTAGCTCTCTCCTCTGAGTTTCAGTGGTCAGAGCAGTCTCTGCAGGCAAGGTCTCCTCTTTCAGGGAAGGTGTACAGTTATCTGGTGTTTGGACCTCCTCCTGGCCGAAGATGAAGGCCCAAAACAGGATCTTTCCCAGAAGCTGTGTTGCTTTGGCCTGTCACAGAAGCCGTTGTTTCAGTATTCCACACTCTCACCTGTGTAGACTACTTTCCGCGGAGTCCCAGAACCAAGGTGGCTTCCGCGGAACCTGAGGCAGAAGCCTCTCGGGCCGGGCGGACACCTGTGCTCTGACCAGGAAGGTGGCCAGTTGTCTGGAGCCGAAAATGGCGCTGCCTCAGAGGCTCTGTGTCTCTCGCCTGTCCCAGAGACTGCTGGCCTCTGTATTCCACACTCTCACCTGTGCAGACTGCCCTCCGCGGAGTCCCGGAACCAAGCTGGCTCCCGTGGAACCTGTGGCAGAAGCCTCTCAGCTCATGAAACATTCTTAAATAATACATTTTAATCTTTCCCAGGTATAACTTTTGGGAAAGAAAAAAATTAATTTGCTGGTCTGTTATATACTTAAGAAATATTCTGGGGTATTCTTTAAACAGCTCTTTTTAAAATAAGGGGCATTTTAACTTGGAGGAGAACAAAAATATTTTTAAATATAAATCACTGTAGACTACTGAGTACTCTATACTTTTATTCTGTAGATTATCTCTCTTTTAAACTAGTCTTAATTACAAACAGTTGCACTGGCCCTATCAAGTTGCTTTTAGTAGCTCTTCTAGTAAACAGAGCTGTAGAGGCAGATGTTGGCTAGTCCAGGTGCCTAGAATGGAGGTGTAAGATCAGGAGCTGCTTATGTCTGGGGAGCCAGTGTGACCACCTAGGTCAGGGATTGAGAGTTAGCAGGGCAGAATAATATTAAGTCATGCTTCTTAAGCAGGGACAATTCATTGTTGTCTCCTGGATATGTTGGCAATGCCTAGAGGCATTTTTGCCTGGCACAACTTTGGTGGTAAGAAGAAAGACAGAATGCTGCTAGCCTCTAATAGAGAATGGACGGACACTATCCTTATCCTCCCCAGGTATACACAGAAACTCTCCGTCCAGATGAAGAATCCACCCTGGTCCACATGGTAGAGTATCTAAGCTGAATAGCACAAGTAGAGGAGGGCACACCTAATGTGTGCTCTCACTTCCTGTCCTTAGAGGAGCTGGTGAGCTTTTGAAGTTATGATCAGTGTGTATTACCTTCACTCTTAGTAACCCATGTCTACTCATCCACTGTTCTTATTAGCTTATTGTTAGGGAAAAAATGCTGTCAAAGATTTACTATCGGCCAAGTCTTACCTGTGCTTAAAATATAATTCCAAGAAACCATGTAAAATTATTAATCATGATTATCACATAATCACAAGGCTGGTTCAGGCTGTCAGAGCACTAGTTTCTAAATCAGAAAATGAAAGGTTAATTTTCTTCACTGATTAATGAAGCACACTCTGTAGACGTCTTAGCCAGACTACCCATAGAAGCACTCATGGACAATGCTAGTGGTAATTTAGTAGTTCATTGGCCTAATAGTATACACCAATCAGTTTCTTCAAGGTACTGTATGCATTACCTCACTTAGGTGACCTCACCAGTCTATATGGGCAATACTACTATTATACCATTGACCTGATGAATTGTTAACTAAGAGTAGAAATTTTGATGCATCTACGGTGGCTTGGTCAATATGGGGGATACAGAGGGCCTGTATCAGATAGATCTCCATGTCCCCAACTCTTTTTATTCTGCATCAAGACCAAGCTCTCTATGAACCCTACACCTCAACTTTCATACTCACATACTAATAATAAATAATGCTGTGCTTAGTTTGAATAGGAGTGGCCTCTGGAGGATCATAAATTTGAATATTGGTCATTAGGGAGTAGCACTACTTCAGAGGGATTGGGAAGTGTGACCTTGTTGAAATAGGTGTGGTGTCACTGGAGGAAGTGTGTCATTTGGGTGGTCTTTGGACACTCAAGGTAGGCCCAGTGTCTCACTCTTCCTGCTTCCTTCAGATCTGAATATAGAACTCTCAGCTACCATGTCTGCCTACCTGCCACCATGCTTCCTGAGTGAAGATGATGTAAGCAACTGTGAGAAAGCCTAATTAAATGTATTTGGATATAATAATTGCCATAGTCATGGTATCTCTTCACAGCAGTAGAACACTAAGACAAATGTTCATTCAAGGTGGATGGTGTAGGAGTATTTCTTTTAATTTTTTTTTTTTAAAACTTATGTGTACATGTATGTGCCTATTTGTCTATATGCTTTCTACATGGATAACTGGTGACAACGCAGGCCAGAAGAGGACATTGGATTCCTTGGAGCTGCAGTTATAGGCACATATAAGCCACTTAATGTGGCTGTTAGAAACCAAATTTAGATCCTCTGCAGGAGCAGCAAGTGTGCTCTCTACCACCGAGTTATATTTCCAGTCCAGGAATATTTCTTTAACAGAAGGTGTAGAGCAGAGAATCAACATCAAACCCTTCACTGGAAACTATCCCTGTGACTCCACAAGCCAGATTTTCACCATTAAATGTCTTTCTTTTTAATCAAAAGATGTTACAAAACACGTATATAAAGCATAGAAGATTATGCTCAAATTAACAACTTTTGTTGACTTTTTTGGAAAACTCAAAATTCCCAAAGATGCAATGTCCCTATGTGCTTCTGGCTTATGTCTTTCACTCCAACCCATGTATTAGTTACAGGAGACGAGAACTCATCCCTACCCATAACTCCATAGACAACCTCTCCATCATTCCTTCAGTTTCACACTGAACAGGAATCTTCTCGATTCTGTTCTTCTGATGATGAGGGTGTGCACCATAAACTATTCATCTCTAGGTCTAACATGTGGTTAGAGAGTGGCTCCAAGTTGTGTGTGGACAGTGCTTAAATGCATGGACTCGAGACAGGAAGCCCTTTATCTACCACTCAGATTCTACAGCACAGACTGCTTTCAAAAGATCTTTCCCCCAATGGCCACAAGTTGGTGCTGACCTCTGCTACCACTTGCCAGCAAGTTTCCCACAAGAATGACCAGGTGTGGCTACTGTGCAACCTTCGTGGTGTGGCACTTAGCACTTTCATGGTCTTTTGCAAGCCAAATGCAGACTTTAGTTCAAGGAGCAGAAAGCAGACCAGATGTTTGAAGAAAGTCTGGTTTGTGCATATCAAAGTGCTGGCACAGGAAACAGTGGTAAGACTGCAGAGAGGGTGCCCACTCCTTCCTCAGATCCAGCCTGAGAGCACTGTGGTGGTTAGAATAGGCTTGGCCCAGGGAGTAGCACTTTTAGAAGTTGTGACCTTGTTGGAGGAAGTGTGTCACTGTGGAGGTGGACTTTGAGATCCTCCTCCTAGAAACCTGGGACCTAGAAACTTAGGAGCCAGTCCATTCCTAGCTGCCTTTGGAACAAGGTATAGAAAGAACTCTCAACTCCTCTGGCACCATGCCTGCTTGCACACAGGCATGTTTCACACCTTGATGATAGTTATCTGAACCTCTGAACCTGTAAGCCAGCCCAAGAAAATGTTGTCCTTTGTAAGAGTTGCCTTGATCATGGTGTCTCTTCACAGCAACAGAAGCCTTAAATAAGACAAACACCTTCCTGTGGACAGTCTCCCCAAGCTGAAAACAACCTCCAATATAACCTTACTTGGTATTGTTTGCCTTTGATTGTATTTATAATAATTTAGCAAAAAAACAAAAAAACAAAAAACAAACAAACAACCAAACTATGGGTTGGTATCCATGCAAGCATGAGCCCTTGGGACTAGTTACAATGCAGGATGGGTGGATCCAGAAATGGGAAGGCAAGAACAGTAAGGTCAGACATCCTGCTGTCTCTCCCAATACCTCTTTGTGCCACAAAGAATTTCAAGAAGTCTGAGAATTCCAAATTCAAAGTAGGCCTTCCAGGTTGGTACAAAGGATTATTGGTCAAGCTGGATGGGTAGAAAAGACTGTATTCACTCCATGCTTGCTTATGACTGGTAAGTGTTTACATGAGGGTTCCATGCTTGCTTATGACTGGTAAGTGTTTACATGAGGGTTCCATGCTTGCTTATGACTGGTAAGTGTTTACATGAGGGTTGTTATTGTACTGTGATCCTGGAACTCCGTCACTTTAGAGGAGAACCTGATATTATGTACTTGTTAACACTGCTTCTCAGTCTTCAAACAAA
This sequence comes from Mus caroli, assembly GCF_978045245.1. NCBI lineage: Eukaryota > Metazoa > Chordata > Mammalia > Rodentia > Muridae > Mus > Mus caroli. The sequence continues at coordinate 11,242,928 of NW_028227268.1, forward strand.
AATTCTTGTTCTTCAGTTACATATACATGTTATCTTCTGTGAATGGCCCCTTGAAATATGCTCTCCAAATATGAGCTAGCCACCTGCTGTTTTCTTTATTTTATCTACAGAGCTTGCATAATTGTTTTCTCATTCATTGGCTTTCCATGCCAAACTCTATGCTCATTGGAAACAAAGATTGTATATTCCTGCTTCAAACTGCTTCTCTTATGTCTAGAACCAGTGTCCAGTAGATCCCTGTTTAACAAAAGATTAATGGAAGGTAGAATATAATAAGTGAGTTGTTAAATAGAATATATTTTTATATTTTTCTTTTTTCCTTTAATGTATATTTCTATGGTCATGTTCACAGGCATGTGTACAACTATATGTGTATGTGCATACAAAACTGTGTGCACCTGCATTTAATAACCAATAGTCGATGTTGGGAATATTATTCTACTTTATTCTTTGAGGAAGTATCTCTTGATCAATCCAAGAGCTCACTGGTTGGCTAGTCTTGGCAGCCAGCTTGTTCTGGGGATCCCTTGAATCAGCCTTCTCAAGTTATAGTTAAAGGAGAATGCCCTACAAACCTAGCAGTTATTTGGGTTCTGGTGAATCCAAAATCCAGTCCCCCTTGAGGAGCAAATGCTTTAACCATTGAGCCAACTCAGCATACCCAGATTTTACATTTTAACAAAATAATAAAAATGTAATATTGAATATAATGCTTGTCTAAGGTCAGTGCATAATCTTTTCCTATTTTGTCCAGGTTAACCTTGTAGCCAGCTAATTATAGTTACACCATAGACAATTACTGTAATAAGAGAGAGAGACAGAGACAGACACAGAGACACAGAGACAGAGAGAGAGGAGGAGGGAGGAGGAAGAGGAGGAGGAAGAAAGGAAGGAAGGAAGAGAGGGAGGGAGGGAAGAAGAAGGAAGGAAGGAAGGAAGGAAGGAAGGAAGGAAGGAAGGAAGGAAGGAAGGAAGGAAGGAAGGAAGGAAGGAAGGAAGGAAGGAAGATGATTGAGACAAAACACATTTATCTGTATTGTGTTAAGCAAAATTCAACCACACTAGTTCACACATTTTCCTCCTTGTGAAGAACATTGTGGAAATATTGTAAGAGCAAGAAATCCAAGCAGTATCCTGTTAGATAATGTCACCTGTATATGATAGGGCACCCATAAAAGGACATCTCAAGCCAGAAAGATTATCTTTTAAATGAATGTCCTAGAAATGATGTCCCCCACAGAAAACTCAAGCAATAGCTGGATTGTGGCAAATAGAAGCTCAATCTTATTCCATACATAAGAACAGGAGAGATTAGATAAAGCCAGCAGCAGAATGTCAGAAGTAATACCTGTATATCAGGATGGTTTGGGTTCTAGCTATGACCAAAAGGTGATATGAAGAATAACACATAGTTTGTTAATATTTCAATGAGAATCTACATTTGTGCCAAAGGAAGTAGCAATAGTGTGTGTGTGTGTGTGTGTGTGTGTGTGTGTGTGTGTGTAATCTAAATGAAGGCCCAGTTGTAGCACCTGGGATGATAATGCTCTCCCCCAAAGCCATAGAGTATTGAACAAAAAAACTGAATGCTAAATTATGGGGAACCTTCTTTGGAATTATTGGATAGAGGAGTCCAAGAAACCCACAAAACAATAGAGGTTTTTGCCTTTGTTGCCTACCAGAACTTTAAAGTATGACCCCATTGCTAAAAAAAATTCCATGCTGTAGACATAGGACTTGGAAGAAGTGAGCTGAAATTGATCTGGAATCCTCAACCCTGAAGACAAGCTCTCCTAGAACCCAAAGGTACTATGCAAGCTGCCGAAGGAGAAAAGCAATTAATCACCCATCCCACACAGCCCTGAAGCCTGCGAAGCACAGCAGTGACCTGCAAGGCAAGGATGTGATGCTAACACTTAGACCTCGGCAGTAATCAACACGCACAGACTTGGATTTAAGGTCTGCTCAATAGGGAATAATTCATGCCTGGTATTGTGATTCTAGCTTACTACCTGGGGCTGGCAAAGTCACGTGTCCTCGAAAAGACTACTGACTTGCCTCTAAACCAAATTGCAAACACTGTCTAAATATTAATATTTAATAATTTAATAATGTATTTAATTAAATATTAATCCTGGTACCCACACACAACTGTAGCTCTCACCCCAAATGAAAGAACTTTCTCCTTATGGAAGACAGACATCACAGAAATCCACAGCTGGTCCAACTACATATAATAACTGACTGTGGGGTTTACATTAGCAGGTGATATATCTATAACAAAATACCTACACTTAAGTCTCAGATTGGGCCCAATGTGAATAACGTAGATATTATCAATCATGTATATATGTTTAATATGGTTTTATCTCTTTTTTATCCTTTACATACAAGGACTATGATTGTTTGCTCCCATCATTTTGCCTAACATTTATCTTAATTTTTATTTATGTGTATTTTTTGTAGTTTTGACAGGTGTGCACCACACACAAACCTGAGCAAAGCCCAGGTAAACTGATGTTGCACGCAGTTAAGTATATGTTGGTGCTAAGTGTATGTATGTTGGATTTGCTTACGAAAGGGCCAAGATGTATTTTCCAAGTGATACCTTCCCATGCTCACGAGCCGTACAGTTGTATGGACGACTTCCCTCACCACCTACCAGTGGTATTGAGACGTGTTTTCTCATTTGCATTATCTGTTCTCTATGGATGACATTTACAGCATTTCTTTAGGATATATCCAAATAAGTGATCTTCATTGCCTTGTAGGATCTGACCCAAGCCTCAGATACTAAGAGAGATCTCATTTCATAAACAAAACGTCAATATCTTGTTTCTGCCTGATAATAATCACTATAGCTTTTGCTCTTCACTATTTTCTGTGATGTGGGCCATTGAAAGAACTTTTAAAACTTTAAGTGGCGAGTTCAAATGGCCCCTAACTGGAAACCAGAGTTAATAATTTCACTTCTTCGTGTTAAAGCACCTTCTCCTTACTCTTTGGAAACACTCAGATTCAGTTCCTTTTAGGTATCTGGGGCAGTTTTCTGTCAGTGGCTCATGAGAAAATTCAATCCATTATTTGGAAAAATTCAAAAGTTCCCTTGCTAATCGTCAATGATACTTCTTGACATACCAAGGGAAGCAGTGTTTAAAATGGGAATGTTAAGACTTTCTAAGAGAGAGAACTTTTGAAGTTCCAACTTTGTAGCATCGAGGGCATTTCAGCTCTATCCAACACAATTCACTTGATGCTACCCAGTCCCTACCACATAAATTACCCTTCAGTTCTCTTTCTTATAAGGCTTATCTCAATTAAGCTTTTTTGCCCTGGCTTTGAACTTTTTGAGCAAAGAAAAAGAGAGATAAAGTCTGTGGGTTACTTTTATAATAAGTTATGTTCTTTCTCAATGAATTTTCCATGACATCTGTTTAGGAAAATCTCAGAGTATACCAAAATGAGATAATAACAGGGTTTTAGATTTATCAAAGGCTGCCTTCCCCTCCTGCACGAATGAGCCTAGTCGCCCTTGTATGGGAGGACACTCCTGTATGCTCAGAGGCATAGTCAGTAAAAGAGAACTACTTCTAACAACAACAACAGCAACAACAACAACATAAGTCCCTGAATTCTCACCAAAACAGAGAGTCATCAAAGCTTAGCCGAACTGATAAATCTATCAGTTTCATTCTTCTGTGATCATGCTGTCTGAACTTAAATAGATCCTTAACTAGATCGAGTTGGACTTGAAAACACATTTAAAGAAGGTTCATCATGACAACATGCATTTTGAAAATGCGGCTTTAGGTTCACGAAGATGAAACTTTACTGTGAAACTTTTGTAGTAGGTCTCCATGTCCTGAGTCAGAACCTGACTGGAGCAGAACGGAGAATCACCAGCAAGAGTGTGACAAGGGGTTTTTCAGTCAAGTGTTGCCTGGCTGATGCTAACAGCATCAAACAGTTGGGAGAAATACATGGTTTGCTCCCTAGATATTATCAACTTCCAGTTTCAAATAACCTGGTCAATCACTGTTCAATATCAATGATATTTGGAAATACATATAGATATAGAGTACATATACATACGGAGTATCATCCCATCACCATCTGAAGTTTCAATTTTCACAGTTTCAAATAGCCTGGTCAATTACTGTTCAAAAATATTAAGTGGAACATCTGATGTTTGATGTAGTTGGCAATGTGCATGTCTGTCATGTGTAATACACAGGGCTTGGTCCCCAGTACCGTCTAAACTGGGCATGGTTGTGTACATCTTCAACCTAGCACTCAGGAAATGGAGTCAGGATACTCAAAAGTTTATATCTACATAAGACCCCATTTCAAAATAGTAAATAGAAAAATGTCATATGTATGAAATTTGCAAGATACTGTCATTGTAAGTGGGATAATGGTAGTCAGATAAGAACAGTTTTAGACCTACGAGCAACAGTTGGGGGAGGGGGCAGTAGAGCATAAAGAAAATGCAAAATAGCAAGTATTGTAACAATTCTTTTTAAAAATCGTATTTGTTTTGTAGGGGTGTATGTGCCATGACACATGTCAGAGGAAAGAGGACAATTTCCTGGAGTCAGTTCTCTAATTGCTCTATGTGGGTCCTAGGGATCAAATTCAGGTCATAAGACTTGGCAAATATTGCCTGTATCAGCAAGCTCATCTCACTGCCCATGCCCTATTACTGCATCTCTTATCATACAATATGACAGTACCTAAACAGAAGTTTTTGCTAAGGCTTGTATTTGCATCCAAGATTCCGTTTGCAACTGATTTCAAGTGAGTCATGCATCTTTCTACTAGCTTGTACTTCTTTAAAGCAGCAATTCAGTTCGTGGGATAATGATTTAAAGTAAAAGCTTTATTAATGTGCCTTCTCTACTTGCTTATGTTATTACATGGAATTATCTAGACAAAACAAATGCTCAACAACTGTTTTGAAGGGGTTAATATTGCTATTTCGAAAGAATGATTTATTGGACTTGACTAAATACAATGTAGACAACTTCAAAATAAGAGCCCATCTCAAAATATTAAATAGAAAATGCTGTAAATATGAAATTTACAATACACTGTCATGAAAACGCTTCACTTTTCTCATGACAAAACTCGAGAAGTTAAGTGGCTAGTTTCCTAGAGTCACTCTGTGGCAGAACTGTGCCAGGATCCCAGATCTGTAGAGCACATATTAGGCCCAATATCAATTACATCTCTGCCACACCATCTCCAGAATGGGTGTTTTGCATTCAAGACTCAAACATAGGAAAAGACGAGGTAGAGTGATAGCTCATTGGTTAAGAATTCCTACAGAGGACAGGAGTTGAGTTTCTAATAGTTCAAAATAGCTTGTAACTACAGTTCCAGGGGATCCAATGCTGTCTGCTGACTTCTTTGGATACTACACACATGTGGGCCTATACTCACAATCACACATACCACAGCATAACAATAGTGCTCTGAGTGGCTAAGCTCTGTGAGGAGACACTTGGATTTCTTATGAAATACATGAACAGCTTTGTCTTTCTGCAACTAGATACTTAAAATAGTCCTCTGAGTAAGGGAAACGTTATTTGTCTTATGGTTTTTGGATTCTTGGCCCATGGCTGCTTTGCAGCTATGTTTTGGGTCTGTGGCTTTGTAGTTCCTTATAGTGTGAGAAAGTTTCAGAAGGGGCCTCCACTTCAAGGTGCTTAGAAAACAATGAGAGAGATGAGGTCCTATGATCCACTTCAAAGACATACTCCTAATGACCTAACTTCCTTTCTCTCAGCTCCACCTCCTAAAGTCCCCACTCCCTCCCAGTGGGATTTTCATCAAAATTTTAACACATGGATCTTTGGGGGATACCATCAAAACCAACACACTCTTCAGAGAAAGTACAGAAATCCAACTGCACAGATAGAGCCCAGCTACAATTAGTACTCAATGGGGTGCTTGATATTCAAACCAAAGACTCCCTTGCTTAAAGAGAAATATATTTCTAGTGTGGACATGTGGTGTGTGACATAAGTTTTCTTGGAGGATGCAAGACATTCATCTACTCACCCAGATAGAGAATCCATGACTATCCAAAGTACAGACACCACCAACATCCAGCTTAGTAAAATGATGAGGTTTTAACTATGTCTACTTTCAGGACTATGGGTAAGAAAATACAGGGGTAGCAATGACTCAGTGACAGCTGTATCACCTAAGTTGACCACAGCATGTGTGACAGTTCACAAAGCTGGGATCCTGGGGCACACTACATAGCCTGCAGGCAGCTCAATGTGTTGGAGAGCATACTTTCCATGTGCCTCAGTTGGTCTAAACATCTTCCAAGCAGACAGCTGGCGTCTTTGCATATTTTTCCTCTGAAAGTCTTCTTTTTTTTTCAGTTCTTTTTCTTTTTTTTTAATATTTTTTATTACATATTTTCCTCAATTACATTTCCAATGCTATCCCAAAAGTCCCCCATATCGCCCCCCACTTCCCTACCCACCCATTCCCATTCTTTTGGCCCTGGCATTCCCCTATATTGGGGCATATAAAGTTTGCAAGTCCAATGGGCCTCTCTTTCCATCTTTGCAGCTTGGCTCTTCTGAGGAACTCTCAGCTTTCATTGCTTACCCTGGCAGGGAGGGGCCTAGTGAATCTGATCAGTTTCAGGGATTTCCTGAAGCTCTTCTGAGTTATCCCCTTCCTATTTACAGAGCTCCTTGCAAGATGTAAGGCTTCAATCTCAGAGGAATCTGTCGCACAACATGCTGTGTCTCACTTCTAGAGTAGAATAGGAAGACAAAGAAGACTAATGGATGAGAATCATGCTTTGCCCATGAGCTGGTAAGGAAACAAAGATGCTCTATGTCTAAAAACAGGATGCACACTCAATATCCTTGGACCATCCAGGATAATTTGTATCTGTAATGTTAAAATCAGTAAGAGAAAGAGATGGAAACAGAGTCCAGAAGTTTGGCAGCTACATATGTCTTCTTGAAAACCATGATAATTAATATCTGTGGGATGTAATGTCTAAAAAAAATCACAGTGATACTTAGCTAATTAGACATCAGTGAATAAATATTATTCCTGGAAACCAAAACATCCATTCAAGAGACTTCACAATCATAAATTTAATTCCACACAATATCCCAATTTTTATTCACATGTAAAATTGAATAGCCAACCAAGTGTTCATTATCTTTGAAAATCAAGCCTTTTATGCCTCTTTGAGTGTTTATTCCACAGTCTCATGCATTTTTAGGGTTTTGTTGATAGGATACCTATTTTTAAAAAAAAAATCTAAACTTTATGCTACAGACCATCACTGATGGGGGCCAGTACAGGAGCTCAAGCAGGAACCTGGAGACTGGAATTTCAGTAAACCCTCCCATAATCAACCTGATTTTTGGTCATTATATTTATCTATCACATCAATGGAAAATCAAACCAGGACAAGATAGTTCTTTAATTTTTTTATATGTTGTGTTATTTATTAACTTTAAAAATATTTTTAAATTTTAATTTTTTTCTTGGTTATTTTATTTATTTACATTTCAAATGCTATACTCCTTCCCAGTCTCCCCTCCTTAAACCCTCCATCCCATCCCCCCTCTCCTTTGTCTCTAAGATGGTGCTCCCCCATTCACCCACCCACTCCTGCCTCACCACTCTAGCATCCCCCTATGCTAGGGCAATGATCCTCCACAACCATGGGCCTCCCATCCCACTGATACCAGATAAGGCAATCCTCTGCTACTTATGTAGCCATTGGACCCATCCATGTATACTCTTTGGTTGGTGGTTTAATCCCTGGGAGCTCTGGGTGGGGGAGGGGCGGAGGGGGGCTCCAATTAGTTAATATTGTTCTTCCTATAGGGTTGCAATCCCCTTCAGCTCCTTCAGTCCTTCTCCTAACACTTCCACTGAGGTCCCTGGGCTCAGTCCAATGGTAGACTGTGAGTATCTGCATCTGTCTTAGTCAGGTGCTAGCAGAGTCTCTCAGAGGACAGCTATACCAAGCTCCTGCTAGCAAGCACTTCTTGGCATCAGCAGTGTTGCGGTTTGGTATCTGCAGATGGGATGAATCCCATCCACCTATCTCAGAATTCTTATCTAAGAGTTGTTCCTGTCTAAAGGAAATACAGGAGCAAAAAATGGAGCAGAGACTGAAGGAAATGCCATCCAGAGACTTCCCTGCCTTGATATCCATCCCATTTATTAACTTTATACTACTCTCACATTTCGACAATTGTCTCTTTCTGTTCAGCTGTGAAGTACACTGTCTAATCCTCCAAAGGGCCCAGGTCAAAATTCCCAGCACACAAATGGAAGCTTACACCCACAGCTCACACCCCTCTGTACTTCAGATTCCATGGGACCCAATGCCATCTTCTTGCCTCTACAAAAGCTAGAAATACACATGATAAATACACAAACAAAAGACACCTACAAACAAAATTTAATTTTAAAAAATTCTAAGTTAAACAACTGCTAAGTGGAAATGTTCAGTGTTGGTCCCTTGACCTTTGATCACAAATCCATTGTTCCAAGAACCATATTACCTTCCTTGTCTTAGATAATTTTTAAAAAGTCCACGTGCCCACCACTTTTTGTCCTTATATGACCTAGTTAGGTATCCTCTTTTGCTATGATGGCTAAGGGCCTTCCTCTGGCTCATCCTGACCCCTCTTCTAAACTTATCTGAATTCAGGTTTTTAAGTTGTAGGAAACAGTGCTATCATCAGAAGCAACGATATAAAGCCAACATCTAAAAGCCTTTCTTTTTACAATGTCTACCCAGACTTTGCTTTTTCCTATAGGTTGGAGGGGTTGGTTTTTGTTTTTGTCTTTTCACTCCTCCAAATAGCTAAAAGTAAAATAGCTTGGGCAAAATATGTTGTGATTGAGCTCCAATTTCTGATCCTCATTATTTGACCAGAGCCAATAGCAATATTAACTAACAGAATTTTTAAACTGCGATCTGCTGAAAGAAATTTTTAAAAGTGATGTGGAAGATGTAACGTTCACCTCTTTTGAAATGGCCCATGGTGGAATCCTGTCTGTGAAGTTTGTTGCTAGTTCAGTCTAGCATAGGGAAATGGCACACAGGGCAGGCTCTTGAAATGGAGCAGAACAGTTCTCTGCTATGGAGATCAAAGGCGATTTCACAAGTGGGCACCTGAAATAATATGAAGAGAGTGATTAATGTTTTCCCTCCCTTGTGTTTCCCATTTAGCCCTCAACCCCCACATTATCTCCTTACTGAAACTTATGGGTATCACTGAAATGGCAGAAGCTTAAAAAATAATTTTTATAACAAATAAAAGGTTGTACGGTTGCCAAATATTGAACAAGCTCCTAGAAAATATTCTGGTTTAGTTCAACTCAAAATTTGGCCCAGGATGAGAGAATTTGTTTGATTGTTGGTTGCTTGATTTTACGAACCTGCAGCAGGTTTGGAAATAGAGTTTGATCCCATGGGACAACGTTAGATTGTTCTTTCTGTGTGTCTATATGTTTTTAATAGGGACTCTTGATTAAGAATAAAAGAGTTCAGCTCCCTTTTTAGTCCATCTTTGCTGTTGTTGTTTTTCCTTTTACCCTTTCTTTATAATAAATATCACCTACTCTAATATAGTTAAATGCCCAAATCACTACTGCTGTCTATTCGTAATTTTTCAGACTTATTTATTTTGTTCCACATGTAGGATTAGTTTGCCTGTGTGTGTGCTTATCTGTGCATGCCCGCATGCATGCGTGCGCGTGCGTGTGCGCGCGTGTGCGTGTGTGTGTGTGTATGTGTGTATGTAGGTGTACATGATGCAAATGCCAGGTGTTCATGGAGGTCAGAAGAAGGCATTAAATGCCCTTCCAGAAGACCCAAGTTCAAGTTTCAGAACCCATGTCCAGTACCTCACAACCACATGCAGCTTTGGTTTCATGGAATCTGGTGTGTGTTTTGAACACGTTCACACTTCTCTAACTTCTCTCAAGTTTGCTCACTCTTCCTTCCCACCAACTTTGTGGCCTGCACCCCCACCACACATTCCCTGTAAAATTAATCCACTAAGTCAAATCGATACTGCTTATAGACTCTTGACCAACTTCGACTGGAATTTTGTTGAACTACCAGGGACCATACCTTAAAATACATCTTCTTCCCCAAGTTTCTATTGTTTGCTAGTATGTCATAGCTTGGATAGAACTTTTTTTTTTCTCTCTATGCTATGATTTTGTCTAGCCTCTGCTTTCACTGGTGTATCTAGTCCAAACTGCTGTGAGTTTGTAAAAGCTACTGCCCTACTGTGTCTATAAATCACTATGACCTTGTGGCCACCCACCAACTCTGACTCTTACTGTCTTTCCACCTCTTCTTCTATAATAGCCTCTGAGACTTGGGAGGAGGGGATGTGCTATAAATATTCTGATTAGGGCTGAGTGTTCCATAATCTACTTTCTTATCTTTCCTAGTTCTTGTCTATGTATCAATCACTGTCTGCTGAGGGGAAAAAAAAAAACTTCCTATGAGGTTTGGGAGATATACTAAACTAAGAGTATAGCAATAAGTGACTAAAAATACTATTTGTTGAAAAGACTGTCACTGGGATTTGCATAGGTATTTTTGCTGTTTACTTGTAGATGGTGTCTGATATTCTATTGACATATACATCTCTCTAACCACATTCCATTGGTACTGATATCTTCCCAATTATGTCACTCTTTTGATTACTGTATCTATATAATGAAGAGCATGAGAAAGAATGGTCCCCATTATTTTCTCTTTCAAAATTGTTTTAGCTGGGACCAAGTTGCACATTAAGTTTTGGACCACTTTCAAATCTGTGAAAATGCTACTCAAAATCCTCTCATAGACAGTAATTATGGAGAAGACAGTGGCTTTTGGTTTCATGTGATTGAGTTTAGCACAACAACAAAACAAATGATAACAGAAGGGAACACGGTACTGTTCTATTTTTCCAGATAAGAAATGAGAAGAGATGCCTATGGCCATGGATGCTTTTCTCTATGTATACAGCCTCAGCAGTCTTGTAACAAATAAAAGGAGAATGATGCATACCTATACCACAGTAGTTTAACACAGAAAATGCATTTCTTAAGGGCACACACTGTCTTCCACAAGTTTGTGTTTATCCCAGGCAAATATCCATAACCATTCCTTTTAACTCCCATTTATATAACACGTCTCTTTCTAGTCAAGATGATAATGGCTAGAATTCATTCCACATTGTTCCAGCAGTTAATCCAGTGTGCCTCAATTTAGAATCATGTATGGGATCATGAGGGATTTAGTTTTGCATATTTCAGCTATTGACTATTCCAGATAAATATCACAGAAATCAGTCTAACCTGAATCTTGTGAACCTATTGGTGTTACTCTACTCAATACAAATACATAGGTCTTTATCTACATGAGCACTTTGTTAAAAATACTTCACTGTAAATATGTGATAAGAATCACAGAGGGAACCTCAGTGACCTCACAGCATGCTAAGTTTCAGACTACCAGCTTCTGAATCTTGCATGTTAATGGGAATTTTAAGATATGAAATCCTTAGCAAAGAAACACAATTCTAAAAAAAACTTACATCAACAATAAAGCTTCCAAAGCAAAGAAAACTCAAATAAGCTGTAAGCTGAATTCTATGTTCACATCATTTTGATTTCACAGAGGTAAATTCAATGTAACATTTGGAATATTTCACAGAAGAGAATTTGGATCAGAGGAAAAAAAAACACTGTGTTGAGTCAACAGTTTTGCTTTGAAACATCTTCCCTGTTCTTGAGCAAACTCCCAGACCATCAATGTCAGTGCGAGATTTCGTGAATCCAAGGAACTCGTGCAGGGTGCAGGCTCCCAGGATGAATAATCACTGGCTTCCAGACACACGTTTTTGGAGAATACATTTTTTTATTTCCTAGCACTTCACTTAAAAAACAAAAACAAAACTTCTTTCTCATTTTTACCTTTAGTATCTTTTTTTTTTTTTTGGTCAGGCCTGTGACTTTGGCTTTTAATCTTCTGCTTCCCCCACCCACCCACCCCTGACCCTGACCCCTGACCACTTGTCCAAGTGAGGATTCTTACACAAAGGTCAGTCTCCACATTCAGGAAGCTTGACAGAAAGTGACTGGTTACCTCTTAGAAATAGTAACATGGAAGACTGTACCCACTACTGCCTATATTTAACGACAGTGACATGACTGTACATAAGGCTAGCACAACACCATGCCCCTATCCACATTCAAATATGAGATTCCTCAGATGATACACACAAGGCTATAAACAGGAGCTCACACTTTAAAGTACATGGTCAAAATACACAAACATACAGGGTATGTTGCAAGAGTTGCAAAGAAGAGAAGATTACTAATGCCTTAGGCTCTGGAACTATTATTTTGCAAGATTTACCGCAATAGTTTTTTGGTTTTTTATTAAGGGCAATTTGCCTCCCAGGGACCACTTGGCCAAGCTTACAGACGTTTTTGGTTGTAGTAGTTGAGATAGAGACAGTGTGGTGGGGCAATTTACTTTCATTTAGTACGAAGAGGTCAAGGGTGCTCCTAAGCATCACACAGAGCAGAGGTGCCTAACTTCATAAAGAATTTAAGTTTTAACTTCAAATGCAAATAAAGACCAACAGTAGGGGAAAACCCGCTTTAAAAATGTAAATTGTGTAGACAGACAGATGAACTTTAAGAAGGTCTGTGTCAATGACTGAGTTCATTGTGGGGGAAAATATCAGATATCTCTAGCAAAGAAGGGGACATTCTTGACACCTCACTTCTCTGGCATATCAGTGAATACATTCCAAGATTTCTATTGCCACATCATAAAAATATACTCCTCATTTTCCTTCCTGGGTGGACAAGAGTGGGAAAGTTGTGAGTTGCCTCAAAAAATTCCAGAAGACTTCAGTAACTAGATCGTAATACTCTTCAATCAGCAAACTTGAAATCAGTTCCTTGTCGGGAACTTTCCCTTTTTAGCAAAACCAAAAGCCTGCAAATGACTCTGCTTTCAAGCTGATATATAATGTTATTTTAACGAGATTTTGACGTGTCCCTCTAAGTCATGAAGGAAAGCTATAAACATACCATGTTGGAAAGCTATAAACATAATGCAATAAAATCAACATTATTTTTAATTACTTCCTCTCTGCATCATCGCATGCATGTGGAGGAAAAGAAAAAGATGTCCAAAGCATCATTTACAGTTTCAAATGGCTTTCTGATATCCCCAGTTCACATTCTATGGTGTTTCCACATAGAGAGAAAATAAGTTGAAATATAAATATAAGAGGAGATGATCTATTATCTGACACATGGCAACTATATAATAAGCTTATCTTTATCCTTGGTAATGTCACTCCTTCCAGATATGACCATTAATATGCAAGACCAGATCTGTAGAGCTAGTGTCGAACCCTGAAGTTTTGCTTCACTATAGTCAGGATGTATATAAACAGCAAGGCTGCATCAAGAATAATTCTAGGAACTCATCCAATTTGATATCTTTCCAAAAGTGAAATTCACAGTATTAAAGACATGAACCTAAAGATGCCAGTCTCTACAAATTACTATAAAAACATTTAAAATCAAGACTCTAGTTGGCACCAAATGTTGGAAGGTGCTAAAAACACATCCATCAATGAATTTGGGTTAAAATATATCCATGAATGACTCCTTGTAAAGAGGTAACTTTTGTATAACATGACTCGTGTGTGTGTGTGTTATATGCAAGTGGTGTGGGGTATGTGTATGTGCATGTATGTGTGCAAGTAGGTATAGCGTGTGTGAGTGTGTATACGAGTGGTAAGATCTCAGGGACGTGTGTATATGGAAGGTGTAATCTGTGGGGTGGGTACTTGGGATCTCTGATGTGTGTGTGTATGCATGTGTATGCATGTACAGCTGTACTGGGCTGTGCAGGCATTTACTGAGATCAGCATTGAAATCAGGATGGGCTCTTTGTTTACTTTCTATAAATCTGGTGCTGGTCAGTGATACCTGAAGATGCACTTATTTCCATTCCTCCTGTGCTGGAGTTGAAGACATGAACCATACTTGTAGAGTAGATCTAAAGTCAGATCTTCACTCCTCAAGCCCCGAGGCCTGGGATAATTTGGTTTTGCCTTTGTTTCTCGATTTCATCCAGGAATACAACTAAATGAACATTATTCAAATGAATTTGCTTAATGACTGTGTTTCACTTTTCTTTTTATTGGCTCGAGACTAATAACTTATATTTGGGTGTTCCATTTTTCAGAAACTGTAGTCACAATTGGCATAAGAATACAATTATGAAAATGGGATAACAAGTTTTATTGCTGTAAGTATTGTGACTGTAAAGAATACAGTGATCCAGAACTATTTTGTGTGAGGTCTTTTCTGCCTTGCTATTCATGGCAATTCAAAGTAAAATTTAAAAAGCAAACAAAATGTAGTAGAAAAGTGAAATCAGTAAATTTATTGTTAAGAGTTTCTTTAGCATTCTCTCTTCACATTTTAATTTTATGGTCTAAAATGGTTCTGTGTTTCCTTCTTTCTCCTAAGTTTTGAAATCCACCAAACTGTGAGTGATGCATATGGTATAGATGATAGTGCGTTTTACAACTTACCACAGGTATTTTATATTATTGGCATTATTTCATCATGACTTCAGACCATAGCTCCAAACATTGTACTTTAGCACTAAGACAAAGTTGGTTGTTGAAGATGATTTCTTATTTCTAAGCACATAAAGGGACATGAAAGCCAACTTTCAGGTTAGAATGTTAGAATCATAGAAGTGTAGTTTGGTGGTTAAGTGCTTTTATAAATATGAAGAGACCTGTCAAAGCTGAATCTGTTAATGTGCCCTCAGGTTTGCGTTATCCTATAGCTTTTCTTTTTCTCTCAATAATTTTGCCCTTGTGAACTGTAAAAGGGAATCCTTCTCCCCTAGACACACAGTCCTGGAGGAGTCCCTAACTCTCACCCACAAACTTTGCCTCTTTCCCTGACTCTTTACACTTTGAAGTTTGTCATGCTTTGTCTCCCATCTATAGCAACTGTCCTCATCATGAAGGTCTTACAGCATGTTTATCGACTTGGAGAGGAACGTTGAGAATTTCATCATTTAGACAGTATCAATTGTTTCTACATATGTGATCATATGATAGAAGACAAGAGGCCTGGAAAGATGGCTCACAGTTAAGGGTGTGTATGGCGCTTGCACAAGACCCAAGTTCAGTTCAGGTTTTAGAACCCACAGCCTACAGCCTACAACCTTCTGTAACTCCTGCTCCCAGGAAGGCAGTGCCTTTGTCCTCCCTGGATACCTCTACTCACACCCAAACACCCACACAGAGATGCACACACATGCACATACTTCTTTTTTTAAAAGACAAAAGAAAAATAATTTATATGCATTTATTCATAATTTTCATATATAACTTCCCACAATCCCCCCCAAATACATTAAACGAGATGTCTTTCTTTTGAAAGCTCTATCGCAGAATCGATACCATTCTAGGGTTACACATTAAAATTAGTGTATACATATAAGTATATAACAGCAATTAAAGGGGGAAAAAAGGATATGAATTTGAAAGATCAGGAAAGATTTACAGAGGAGTTTGGAAGGAGAAAACTGAAGGGAGCAATTATGTTATTATTTTATAATCTCAAAAATAAAAAAAATAAAATTAACAGAATGGAATTTGGGCCAGTTTTAGCATTTCTTCAATATATTTCTAAGATCATTTGATCCAAAACTGTAAGGACACTCTTGAATTTTGTTGTCTTGTTAAAACGTAAGAAAGGAATAGGCTACTTTGAAAAATGGTTATGCTCTATTTTGAAAGGATGGCTTCAAAATCTAATGAAAACAACTTCCATTATGTTGGAAAGCTAATATTAATAATATTAATCTTCTAGATCTAAATAAAAATAACATCCATCTAGAAAATAATCTACCCAGCATTAAGAGCTCTTATGAGTCACTTTTAAATTTTTTCCATCTGGTCATTTCTAAGAAAAAGCTATTCAGGATTTCCAAGTAACAAATATATCAAGCTAGGTAAGTTTTACTCACACAGTTTCACACACACACACACACACACACACACACACACACACACACACACACACACACACACTTCCAGAGGGAGAAATGGACTCTTCAGTTTCAAAGAAGCAGGTTTTTCTCCCCTAATTCTGCCACTTCTAAGGGGCTCGTTTGTAACTGAGGCCATGAAAGTAGATGAGCCGTGCTATAACGGCTATGTAAGATCTGTAGCTTCAGTGATAGCCTTGGTCAAAGCAATATGAAACTGGTGGCAATAGGAAACACTAGCTGTATGAGGAATTGTTAGCCACTGATAACCTCTACTACTTTGATAATCATAAACACCAATGTGACATTACTTTCTTTTTTTATTATTATTTTTTTTTTTTGGCCAGTTCTTTTTTTTTTTTTTTTTTTTACATATTTTCCTCAATTACATTTCCAATACTATCCCAAAAGTCCCCCATAGCGCCCCCCACTTCCCTACCCACCCATTCCCATTCTTTTGGCCCTGGCATTCCCCTATATTGGGGCATATAAAGTTTGCAAGTCCAATGGGCCTCTCTTTCCATTGATGGCCGACTAGGCCATCTTTCGATACATATGCAGCTAGAGACAAGAGCTCCAGGGTTCTGGTTAGTACATCATGTTGTTCCAACAATAGGGTTGCAGATCCCTTTAGCTCCTTGGGTACTTTCTCTAGCTTCTCCATTGGGAGCCCTGTGATACATCCAATAGCTGACTGTGAACATCCACTCCTGTGTTTGCTAGGCCCCAGCATCGTCTCACAAGAGACAGCTATATTTGGGTCCTTTCAGCAAAATCTTGCTAGTGTATGCAATGGTGTCAGCGTTTAGAAGCTGATTATGGGACGGATCCCTGGATACGGCAGTCTCTAAATGGTCCATCCTTTCATCACAGCTACGAACTTTGTCTCTGTAACTCCTTCCCTGGGTGTTTTGTTCCCAATTCTAAGAAGGTGCACAGTGTCCACACTTTGGTCTTCATTCTTCTTGAGTTTCATGCGTTTATCAAATTGTCTTATATCTTGGGTATCCTAAGTTTTGGGCTAATATCCACTTATCAATGAATACATATTGTGTGAGTTCTTTTGTGATTGTGTTACTTCACTCAAGATGATGCCCTCCAGGTCCATCCATTTGGCTAGGAATTTCATAAATTCATTCTTTTTAATAGCTGAGTAGTACTCCATTGTGTAAATGTACCATAATTTCTGTATCCATTCCTCTGTTGAGGGACATCTGGGTTCTTTCCAGCTTCTGGCTATTATAAATAGGGCTGCTATGAACATAGTGGAGCATGTGTCCTTTTTACCGGTTGGGACATCTTCTGGATATATGCCCAGGAGAGGTATTGCTGGATCCTCCGGTAGTACTATGTCCAATTTTCTGAGGAACTGCCAGACTGATTTCCAGAGTGGTTGTACAAGCTTGCAATCCCACCAACAATGGAGGAGTGTTCCTCTTTCTCCACATCCTCGCCAGCATCTGCTGTCACCTGAATTTTTGATCTTAGCCATTCTGACTGGTGTGAGGTGGAATCTCAGGGTTGTTTTGATTTGCATTTCCCTGATGATTAAGGATGTTGAACATTTTTTCAGGTGCTTCTCTGCCATTCGGTATTCCTCAGGTGAGAATTCTTTGTTCAGTTCTGAGCCCCATTTTTTAATGGGGTTATTTGACTTTCTGGAGTCCACCTTCTTGAGTTCTTTATATATATTGGATATTAGTCCCTTATCTGATTTAGGATAGGTGAAGATCCTTTCCCAATCTGTTGGTGGTTTTTTTGTCTTATTGATGGTGTCTTTAGCCTTGCAGAAGCTTTGTAGTTTCATGAGGTCCCACTTGTCAATTCTCGATCTTACAGCACAAGCCATATATAAAATTAACTCAAACAAATCAATGGCCTTTCTCTACACAAAGAATAAACAGGCTGAGAAAGAAATTAGGGAAACAACACCCTTCTCAATAGTCACAAATAATATAAAATATCTTGGCGTGACTCTAACTAAGGAAGTGAAAGATCTGTATAATAAAAACTTCAAGTCTCTGAAGAAAGAAATTATAGAAGATCTCAGAAGATGGAAAGATCTCCCATGCTCATGGATTGGCAGGATCAACATTGTAAAAATGGCTATCTTGCCAAAAGCAATCTACAGATTCAATGCAATCCCCATCAAAATTCCAAATCCATTCTTCAATGAATTAGAAAGTGCAATCTGCAAATTCATCTGGAATAACAAAAAACCTAGGATAGCAAAAACTCTTCTCAAGGATAAAAGAACCTCTGGTGGAATCACCATGCCGGACCTAAAGCTCTACTACAGAGCAATTGTGATAAAAACTGCATGGTACTGGTATAGTGACAGACAAATAGACCAATGGAATAGAATTGAAGACCCAGAAATGAACCCACACACCTATGGTCACTTGATCTTCGACAAGGGAGCTAAAAACATCCAGTGGAAGAAAGACAGCATTTTCAACAAATGGTGTTGGCACAACTAGTTGTTAACATGTAGAAGAATGCGAATCGATCCATTCCTATCTCCTTGTACTAAGGTCAAGTCTAAGTGGATCAAGGAACTTCACATAAAACCAGAGACACTGAAACTTATAGAGGAGAAAGTGGGGAAAAGCCTTGAAGATATGGGCACAGGGGAAAAATTCTTTTTTTATTTTTTATTGAACACGCTTCAGACATTGGTTGTATAAAGAAAAATACTACTCTTTGTTTATCCTTTATACCCCCCCCCCATTTGTTAGGAATAAATAAAACAGTAGAAAAATGCATATCGCAGTCAGCACTAGAATCCCTCATCTCGAAGACTGGTTCCCCTCCCCCCTTCATATACTTACTCACTCAGTGGTAGCCTCATTACTACGAAGGTGGTTCTCAACCTCCCTAACACTGCAGCCCTTTGACACAGTTGAGGCTTATACCTGGGGTTTTCTTGAGCAGTCAACAATGCTCAGATCCAGTGAAACCTCCTTAGATGTTGCTGAGGCTCTTTTTCTGGTTCCTTTTCTAACGAGTGTCATCAGTTCATCTCTACCTGGGTTAGAAACTATAAATTCTACTTTTACCTTCAAGGGAAGTAAGATCAACGAAAGCGCAGCTTTACAAGAGTTACAATGAGCTTTGTTGTATATATCTTAAAATATAAACCATTACTTTTTCAATGCATATTGCACACTACAGTTGCAGTACACACAGTTCCCTACCTCCTAGAGGTTCCTAATCCCTTATGCTCAGTTTGCTTATCCAAGACCAACTTCTCCTGGCTTGGTTTCTCTCCTGCCTTCCATTTTATAAAAGAAAACCAAAAGTTAAGTGTCCATTAGGGAGATAAATAAATCATTTTGGGAACATTAACATTGTTCAACGTTTCCTTCCCTGTTTCTTCATTGATCCCCAAACCTGTTGAGGATTTGGAGTTCTTGGTAAGTGAGGAATTAGGGAAACAAAGAGGTTGGATCTCATCTGCAAGTTTTCAAGTCAAGGGTTGGCTGGGGAAAACATCGTTGGTTCGGAACATGGAGAAAGGTAGAATCAGTGTGTACACTAGAGATGGCAGAAAGGAATGGGCTACCTGGAAAGAAGTCAACATGGAAACAGCCTGCCAGGGCTGAGAGGAAAGATAAGGAAGCTATGAGAGATGGCTCCAGAAGTATGAGACCAGATATTATAAAATATATTTATGGGTGAAGACAAATTGGATTGCTTGTTTTTGATATGCTCTTCACTATCTTGTAATTAGTATGAGAATTTTTTACGTATATTCAATGAAATATGACATAGCCACTTCCCATTTACTCTTTTCAAGTGCTCCCAGATCTTCCCCAACACAACCACTGTCAAATTTCATGTATTTTCCTTCCTTCCTTCCTTCCTTCCTTCCTTCCTTCCTTCCTTCCTTCCTTCCTTCCTCCCTCCCTCCCTCCCTCCCTCCCTCCCTCCCTCCCTTCTTTCCTTCCTTCCTTCCTTCCTTCCTTCCTTCCTTCCTTCCTTCCTTCCTTCCTTCCTTCCTGCCCCACCTTTTTTGAAACTGGATTTCTCTTCATTCTCTTGGCCTTCTGGACTTCTCTTCTGTCCCCCTCCCCCACATATCTTATCCTGTTCTCCTTTCTCTTTCTCCTCCCTCCCCTCTCCCACTCAGATCCCTCCCTTCCTCTGCCTCCTGCAATTATTTCCTTCCCCCTTTGAAGTGTGATTGAAATCTCCTCACTTGGGGATTTCTGCTTGTTATACTTCTTAAAGTCTGTAGGTTTTATCTTAGGTATTCTCTACTTTTTTGGCTAATATCCATGTATCAGTGAGTACACACGTCACTCAGAATGATATTTTCTTATTCCATCCATTTGCCTGGAAAATTCATGATGTCCTCATTTTTAATAGCTGAATAGTATTCCATTGTGTAAATGAACCACATTTTCTGTATCCATTCTTTGGTTGAGGGACATCTGAGTTGTTTCCAGCTTCTGGCCATTATATATAAGGCTGTTATGAACATGTCTGGGGGGAGTGGGAGGTACCAGAGACCCAGGAGTTGAGGCACTCTTGGGACTCATTGGGAGTGGCACCCTATATTAGACAGGGCCTCATGTGGAGGAACAGGGTTACTAACCCACAGTCAAAATTCCTGACCCAGAATCATTCCTTTCTAAAAGAACTGAAGGGAGAAAAATGGAGAAAACACTGAAGCAAAAGAGGTCCAATAATCTTATGGGGGCACATCAAGGTCTGACACTACAATATTATGATGTGCCTACAGACAGGAACTTGGCATGGTTGTCCTCAGGGAGAAGACCAGCAGTCTCAACTAACCCAGACCCCAGGAAGCTCCCAGAGACCGAGCCACCAACCAGGAGCATACACAGACTGATCCAAGGCCCTGGACACATATGGAACAGAGGTCTGCCTGGTCAGGCCTAAGTAGGAGAAGATGCAGTTAATCCTTGAGAGACTTGATGCCCCAGGCAAGGGGGAGACCTAGTGGGCAGGAGCACTCTCTAGGAGGCAAGTTAGAGGAATGGGATGAGGAACTGGGGGAGGGGAATCGAGGTTGATCAATGACTGGAATGTAAATAAATAAAACAATTTAGGAAGGAAGGAAGGAAGGAAGGAAGGAAGGAAGGAAGGAAGGAAGGAAGGAAGGAAGGAAGGAAAGAAGGAAGGAAGGAAAGAAAGAAGGAAGGAAGGAAGGAAGGAAGGAAGGAAGGAAGGAAGGAAGGAAGGAAGGAAGGAAGGAAGGAATAGGGTTTCTCTGTATAGCCCTGGCTGCCCTGAAACTTGATCTCTAGACCAGACTGTCAATGAACTCACAGAGAACCACCTATCTCTGCCTCCCAAGTACTGAGATTAAAGGCATCCTTATCAAATTCTAAGTCTTATACAAGTAAACTCCAGAAGGAAGGTACAATCAAATTTAAATGTTAGAAACCCAATGCCAAATAGGAAGGAAGGAAGGAAGGAAGGAAGGAAGGAAGGAAGGAAGGAAGGAAGGAAGGAAGGAAGGAAGATAGGCTTTTAAAAGCAGTAGAAAGAAGGAAAACTATTACTTACAGCTGGAATTCCAATACACTTAAAAATTCTTTATTTTGCCGGACAGTGGTGGTGCACACCTTTAATTCCAGCACTTGGGAGGCAGGGGCAGGTGGATTTCTAAGTTCGAGGCCAGCCTGGTCTACAGAGTGAGTTCCAGGACTGCCAGGGCTATACAGAGAAACCCAGTCTTGAAAAAAAAACAAAAAACAAAAAAACAAAAACAAAACCTTTTAAAAAAATTCTTTATTTTTTCATCAACCTACTAAGTCTATTTAGTGCTGCTCTTAAGTACACCGGTGGGGCTCACGCCTAAGAGCACAGACAACCTCTGAGTAAGGATGATTTCCCGCCCCCACTGACTATCAGTTAACAAAGGAACCTCAGCTAGGGGTGGGACTTAGTAAGCCTGCCCACAATCCTTGCTTGAATTTGATTGGTGTGATCCTGTGCAGGTCTTCTGCAGGCAACCACTGCTATCGTGAGGTCATGAATATGGCAGCCTGATCACGTTCACAGCACTCCTTCTTGCTTTTATGCCTTCCTTTTTTTTTTTTTTTTCTGTTTTCTCTTCTGTCATATTCCCTAAGCCTTGATGTGGGGACTTGGGCAAGAAAAGATGAATTTTATTTTGTCCTATTTCATATTGTCCTGTTTAGAATATTTTCAACTGTGAAGGATAGTTAATCCTGAAATGATCTTTTAAAAATGTTAACATTTTTTTATTATAAGTAAAATTGTAATAAATTATGATCTCTGGTTACTAGAACAAATTAATATCTTTCTTCCTGCATGTTTATTATTTATATTTGCTCACTTAATAAACTGGCTATCGCATCAAGCAGTGAACCTATGATTGTCTCACAAAATTGCAGAAAGTCACAAGAAAAGACAAGGCCTTCTTGCATTTAAATGATTAATTCTATAACCTCTAGTTTGTCAGTATTATTTGACAGGGTGCTTCTATGTACTAAACTTTGCTCCAAACGTTCCATAGAATGCAAGGTGTCTTCAAAGTCACCAACTTACTCTCTTGGTTTTCTGAATGCTGAGATTATTATGTGAAGGTTTTAACCTAAAACTTTTAAGTGTGTTGGAATTTCAGATATTAACGTTAGTTTGTCTTTTGAATTCTACTGTTTTGGAGAAAAATACCTTCCTTCTTTCCTTCCTTCCTCCCTCCTTCCCTCCCTCCCTCCCTCCCTCCTTCCCTCCCTCCCTCTCTCTCTCTCTTTCTTTCTTTCTCCCCTTCTTCCTTCCTTCCTTCCTTCCTTCCTTCCTTCCTTCCTTCCTTCCTTCCTTCCTTCCTTCCTTCCTTTCTGCCTGCCTGCCTGCCTGCCTGCCTTCCTTCCTTCCTCCCTTCCTTCCTTGCTTCCTTTCTTTCTCCCCTTCTTCCTTTCTTCCTTTTTTGTCATTGGGTTCTAACATTGAAACGTCTGGTTGTTTCTTCCATCTGGAGTTTATTTGTATAAGACCCAGAATCTGATAAGCATGGATTGAGTACACAGAAATGTCTGGGGAAACCTACTGTTTCTATGACTACATCACTTCTAATCAATACTTACATCCTAGTTTAAATCGCAATCGTCCTCGCCTTCCACCAAAAGGTAAAGCGTCTTTCAATAATAAACGTTCTTATTCCTCTTACCTCGTTTTTCTTGGCAGCAACCTGACCCTATGACAATTTACACTCCATCTATTGTCAGGGATGCAAATGGTTCTACGGTTTGTTAATGTCCAAGAAAGGCACTCACCTCTGAATCATTTTTTCCCCAAACATAAATCCCTGGGCCAACAAAGAAAAGTGGTATTTTTCCATCTCCATAATTCCTGTTATTTTAAGTCTATCCTCTAACCAAAGTGGCTTTGTGTTTCTTTTTCCTTGATAACTCACAGGTTCAAATGTAAGAATTTATTATTATAAGGAACAATTATGAGGTTCAAAGCACGCTGTGTGCATTCCATGCTTCCAGCTTCTGGTACTGATATACGGAATGAAATACTTGTGGTTCGTCTGCTCGCATGGAATGGATGAGCTCCAACTGCTGGCGGTGAAAGCCTTAATGAATGTCTGCGTTCGTCAGACCCAACGGGGACCTAGTATCATGGGAGGTCGCCCAAGTGCTGCATTGCAGCATCTCAAAAACAAACTTTGACCATTTCACTTCTTCATTCCAGCTATTCTTCAGCATCAACAATGGCAACCACTGGAGGGAGGGAAAATGGCTTTGCTGGGTTTTTTGCTTTAAACATCATCCTGGGGTTTAAGATGTCAAGATATCTTTTTTTTTCCACTGAACTAGACAAACAACTGACCTTTTTGAACAGCTCTGACATTTTACTTCTTCAGGGCCATGTGTTCAGCATTTTTGATAACTCTCCACTCATAAAATAGCTCTAATTTAATGAGATAGTGCACCCCCTTAGCAAAACAAAAAGTAAAATTCAAAACAAAAAAAGGACTTAAAAAAAAGTATTTGTTTTTATTTTATGTGTGGGTACTTTGTCTGTGTGTAAGTATGTAAATGTGCATGTACTGACTACCAGGACCAGAAAAGAGTGCCCTAGCAGTGGAGTTACACATGGTTGTGAGCTGCCACAGGGATGCTAGGAACTAAACTCGGGGCCCCTGCAACAGCATCAGCTGCTCTTTACTGTTGATTCACCTCCCCAGCCCCCCTTTTCTTTTTAATATCTACTTATTTTTAATTTTAAAAAATAGAACTACTTAGTAACTCTGACTGCTCCTGTCTTGTTTTTTTAGTAGTAGACTATCTCTGTTTTCCTATATAATATTTGTGACTTCCTAATGAATACACATGTTTTAGCTACTGCATACGTATGTAATCCCACTGTAAAGAGGGATTCATTCTGAGGCTGAAGATTTAAAGTGAATTTCTATATTAGCATAGAGCAAACATTGGGGATGTTATATAGTGAATATCTAATAATGTGGCTGAACACATGAATAACCTGTGACCTGTGTATTATACTTTAAACACCTCAAAACTTTTGGATTGTTTGAACTTTTATATCTTGCAATGTTCATCCATTTCAATAATAGTTCATAGATCCAAAAATTATACTATATACCATGTCAGATGTTAACTAATCCATCCAATGACTCATTTCTCAGCCATCTATTATGACAGAGATTGCACATAGATACCCAAACCATTGCTATCTGATACTACTCATACAAAAAAAGATGATAATTCATATCATTTTCCCCAGTATCACCTAGTGACTAATAAAATGTTGGTCAATAATGCCAATCATGACCATTAGGACCAGCTCCTAACAGAATCACACCAATATCCCTAGTCTCTTTACACACATGTCTCTAACATGGAAAAGGTTTGAAAGCCTATATAAAGTAGAACTATAAATTGGAAAGTACCAGATTGCTTGAATAAACACATATAAGGTGATCTGTCCAGGAAGGTGCATTTCTAACAATGATATAATCTGACGATAGGCATGGACGATGCTGGATCTCGGAGATTATAGGATGTAACTTATTATGATACCTAATATCATTCTAACTCATTGAAAAGTCAGTGCTTTGGAATGGGTACTCACGGAACAGATAATACTAGTGAGAAGTGATTTGAAGAGACAATGGCTTAAAATAATGAAGTCCCAGTCTGCATCATTTCATCAAAGAATAAATGATGGGAGACCGGAGCACAGTAAAAGCATAAAGAGCATCATGTGCTTACTGAACCCTCTGACTCTTAGATACATGGCTTAAAAGAACATTGCCCAGGGTAGCATTAGCCTCCTTTAACAATTCACCATAAAAGAAGAGGTTAACGTGAAACAAACCTCTTTGTTTTTAAGTAGATATCAGGCGAGATCTGTACATCAACTTTTTGGGCTGATAAACCCCACAGCCTCTATACTCTGAGAAACAGAGATAAGTGTGAAAAGACTCTAGGCGGACATGATAATCGGTGAAAACAAACATAAAACCACAACTCTGAAAAAAAAACTAGTTCGAGGATATGATCTTAAAATATTATTTTAGCTGGTTCCCAGAGTTTGGTATTGCACTACATAGTAGTGGGCGAAGAGGCAAAAAGTGATCAGATAAGAGAATTACTGTTAGGAGAAATTCAAATATGGCTGGTCCTTGGCTCATGAAATCAACTGTGAGTAAAATAATTTGGAGGTATATTGGTTTTACATAAAATTGAGTTGGGTAAAGGGTGATTTTTAAGCTTTAAAATTAGTGTTGGGTTCCCCAAATTTCAGCAGGACCAGTCATACTACTAAAAGCTTCCTCATGAAGACCATAGAGGAGCATGCACCATGACCAGGAGGAGTCGTGGGTTTCCAAGCATCTGCAAGGGCACAGGACTTTGATGTGTAGCTGGAGAGTAGAAAGTAAGGCTTGAGAAATGGGGAAACAAAACAGGAAAGGGTGATGTAGCTATTCATCAAACTCCTTCATCTCTCTCCTGTCCCAAGCAAGGTAAGCTGCGTTTTCTATCTTACTCCCACAACTGAGAAAATTTTCCATGAATTATGAATGAAAGTGACCTTTGTTTCTCCAGGCTTGGTCCATCCATCCATGCACTCACGAGATTTACTCCATTTGCCCTTACATTCTAACTGAAGAGAGAAGACTTTGAGTCCAGTAAGAGGAGAGATACAAAACTGAAGAAGCCTGGGTCCCTCAGTGGTCACTGGTGACTATCTATAAACACCTGAAGAGGATAAGAAAGAAACCGTTATTTAGTTAGAATTGTGTTTTACTTTTATTTTTAATACACTGTATTTGACAGGAAGATGATCCTATTTCCTAATCCACTAACTGACCCAACTTGAGACCCATCTCATGGGCAAGCACCAATCCCTGGTACTGTTAATGATACTCTTGTTATGCTTACAGACAGACACCTAGCATAACTGTCCTCTAAGAGGCTCTAGCCAGCAGCTGACTGAAACAGATGCAGATACCTACAGCCAAGCATAGGACAGAGGTCGGGGTTCCTTATGGAAGAGTTGGGGAAAGGATTGTAGGCCCTGAAGGGGATAGGAACCCAACAATGTCAACTAACCTTGGACCCCTGGGAGTTTTCAGAGTCTGAGGCACCAACTAAAGAGCACAGACTGAACCAGGCCCCTGCCACATATGTAGCAGACTGCCTTGTCCTACCTCAGTGGGAAGGACTGTGCCTAATCCTGCAGAGACTTGTGCACCAAAGTGGGAGAATACCCATGGGTGCCCTACCCTCTCAGAGCAGAAGCGGGATGGGAGGAGGGGCTCTGTGAAGGACGGAACAGGAGGGAGCAGCACTTGAGATGTAAATTAATTAATTAATTAATTAACTAATTAATTAAAATGTACCAAGGAACCTGAAAATAAGTCAAAGGAGATGAAAGAGGAAGACAGAACAGGGCAGAATATTGTATCATCTACAACTGCTAGCTTTGAGGTAGAAGGGAGGAATAGATGGGACCCAAGGGTGGGAGAGGGCCTCTGGAATCAGAGAAAGAGAAGGAAATGGACTCCCTCTTCCTAGAAAACCCCCAAGAGGAGAGGCCAGGGTTGCCAACACCTTGATTTTAGCCCAGAAAGAATCACTTCAGATTTCAAACCTGCAGAACTGTAAAATGATAAATATGAATTATTCAAGCCTCTTATTTTATGGAAATTTGCTACAGCAGCAAACAAAAACTAATGCACCGTCACTCTCGAAACATGTTAGGTTGAAACTAAATGGTGATTTAAAAATCCCTCCTACACCCCCTTCCCTCTATCAAAGCAACCCTTCAGACTGCTTGCTGATAGTACAGATAAAAGTCTACAAAACATACAATGGCTACTCTCCAGCAAGACCTGAACTTTGCAGGGGAAGAAAGATTATGGTTAATGCATAAATCTTTACCAGATGGAAGTTCAGTCTAGACTAGAGTGCAGGCAAATTATCATTCTGGCCAGCGAATGACAGTATAGAGTTCTCTCAGTTGACCTTCCAACATTCCAGAGCCTTCCTTTATCTGATTTCAATTTTTTTTTCAAAGTGAGAAAGAGTCTAAGATGGAGGAATCAAGCTCTGAGATATCTCAGACCTGAGATACACTCAAGATGTAAAGAAACCTACTCAAGCTTGGTTTTCTCTGTCCAGAGTGGAAGGCAATGCACAGACTGCTCTTTCAAATCCCTCTGTGTCCAAAGCTGCTTCAAAAGAACCAGTATTTTCCTGACATTATCAGAAAAGCCAGGCTATGCAGAAACATAAATCTTTTCGCGATTTGTGTTCTCATGTAGCTATTATTATCAGGACTAATATGTAACAACAAAGAAACAATGACAGTCGTGGGTAATGTTAAATTGATTCCAACACTCACTACAAATATTTACTTTTAATTTAATCATCAAGTACTGAGAAGTAATACAATAAACTAAACCTTGTCTTTTATGCAGGATCATCACATAAGACTGGCTGGTCTGGAAGTTGTTATGTAGATCAAGCTAACCCCCCACACCCACAGAGATGTTCATGCCTCTGCCTCCCAAGTACTAGAATTAAAGATAGGCTTGCAAGGCATGATGCTGACACCTAAGCCTTTATCTCGGGACAAAAAAAAAATGACAAAAAGACCTTAAATTTGTAAAAGCTGATCAGCATAGCTCCCTTCATTAGAATCATACCTATGGTGTCAATCATGAAGTAAGAAAGGAAAGGTTTGCATACAAGATTTAAAAGGAAGTGGGGCTCTCCAGAGGTGGCTCAACTCAAAAGCACTTTTTGTCCTTGCAGGTGACTTTGGCTTGGTTCTCAGCACCCATGTGGCAGTTCACAATCTTCTGTTTTGGTCTTCACTGATATTGAAGTCATGCAGTGCACGACCATGCATGCAGGCACACATGCACACACACATATATATATACACACACATATATATACATATATATGTATATATATATTCATTTTAAATCACCATCACAATAGTTTTTCCCCAAAATTATTATTATCTACTAGATTCCACTGAATATACAAAGTATGGTTATTCATTAGCACTTTAAATCTACCTTTTGGCGTTCTTTAAAATGTAGTCTCCATGCTATGTAAAAGGTGAAGAGTTTTTCATAAAATAGACTAAAACCTTCTGTGAGGTTGGGTATACTTTGTATTACAGGTAAATTGTCAGTGCTCTGTAAATTCATTAAAACGAAGCTGTTTCTAGAAGATGGTGACCCCTCCCCACAGCACTTCAGACCCAAATATGCTTATGAAGTGGCTTAAAAGATCCCTTGGGGATGGGATGGCCCCCAACTCTGACAGAAAACAGCAATCCAAAAAACTCCCCACAGTAAAACACTGAGCCCCTAAATATCGCTAAAAGGTAGACTAGGTTACTCTGCAATCTAAAGCTACAAGGTTACAGTTGATACAAAAGTAGCTCCAGCTGAAAAAGAGAAAATGGAAGTTCAAGTGTGCTGAACTCATCCAAGGAAGGAAATCCCAATTAGGGACTCCAGCTCCTACCCCAGTGGATTTCCCCAGGCAACTTGTGCTGGATGTTTGGAGCACCTGATGTGATAATGTTTTGCAATTTCTTCTCTCTCTCGCTCTCGCTCTTGCTCTCTCTCTGCCTATCTATTTATCCATCTATCTCATCTATCATGTATCTCTCACTATTTATTTCTTCACTTTGATTGATTTGCACCTAAGAAATTTACTCATACAAAAGGATAATTATCCTAAGCCATTCTCCAAACCCTATAAAAAAAAAACTATGCCCCTATATATTTTGAGATACATTTGAAAAAATTTATTGTCATGATTGAATATCACTCCTTCAACTCTGGAATGATTCTCTTGCTTGCTTAATTTCTATGGAAAAAAATGCATTTTGATTCTGTCCTAATTCAAATTCCAAACCTACACCTCAGAGTTAAAGTGATCAGTCATGTAAAGATTACAGAAATCATTCTCCTAGACTAGAAATACGCTATCTTAAATCTGAACCAGTTAAGCAAATGTTCTTTTGTCATTGACCTAATTATTAAACCCGTGCCTTGGCAAGAGCCTTTTCTGAAGGTTTTCAGGGTCCAAACCTTTGTAATATTAAATGAGCAGAGTAAAATATGTTCCTTTGCCGCTTACATCCCAAGTCTAAATGTTTTCAAAAATGTCAAACTCCCTTTCGTCACCATGCCCCACAGGTTCTGTATAAGCTCTGGCTGCCAAAGAACCTGGTTGAACTTGCCTTGGGAGGGGCCCCGTCCCTGAAAAAGTGCAGAGTGGACCAGCCAGCAGCAGGGTGTCCTGCAGCTGTGGGACTCCACTTGGCAGAGGAAGCCCTCAGTAGCAGGTGCACTATCTGCTGATTTCAACAGACAAGGACTGGGCATGTGTTGTCCTTGCTATTGCTACCTAATCTTGAAACCAGCTGTTCCATTTTATCTATTTGCAAAGAAGGTCCATCAAACTTCCCAGGAAACCCTTCCCTTCTTACGAATCAAGAGTATAAACAAGTCTATGGCTTCATGGGTTTTGCTGCTACTGAAGTTAAGTTTCTCTATTATCTAAGTGTTCCCTGAGAATCTACCAGAAGCTACTAGCTGCTGCTGTTGTTGTTTATTTCTGTATATCTCTGTTCTACACGTCCCCATCCTAAATATAGGTCAGTTCTTTTAGCAATAGAAAGTAGTGTCTATAGTTGAGACTGGTTCAACCAACGGTTATTTAAATAATCTATCTGAAGCCTACCTCAACAACAACAACAAAAAATACTCTTCTGGTCCTTTTAGTAGTTGCTGGCATCAGATTTTCAAACTTCCATGGCAAAGTAGGAACTAAGATCTGATGAGTACAATCATGGGCCTCAGTAGTCTCTGGGCTTAATAAGGAACATGGGTGCTACCTCTGACGACTGTCCTTCCCTTCACCCAGGGTGAATGTGGGCAGGCACTGTGCTTCATTCTATGGTGGCTGCAAGGCTGCTGAGAAAAATGTCTCTAGGTGACTATGTTGGGAACTTCCTGTGGGATTGCCTCAATTAAAGAGCTTGCCCAAGATCTGGCCTTTTGTCAGGTGATTGATGAAAATGTCTGACCTTTGGCCTTTTCTCAGGTAGTAGATGGAAGACACGGTATAGGGCACATTCATCACTTCCCAAATGGAGTCCATTCCAAAGGTCTTCCCAGCTCCACATGTGCCTGTGGAGCCCCTCAAGGCTATCTATTGTTTGACCTGCAATGGAACTTGACTTCTCCCTTGACAGTTGTTTATTTCAAGTGTTCACCACAGTGACAACCTTGACCTCTCCATTTCATCTCAATACCTGCCTCCAAGGGAAGCAAAATTTGCTCACCAAGCTCCAATGTGTTACCTTTTATAGCCAGCTCTGAAATCATATACATACATACAATGTACATTAAGTACACTGTATTTATATATTTAGCTGTGTGTATGTGTGTGTGTGTACATGTGTGTGTGTGCAAGTGTGCTTTTAAAGCAACTAAATAAAGATGCCAGAGGTCATGAATTTGAATGATTGGTGGGGGGGGGTGCATTGAAGGGCTTGGAAGGAGGAACAGGAAAGAGGAAAGGGATGTAATTGCATTTTAATTTCAAAAAATAAAACGAAGTCATGCCTGCATTTGAGGCAAGCACTCAGTCAAGCCCTTGACTGAATGGGTGTGGCACACTAAGTCATAACCACAGGAAAATCAGACAAGAATAACATCTACACCTCTCTTGGTAAACTTTACGACCCACTTAGAGAGGAATCATAAATCCCTAGTCCACATGTCTGCCAGCTCCCAATCAAGGCTGCTGACCAAGAAGTAATTACCTCTTACTTTTTGGAGATGAGTTTCCCACACACGATAGATCTCTACCAAACGCATGTGGACATCTCTAAACCTCTCTGAACCTCCTGCTATCTCCATTCTACCCAAAAGAAAAGTATTAAATCCCAAGTTATAGACCACAAAGGATGTGCTTCTCTTCATTAAAGGAACTGTCCCTTCTAGATACTGACAGTTTGCCTGGATTGTTTCTCTGCCTTGCAATGTACAGCCTAACCCGACTCCAAGGGCTACCAGTCACCAGCCTGCCTTTCTCTGGGTTCGTAGAGATCTTGGACCTTGCGCACTTGCATGGTTGACTTAGAGGTCCCTGCTTGAGTGTGTTTGCATGTGTGGGTGTGTGTGTGTGTGTAGGGTGGAGGGGGCTACACTTAGACATGCCCAAGGCTGAGAGCCCAGGTGTTGCTCCTACTGGCCATAAGCTATCCATTCTTCCCCTTAAGCTAACTCTCCTGAGACTGGAGTTGTAGGACTATTTAGGGTTCTGATGCTATTCAGGAAGTCCTGTCTGGGAGATGTAGAGATTAGAATGGGAAGCAAGGCATATGACCCAGGTAATGTGTCCTTCAGATGGTATGGCCAGGGC
This sequence comes from Mus caroli, assembly GCF_978045245.1. Classification (NCBI taxonomy): domain Eukaryota; kingdom Metazoa; phylum Chordata; class Mammalia; order Rodentia; family Muridae; genus Mus; species Mus caroli. The sequence continues at coordinate 11,274,980 of NW_028227268.1, forward strand.
TTGCCTGGTGGTGGCTAGCGAGTTTTCTGCAAAAGACAAGAATCCCTCTGATTGCCTGACAAGAGTCCTAGCTATCTTCTGACTCCACTCCAGTTGCCATCAGGCTTGATCCTTCATGGAGTCATCCTGTTGTTCATTACACTCTTCATGAAGCCACTGATCACAGCCACGCATGCACATTTGTCACCATGCCCCCTTCTGATGAATACCACAGTGGAGAAAGTCACCGAACTTTCTCTTAATCCCGAGGGCTGGTGGTTGCTTTTGGATCTGTGTTGACTGATAACATTTATTTAGTATATCAATATAAGTTATCATTTGTATTGTGAGAAAAAGCAAATTTACAGTGATGAGTAAGAAATGTCAAGTTCGGGGGGTTATGGGGCTCTGGGATTGGTAAGAGGAAAACAATGTTTTTAGGGAAAACACTGTTGGCTGTTTAAACAATTGGATACTTAATGGCAACCTACTTTTTTATTAGATATTTTCTTCATTTACATTTCAAATGCTATCCTGAAAGTCCCGTCTCCCCTCCCCCCACCCTGCTCCCCAACCCAATGGCAACCTACTTGAAAGCTTTCGTGCATAAGTCAAGTTCTTAATTAGCTCAGTGCCAAATAGCCTTTCTGATGCTCTGTGCTTCATAATGAAATAATAATGAAGGCCTTAATGGCAATCTGTAACCATACTTCAAAAATTATTTTATCATGAGATCTGTCCTCCTTGGCTCTGTTCTTCCAGGTTGCTCAGGTTCCCAGGGCTTCTAAAATGCCTTCATTCACGTTTCAGGGCACTAACATCTAGATAATATATCCTGCCTACCTAGCTGGACTGGTTTGTGGACTCAGTGTTGCCAGTCTAAGTCTGCAGTGCTAGATCTTGCATTGATATAGTCAGAGGTGTTCTCTCTCCCTCTCCCTCTCCCTCTCCCTCTCCCTCTCCCTCTCCCTCTCCCTCTCCCTCTCCCTCTCCCTCTCCCTCTCCCTCTCCCTCTCCCTCTCCCTCTCCCTCTCCCTCTCCCTCTCCCTCTCCCTCTCCCTCTCCCTCTCCCTCTCCCTCTCCCTCTCCCTCTCCCTCTCCCTCTCCCTCTCCCTCTCCCTCTCCCTCTCCCTCTCCCTCTCCCTCCCCTCCCCCTCCCCCTCCCCCTCCCCCTCCTCACATTCTAATAGATTCCACTCTGACTTCTTAATTCTTATCAGCCATGGATCACCCATTTCCTACCTGAAACCAATAGGATCCAATAGTATCTGTTCTGCCTTTGAGCAAAACCACAATCCCCTCTAGAGACTCTGAGCAAGTCATTTAATCTTTTGTCTAGTTTTATATAAAAAAAAATGCTAATTCCTGCTCTCCACCAATGACAACAATCTTTAATGACTTAGTTAAACAGCAAGAGTCTTTTTGAGGAAGTTAAATCAAGACAAAACTGAAATCCTACAAAAAACATTGTATGATTTAGTAACCATTTGCTACATGCTAATTACCTCCTGCCAGCACACACACACACACACACACACACACACACACACACACACACAGAGTGTAATTTCCAAGAAATCAAGTGACAAGAAGGTTTGTCTCTTGAGACATAAGAAACATAGTTTATAAGTAAGCAAGTCTTCAGGAAGAAAGCTTCTGGGTCAGATTCATTTTGATTCCTCCAAATCCTATGTCTAGAATTTATGATGTCTTCAGCGATAGGGACTTTACCTTTGAATTCTGGAAGGCATCCAAGGGCAAAAGCAATAGCTCATATTGTTTGGGGAATTGATTGGATCCCCAGTCTACAACCTGAAAGGTGATTTCTTTTTCCTAGTGATTATGTTCTTCTTATGTAGTCTATGACCCTTGGGAGGGAGATTATCACCTGAAGTCATGCATGGGGGAAACTTCCTGGGGGTCCAGCCCTTGTGTGAAGACCTATAGACAATTGACTGTTGACAGAGGGAGAGTCAGTCTTCCCTGGTGATGAGCCCCACAGCTGGTTATCTTTAGGAAGTTGTTAATCATAAAAATATACCTATATGAGAAACACTAAATGGACTCACCAGGATATACATATACAAACACACACATAGACTTAAAGAAAAAGAGGCAATGAATTTGAGAAACAGAAGTGAGTTATGGGAAGGGTTGGAGTGAAGAGAGGGAGCAGATGAAATCATATATATATATATATATATGTGTGTGTGTGTGTGTGTGTGTGTGTGTGTGTGTGTGTGTGTGTGTGTGTTTGTGTGTGTGTGTGTGAAATTAAAAACATTTAAAATGTGATTTCTGTTTTTTTCTCTAACAGCATCCCATCTGTACTCTGGGATCACTTCCTTCTCCACCTTACTTGTCAGTGTTGGTCTTTCCTTTCCATCTCTCCTTCCCATACTACTTTTTCCATAGCCCAAGTTAAGCCATTGAAGCTTTGCACCTTGTAGCTCATCCCAAATACTACTTAATTTTTCCCTTTGGCTCTACCAAAATCTATCTACATAATTCTTCTGCCCTGTTAGGCCTGGAGCCATCTGAAGAGCAGCTTCAGGTAAACATGTCTTACCTGTTTAAATGAACTCTGGTTAATCATTGTAAAGATAACAAGACCTGACTGGTTTCTTGGAACAAAACCATTATCGAATCCATGATACAAAATGAAGGACATTAATGTGGGCAGTATAAGTTCAACCATGGTGGGTTATATACAAATATAATATTGTAAATAATTTTAAAATAATTTAATCAAAAATTTAAGAAGCCTTTACAGTATTTAATATGTTTGTCATCATGGAAATATAATTTAAAACTACATTAAGAGTCTACCTTACTCCAATAATTGGCATGGTAGAACATGACTGTAATGCCAGATAGAAGCAGATGAATCAGGAATTCAAGGCCAACCTCAGCTGTACCACAAGTACAAGGCCAGTCAGGGACAAATGAGACCTTGTCTCAAAAGCAAAAAACAAACAAAACAATATTCACCACTGGCCCTGAAATTAACATAAAAAAGATAAAACAAATTAACATAAAAAAGATAAAGCAACCCTATAGGTGGAACAACAATATGAACTAACCAGTACCCCCTGGAGCTTGTGTCTCTAGCTGCATATGTATCAGAAGATGACCTAGTCAGCCATCAGTGGAAAGAGAGGCCCATTCGTCTCACAAACTTTATATACCTCAGTACAAGGGAATGCCAGGACCAAGAAGTGGGAGTGGGGGGGGAGGGGAGGCGGGAGGGTTTGGGGGACTTATCGGGTTGCATTGGAAATGTAAATGAAGAAAATACCTAATTAATAAAAAAAATATAAAACACAACAGATGATGGTAAGGGTTATAGTGATTAAAAAATGGGCTCCATTAATAATAACAATAAATAATGAAATTATTATGGAAATAAGTTTTGAGATATCTCAAACAATTAAAACTGGAGCTGACATAGAAGCCATCTGAACCCACTTGTGGATGGGATGTTTGCCTGAAGGTGTATAGTTCAACAGATCTGTACACTTATGTTCACTTTAGCTCTGTTTGCAATAACCAGCTCCAAGTGTCAGCCTAGGGATCCACTAACAATTGCATAAAGAATATGTGGACACAAACTAACTCTCTCTCTCTCTCTCTCTCTCTCTCTCTCTCTCTCTCTCTCTCTCTCTCTCTCCACCCACACCCACACCCATGCACAGAGCGTATATACATATATACTAAGGGTATATACATGAAGGTATAAAGATGAATAAATCATGTCTTATATAGAAAAATAAGTGGGACCTTGTACTATTATATTGGGTGAAATCAGCCCACCTCAGATTGACTAATATTACCTGTTTTCTCTCAGGAAAAAAAAAAAAAAGAAGGTGTAGGTGGAAGAGTTGAGGAAGAGCAGGAACCGTCGAGAGGTCAAAGCAGGAGCAGATGAGGGCTGTTCAGAGTAAATAGAACACATGTATGTGCTAGAACTATCCAAAGATGCCATATTGAAACTCAGAGTTTTATATAATGAATGTATGAAAATTACATAGAAAATCAAGCCTGCTGATCTGAGGAGGACACAATCCAAAACTAAATAAAGATAGGGAACAAAACCAAGGAGAATTAATAATAAGGAGTATTTGAACACATATGAAGATTTAACCTGAAATTATTTAGAAGTGGAGAATATGAGTTTGTAGAGTGGAGAATAAGAATCTACTGTTTCTATTACGAGGAATTATGATACACATGTCATAAAATCTACACTCTAAAATATGCATTTCAGGGTATGTTAGATTATTCACACTGTGTGTGACTAACACCACAGTCTAACTCCAGGATGTTATCATTGCCACATGAAGAAAACAGACATGTAGCAATAGCCATTCTGGGGATGCTGGGGATGGGGAAGTGGCTTTTCAGTGAACTGTGTGCATTGCAAGTTCCAGGACCTACGTTTGATTCTTTGATTCTTAGAAGTCATAGTTTTTTTAAAAAAACAAAAAACAAAACAAAACAAAAAAAACAAACCAGATGTGCTAGTTTTGCTTATGACTCCAAAATAGGTAGGCAACAACAGGTAGATCCCTAGGGCTCACTGGTCACACTCCCTAGCTTACTTGTTGAGTTCCAGGCTGGGTCTCAAATAAAGTTGAATAGTGCCTGAGGAATGAGAGGTGGGGTGCGGGGAGATGGAGAAAGAGGGAGTGGGAAGGGAGGGAGGGAGAGGAGGAATAGGAGGGAGAGAAAAAGGGGGAGAGGGAGAGAGAGGGGGAGAGAGGAGGGAGGAGAGAGTTTCTATTTGTTACTCACCTCTAGCAACCCCAACTTAACTCTATGCCTTTGGCTATTCTGGATAATTTGCTTCCAAAGGTGTTGCTGGCATTGAAGATGTTCTGTATCAGAAGAATGTGCATGTAATACATATCTTCCTCTTTACCTGCACCAACCAATCCCCCTCTCTGATCAGCCCTGATGTTGTGGTCCTCTACATCAAGATTCAATGACACTCTTCCTCATTCTTTCTCTGTGCTGTGGCTACAAACAGAAGGTTCATGTGTTCCTAGATGCTGGATCCAATAACCAAGAAATGAGGAGATCATGAAGTTCCTACCATCATCATGGATTGATAAACTGAGAAATCCATGAAATTCTTAGGAATTAGTTGGAGGTGGGACCCAGATTGAGGAAACCCTTGATACATGTGGTGGGGATCTTTCTATAATAAGCATTCCAACACCAGAGAGAGTTGAAGAGAGGGGTTATCACTGGTGGACTGAAAGCCAGACTCCCCAAAATTTTCAATATCAGACCCAGTTTACATTGGGACTGAAACTCTAAAACGACAAGGCAGGGTGGGCAAGCAATCAAGGTTTTATAGGAGTGTACTCTACAGTTCTTAAGGACAACGATACACTGTTTCTCTGCATGATTCTGTTTCAGGTAGCAGGTAAAGTCATACTTGGCAAACAGGCAGTAGGAAATGAGCTTTAAGTAATTCTTAAATAAATCAGTCTATTGGTATCTGATCATTGTATCAATGATAATCAGCATCTGTACAATCAGTGATCATCAGTGATAATCAGATAACTCTATCACTGATGGTCAGTATCTTTTCTTAGATTGTTATACTTCAATCCTAACATCCAGGCTGCTGAAGGAGGAAGACTGAGTTGGTGGCCAGCCTGACAGTCTAAACAACATAATAAGAGCCTGTTCGCAAGCAATAAACACCAAAATCAAAGCAATTGGCCTGATTATTATTGTCCAAAATGTATTACAAGTAGAGCAGCTTGATTAGAAACTTCTAACTCTGGATGTGGGATAGTGTAGTAAACGCTATTGTAAACTTGGTAGTTAATATAGTTAGGAAGCATGACTTAGAATCATCATAGCCATCGATTTTTAAGACAATAAGGACCTTCAGCCAGTGAATTCAGATAATGATCCTATTGATATTTAGATGGTATTTAAAATGAAGAATACACACTCAATAGGCTATCAACCTCAACATGTCTAATCCCTCACTCACAAATGAGAAAGAATCCCCACTATGCCTATTTGTCTCCACAAAGGAGACAAGTGCCCTTTATTTATTCTTAACACACCATGTGGCTTTGGAAAGTGGCCAATTTATTCAAATAAGTTTTCTTTTGACATGCACCCTAAAAGTTTGTTAATTAACTCATACTGTAAGCATTCTTTGGAAGGCTTGTCAAGTCTTAGACATGGCACTCTATAAAATTTAATATGATAATTGCCCTGTCTTGCAGATTATGTAGTTTGGAGGTAGATAAGTAAGAAAAAAAAATGTGTGTTGGAGAGCAGATTAGATCATGAATGTGTGATTTCGAGAGTGTTTATATGACGAAAAATTTAGACCATAATAAAATAAAAGCATTTCTAGGTAATTGATTTTATCCGATCAACCCTATGAATTCCTCTATGATCATTTGTACCTTTTTATCTAGAAAATCTGGAAATAATTCGTATAGTCCACTGTCTACCATATTGCACACACAAATACCTGCATGTGAATTTAGACTTACATTTGGTCCAAATGAGAAACAGAGAAGTGGGGAGGGGGTGGTGGCCGTGAAGGCATTGCAAAGAGAACCTCTTTACCTGCTCCTCTGATCAACTCTAGTCTCCAGTTTCATCACTTAGCTGAAAAACACAAGGACCTATGATAAAGGAGACACCTCCACGTGTTTACTCATAATGCATTGCTTCATGGAAACTACAGTGAATGATTTGGTGCAATCATTCCTAATCAGAGCATATAAAAATACTATGTGATCTCTACTCATTCTAATCTATCACTCAAACACTAATCTATGAAAGATTTAGTTAATCAGAATAAAGGCATTGGCAGTGAGATGGCTCTGATGTCCTGAGTTTATTTCCTGAGAGCCACACGGTGAAAGACAAAAGCCAAATCATACAAGTTGCCCTCTGACCACCACATGTACACATGCTTGCATATAAAAAAATAAATAGTATTCAAAATAAAGATAAAAGAAATATACATAAAAAGAGGTTGGATCTACGTAGTTGTTAATGTTCATTGGTGCCTATTAGAAGAAAACCTGGCGTTGAGTCCACATCACAGTCACCACAAGCACTGATTATTCAGTCTGGATGTATTCTTCTTCTTGACCTCGTACAATATTTCAGGCATGTATTATTCTCTGCGTCTTACAGAGTGAGAATATACTGAGTCACACATAATTAGATAAAGTCATAAAATGAGTTTTCTGTGCTTTGTGGGAATTAGCTGGTTAATTTTCTCAAATCACCAAGGTGATAGGATCTATTTATTTTCATCACTGTTTATATAAGTAAAGAAAGCAGAGACTCTTCGTGTGTTCTTAGGTACAACAGTTGTTGAGAGTGCTGAGATTCCAACCCCAGAAATCTGACTGTAGAGCCTGAACCTTTAAGACTTATGTTAAGTTATCTGCCCCCAAAATCATGCCACTAATTTATACCATATTGCTTTAGGGCTCAGTTCCAACCACATTTTTTGAATATCATCTTTGTTGATTTCAGAATCACTTATTTCTTTGCTTCTGAATTTCCTAGCAGTAGGTAAATGACAGTAAGAAAGAAAGAAAGAAAGATAGATAGATAGATAGATAGATAGATAGATACATACATACATACATACATACATACATACATACATACATTGATACATACATTGATACATAGATGATACATAGATACCTAAATATATATGTACATAGATACATAGAGAGAGAGGGAGAGAGATGGACGATATACCTGTGGATTACATTTACATATGTTGGTATGTATACATACATACAATAATACATATATGCACACATAAATATTTATGTTTCATGAGTTAGAGAGTAAGTTAATGAAGTAATTTATATAATGATGTAAATTATGTAATAAAATAAATATGTATATATGACTTGACTCTGACTATAACCTGAATGCTCATGTACTACAGACTGGTCACCAGGCAGCCATTGGTCTTAGGAGACTAATGAGAGCATGAAGCCTCTGGCTTCACTGATGCTGAATACACTGATAGGTATATAAGCTGATGATGATGTTGCCAGGGAGGGGGTAGGAAGTAGGAGTGAGCGCAGAGTGGAGGGTGTGGGTTACTAGGAGACTTCCGTAGAAGGCTGTCTCTTCCCTCTGGCTCCATTTCTGACATTTCTACTTTTGTTCCTGGCTGCTATGAGGTCAGCTTCTCTTCTCCATCACACTGTCTGCCGTCATGTGTTACCGAGGCTAAGGAGCCAGCTGGCCATGAACTGAAACCATAAGCAAAACTACATCTTCCCTTTGTAAAGTTACTTTCCTTGGGGAATTCTGCCACCGCCGTGAAAACCTAGCACAGCTACTGTGACCATTCACATCTGCCTTTTATAAACTTGTATAGCGTGAACACATTCGCAGACTTTCTTTTCCCTGAGAGGAGGGTGGTACAGACACACTATGTCTTTATTAGAAGTCTCTCAAAGTTTCAACTGAAGGAAGCTCGGAGCAAATGAGGTGGACGCCAGAAGACTAATTTTATAATTCGTAAGATATCTAAGGGACTTTGACATCATTAACATCCTTCAATCTCATCTTTAAAAATGCTGTCTGCAAATAGAACCCTTTATTAAGTGAAAGAGTAGCCACGGAAGTGTGAGGGTTGATGAAGTGAACGATCCTATGGGACTTCAGTGTGAAGTAACCTGTAATATCCAGTCCTGGCCTGTTAAGTAACTTACCTGAGGACATTTGAAAACTGTATCTACCCTGTGTCTTATGCCTAATAAACGTCCTCTCGTCCTCTGTAAGTTTTTTAAAAATGGAAAATCAACTCCCCGCACCATGTGATTTTTACATTAGAAGTTGGTGGTAGAAGCAGATCTATTTTTTACAAGGCAGTGCTCGAGGCCAATGTCACCACATGCATTGAAAGCCTGTTGAATGTGGGCTTGGGATGGGTTAGGACTTAACATTCCTCTCCACCTGTTAGTATAAATATAAGCAATCAACCCAGTGACGGTGGTTACATTGGAAGCATGACTACCACAAAGGCTGGGTTCATTGTAGCATTATGGTGCAGCCACCCTGGGGCCCTCAGTCAAGGGCCCAATTCCTCTGTTTAATATTTATTCATTTATTTTAAAACTATATATTTTAATTTGTGTGTATGTATGTACGTATGTGTGTGTGTTTGCCTGAATGTATATCTGTGTACAACTTGCCCACTGGAGCTGGCAGAATTCAGATAAAGATTTGGACCTCTGGAATTTGAGTTATGGGTGGTTGTATGGACCAAGAAAGCACTGGTAACTGAACCACGGTCCTCTGCATGAGTGAGTAGTGATGTCCTTAACTGCTGAGTCATCTCTCCAGCACCTTAAAACCTTAATGTGCTTTAAATAAGGGTGTGTGTGCACACAAACACACACACAGATATATCGTATATCAAATATGATATATATACAGAGAGAGAGAGAGAAAGAGAAAGAACATACTGTGCTACTATAATATATCTAATCCAGGGTAGCACTTGTATGTTCTTCCCCTGAGGTCTCTTCTTAGCTTGTCGAGGGCAGTTTCCCGGCATCTTCCTGTGCTTTTCTTTCCATGCCCCTCTCTGGATGTACAAATTTCCTTTTCCCTAATAAAGACAGTCATTCTTTGGATTAGGTTCCAATCTAATGGCTTCATTTAAATATAACTACTTTCTGAAAGCCCCTATGTCCAAATGTATTTAAATCTTGAGATCCTTCAGTTAGGGTTTCAATATGTGAATCTTAGGACACAGAATCTTGGGGTATGAGCCTTTTAACGACATTCATTGTGATGGAGAAAATGGCAGTAGGTATGGATGTTATTTTCAGGCCAATTCTATAAATGACTTCTACACATACTGTTTTGTTCACCTTCCCATTTCCTTCTTCAGATGACTTGAACAGAGATCTACTTCTGGGGAAACTTCAAAGCTGTCTGTGAAAGCACAAGTAGGCTCTATCATACTACCCCAACCCATCAGCATTTAAAGAAGATTCAGAACCCCCAAAATGTCCTTATAAAACCGCAGTGTGAATAAGAAGTGGTCGGTGGTATAATAAAAACTTCAAGTCTCTGAAGAAAGAAATTCTAGAAGATCTCAGAAGATGGAAAGATCTCCCATGCTCATGGATTGGCAGGATCAACATTGTAAAAATGGCTATCTTGCCAAAAGCAATCTACAGATTCAATGCAATCCCCATCAAAATTCCAAATCAATTCTTCAACGAATTAGAAAGTGCAATCTGCAAATTCATCTGGAATAACAAAAAACCTAGGGTAGCAAAAACTCTTCTCAAGGATAAAAGAACCTCTGGTGGAATCACCATGCCGGACCTAAAGCTTTACTACAGAGCAATTGTGATAAAAACTGCATGGTACTGGTATAGTGACAGACAAATAGACCAATGGAATAGAATTGAAGACCCAGAAATGAGCCCACACACCTACGGTCACTTGATCTTCGACAAGGGAGCTAAAAACATCCAGTGGAAGAAAGACAGCATTTTCAACAAATGGTGCTGGCACAACTGGTTGTTAACATGTAGAAGAATGCGAATCGATCCATTCCTATCTCCTTGTACTAAGGTCAAGTCTAAGTGGATCAAGGAACTTCACATAAAACCAGAGACACTGAAACTTATAGAGGAGAAAGTGGGGAAAAGCCTTGAAGATATGGGCACAGGGGAAAAATTCCTGAATAGAACAGTAATGGCTTGTGCTGTAAGATCGAGAATTGACAAGTGGGACCTCATGAAACTGCAAAGCTTCTGCAAGGCTAAAGACACCATCAATAAGACAAAAAAACCACCAACAGATTGGGAAAGGATCTTCATCTATCCTAAATCAGATAAGGGACTAATATCCAATATATATAAAAAACTCAAGAAGGTGGACTCCAGAAAGTCAAATAACCCCGTTAAAAAATGGGGCTCAGAACTGAACAAAGAATTCTCACCTGAGGAATACTGAATGGCAGAGAAGCACCTGAAAAAATGTTCAACATCCTTAATCATCAGGGAAATGCAAATCAAAACAACCCTGAGATTCCACCTCACACCAGTCAGAATGGCTAAGATCAAAAATTCAGGTGACAGCAGATGCTGGCGAGGATGTGGAGAAAGAGGAACACTCCTCCATTGTTGGTGGAATTGCAAGCTTGTACAACCACTCTGGAAATCAGTCTGGCGGTTCCTCAGAAAATTGGACATAGTACTACCGGAGGATCCAGCAATACCTCTCCTAGGCATATATCCAGAAGATGTCCCAACCGGTAAAAAGGACACATGCTCCACTATGTTCATAGCAGCCCTATTTATAATAGCCAGAAGCTGGAAAGAACCCAGATGTCCCTCAACAGAGGAATGGATACAGAAATTATGGTACATTTACACAATGGAGTACTACTCAGCTATTAAAAAGAATGAATTTATGAAATTCCTAGCCAAATGGATAGACCTGGAGGGCATCATCTTGAGTGAAGTAACACAATCACAAAAGAACTCACACAATATGTATTCACTGATAAGTGGATATTAGCCCAAAACTTAGGATACCCAAGATATAAGATACAATTTGCTAAACGCATGAAACTCAAGAAGAATGAAGACCAAAGTGTGGACACTGTGCACCTTCTTAGAATTGGGAACAAAACACCCAGGGAAGGAGTTACAGAGACAAAGTTCGTAGCTGTGATGAAAGGATGGACCATTTAGAGACTGCCGTATCCAGGGATCCATCCCATAAGCAGCTTCTAAACGCTGACACCATTGCATACACTAGCAAGATTTTGCTGAAAGGACCCAAATATAGCTGTCTCTTGTGAGACGATGCCGGGGTCTAGCAAACACAGGAGTGGATGTTCACAGTCAGCTATTGGATGTATCACAGGGCTCCCAATGGAGAAGCTAGAGAAAGTACCCAAAGAGCTAAAGGGATCTGCAACCCTATTGTTGGAACAACATGATGTACTAACCAGAACCCCGGAGCTCTTGTCTCTAGCTGCATATGTATCGAAAGATGGCCTAGTCGGCCATCACTGGAAAGAGAGGCCCATTGGACTTGCAAACTTTATATGCCCCAATATAGGGGAATGCCAGGGCCAAAAGAATGGGAATGGGTGGGTAGGGAAGTGGGGGGCACTATGGGCGACTTTTGGGATAGCATTGGAAATGTAATTGAGGAAAATATGTAATAAAAATATTAAAAATTTAAAAAAAGAAAAGGGAGACATAACAACAGATCCTGAAAAAATCCAAAACACCATCAGAAAAAAAAAAAAAAAAAGTGGTCGGTGACCACCCTGGGCTCTGTTGTTTTCAAGTTGAGCTTGTATAGCAGGTAGAAGTCAGACCATGTTTGCTTTACTTCAGGCAACTGATAGTTAATGAGCACAGAGTGCTCGAGTGCTCAGAGAAACAACAAGCATGGTGCCTGTTATCAATACTGCTGGCAAAGCAGAGGACAGAGGGATACCATGAGATGCTAACTCTCAGACAGACACATCTACCTTGTAGTTGTTGAAAGGGGTGGTCCCTTGCAGAGTTCAGGTGTCTGGAAGAACCCGGTGGATAAAAGAATCTTTGCAATTCTTTTGGCAGCAATGATGTTACTAAGGGAGATACAGAGTTCCACCTGTTCTCCTATTAGGACTACAGAAGCAAAGGATTCTAAGGAATCAGAATTCCCTAGAAGTTTTGTACTGTGAGAAGAAAAAGGCTGAAGCCTGGTACCCTTTGGAGGAGGCACCTGTCTCCCAGAAAAGATCCCATATCACATAGTCCTGACAACTCATATTACCACTTTTCAAGTCACACCGTGATGGATAGGGCTTTACTGGGATTTCATGATGACACATAACTTTGGTCCTCTATTTAAGCCTACACCACATGCCAGGATCCTGTATATGAATTTGAGTGTAATGCTGTTCTTCCTTCTACTGTAACCATGTTGGGCAAATCTTCTTTCTCTGCTTTTTACTCTTACCTATGCCTTTAATTGACCTATTGTAGGGCAGCCAAACCTAGCCTGGCAAGGCTTCCAGAATCTTGGATTTGCCTCTAACAACCATGGCAAAGGCTATGACTTTGGCTTGACCTTAAGAGGATTCTAGACAAAGGAAAGGTGTCCTGGGAAGAGGAGGGAGCACCATGAGCGCAATGTCAAGTGTACAAAGAAGTCAGACAGTGGTGATATGTGGCTAAATGTCTTCTCAGAAGACATAAAGCATCCTTCTCCCCAGAAGTTCTGACAAATAGAGAAAACCACTGAGCTCCATCCAATGTCAGCAAAGTCTCTTAGGGCTATATGTTAAGCTGGGTTATGAAAGTACCTTCTAGGCTCACACTTGAGTAGAAAAGCACTTCCAAGTTCCCCTTGTATCTTTGGCCTTAAACATCTATTGGTTATACCCCACCCAATACATACTCCAAGAGCATCTTTTCTAGAGTTTGTAAAGGGTAAATAGGACTTAACTACAGTGTACTCCTCCATCCTGGCAGCTTTGATATTTTCAACTTTACTTTTCTTCTTGTATTTCTGTGTATGTCTTATATCTCACTCACATTAGATCTTTGGGCTTTCATAAATCGGTTACTAATTGGAATTTCTCCTTTCTATCCATAGGTAGGTAGGTAGATAGGTAGGTAGCAATTCAGACACAGATATACAGACAGCTAGATATACAGACAAACAGGTAGATATGTAGATAGATAAATAGATTGATTGATAGATAGATAGATAGATAGATAGATAGATAGATAGATAGATAGATAGATAGATAGATAGATAGATTAGATAGGCAGTCAGATAGACGTTAGATAGACAGGTAGGTATGTAGGTAGGTAGGTAGGTAGGTAGGTAGGTAGGTAGGTAGGTAGGTAGGTAGGTAGGTAGGTAGGTGGATAGATAGATAGATAGATAGATAGATAGATAGATAGATAGATAGATAGATAGTTAGATAGATAGATAGATAGACAAACAGACAGATATATACAGATAGGCAGACAGACAGACAGATATGTAGATAGTGTAATGAGAGACTTAGCTTTCAATTGCCAAGTAAAACATCATCACCACCCTGCTGTGAACCCATTGCCACTTGAATTTACCTCAGTCCTTCAGCTTCCCTCTGCTTCCCTTGGCCATTCTTTAAAAGCTTCAAGCCAGTGTTTCCTGCAGCACTCAGTAATGGTACAGTAATGGTTTTTCCATTGAAAAATACCACAAGTGCAATATTTCCGATGGAAATACCACAAGGACATCATCTCCACCAAACATACCACAATGAGGTTGCAGTTGTGGTATCTAAATTCTGAAATGAACGTGTAATGTTCATCTTGGATTCATTATAGCCAGGGCCCTTACTTTCTGAAAGGCACTGAAACAGGGATGGAATTTTTATTTGTATTTTTTTAATTCAATAAAAATAAAAGTTAGATGATGCCAAGATAATTTTGCACTTGCTTTCGTGTGTAAAATATAAATAGATTTAGCAAGGAAGAGGAAAAGGGAAAAAAATTCATAAAAATGTACAGAGAGGCTTAACAGCTGGAAAAGCAAGTGTTTCAGAGAGAGAGAGAGAGAGAGAGAGAGAGAGAGAGAGAGAGAGAGAGAGAGAGAGAGAGAGAGTTAAATGTCTCAGCAGCTGGGAAAGCAACAACCTGTAAAAACATTTAACATTTACAATCTTACAGCCACTTGATGGCTGGAAAACCAACTTCTCATAAAATGGATTTAACATTTTGGTCACTGGTGAAGACATTTAATGCATTCATGTTTATATACCTGTGTTTATATTGCAGCCCCGTGGATTTCAGTGGGTTTTAATTGCTGTAAACTCAGCAAGATCATTTGAAATCTGTCAGGTTATATAGAAATTTTCTACCACTGACAACAACAGGGGTTTTATTTTTAGATATCTTAGAAAGTGTACCTAGAGTTTGGTGAATTCTAGTCTCATTGTTAGTTTTTGTTATTTGTAGCATGTCAATGATCTGTAGTGGCCTACTTTCAAAAGTCTGTCTGCCTCTCTTTCTCTCTCTCTCTCTCTCTCTCTCTCTCTCTCTCTCTCTCTATCTCTCTCTCTCTCTCTCTCTCTCTCTCTCCCTTTCTTTCTTTCTTTCTTTCTTTCTTTCTTTCTTTCTTTCTTTCTTTCTTTCTTTCTTTCTTAAATTTACAATTGGAATCATTCTCTTCATTTTCCAGGAGTTTACAACTAAGTCTCTCAGATCCTGATCTGCCTGTAGGTTGGCAAACAAAGTTATCTTTCAGGATAGCCCCACATTTTCCATTCCCTGTGTTATGTCTTAAATCAGTTCAGTTGTGGAGAGTAACTATTGCCTTTTGGATAGTTTTGCTTTGTTTTCTGATTCACTCCACATAATGAACATGATTACCAACTTCAGCCAAGAAGATTTAAATTTCCTCTTCCCACCTCTAAGAGCAAGGGATGAATAAGAAGGAAGTACATGGATGCTTTAAAAGATGTACTGACAGCTTCTAACTTTAAATCATCAGAATAAGTTATACTGAAAATATGTTAAGCTATAATTCATAACTCACCCTTTTACACATAAGCAACCTTGGGGGTGTGAATGCCACATCTTGAAACCTAATGTGTCTACCTGTAAAATAACATCAGCTGTTTTCTTGGACTTTCTCACGGGGATTTAAGAGTTGGGTGGTAGAGTATATAGGAACAGATTTAGTGAATGAGAAAGGACAGTATTTAAAATACTAGTGTAAAACTGAATGATAGACCTACCATTAAAAAGTTTCACTGGCTCTGTTCTAAGTAAAAAAAATTGTCAAAATTGGAATCATTAAACGATGCATGTTTCTGTACCCCTCACTAAGTGGACATGGATTTATGTGGTAGGCTTATGCATATATTCTAAAGTGTACGTGTGTACGTGTGTGTGTGCACGCATGAAGGCAGCATTCAACATCAAATGTTTTCTTCTATTATTCTCTTTCCAAAATACGGCCGTTCACTAAAGCAGCTATCTACATTGGTAATTCAACTAGACTAACTGGGCAGCAGTCCTCGTCCTCAGAGAGTGTCCTGTCTCTTCCTCCTCAGTGGCATAGGTGTCACAGGGGTGTTCAGCTTGTTTGTTTCTTGGTTTGTTTTCTCATAGTATCTGATATAGATCCTCATCCTTACAATGTGAATCCTTTCCTAGGGTGAAGGACTATCACTCCATCCTCAAGTGGAGAATTGATTTTGTCCATTTGGAAGATCAAAGTTAGGAATACTGGGAAACGTAAGAACAGAGCACACTAATGAAGCAGAATGAAGCTAATCTGTATCCAAGCAGTGGTTTTCATCTGCTTCATTGTCTAGCCTAACCCCACAGGTATAGCCTTGTAACCCTTACACGCCAAACCATTTCATCTTAAGTTTGAGTTTTGTCTTGAGTAAGAAGTTATATGTTGCTTCACTATAGTCTCAAGGCCAAGCTGGAAGGGATAAAGATCTAGATTACCATCCTAACATTTCACTACAGCAAAGGAAGTGATGTAAGTTTCTTTCCTCCTCCTCCTCCTTCTCTTCCTCATAGACAGAATTTAGGCAGAGAATTTGACCTCTTCTCTAAGAGTCATTTTTATAAAATGAAGCTCAAGTAGCATTATTGCTGAGACTTGAGAAAATGGCAGCTCTGGGAATGGACCGATGTCTCATCAATGAAGAAAATATACTACTTTTGCAGAGTTGAGTTTGGCTCCCAGTACCCACAGAGAAGATCACAACTGCCTCTAACTCTAGTTCCAAGTGATCTGGAATCTGATGCCCTCCATGGGCTCCTGTATGCATGTGGTATACATAAACTTACACAGGCACAAATGCATATACACAAAGTAAAAAAACAACAAAGTGTATTTTAAAAGAGATGGCAGGTTCAAAGAAAGGAAGCTGAGATATATTACCCTTCAGATAAGAACTGTATCGGGAGAATGAGTTTCATAGTCAGGGGCAGTCATAATTGGGCCCTGATGGGAGAAACAGACTCTTTAGTTCCAAAAGACAGAGAGAGGTTGCTTGCCTCAATAGGTTTGCCTGCATGGGAGGAGGGGGGATTTTAACATCACCTGACCTAGCCTAAGTGCTATAAATCACATAAGAGTAAAGTTTTAAGTCAAGGTCACCTTAGATCTGTCTTGGGAAAAGGAAGAACTTGGGCATCAGAAAGACCACACACAACATGCTTAGTAACTGTATGTTCAGAGAAAGAGACTGAAGAGGCTGTGTATCCTGATTCCTGGGAGAAAGAAAACAGAATTTAGAGGTTCTCTGACCTAACAATTATGACAGTATCAAGGTCTTAGCAAAGTGTGCTTCTTAGAAAGCAGATAAAAAGCCT
The DNA here is from genome assembly GCF_978045245.1 of Mus caroli. Lineage (NCBI taxonomy): Eukaryota > Metazoa > Chordata > Mammalia > Rodentia > Muridae > Mus > Mus caroli. The sequence continues at coordinate 11,292,358 of NW_028227268.1, forward strand.
TTGTCAATCAAATGAAAACAGGGCTCTAATCTCAACCCTAACAGTTTCTTGTATTTCTGGGTCACTAACATGTACAGATTTAAAAACTATATCAATAACTAATCCACGTTTAAAACATGATAGATGGGCCATCCTAACTGGGCTGCTCCATTTATAGACTTTATCATTGAATTGTATCCTGGTATTACAATAGAACATTGAAGGGGAGATAGGCATTGAGTGGTGATCTTTTGGGACATCTTTCTCCACAAGTTTCCTCTCTTCTAACACACTGAAAACAGCACTCAAGAGTTAGGGAAAGATGTTTCTGAAGTTGATCAGTTCATGAGTAAGCTTGTTTTAAAGTTAAGAAAAAAGTGCATCTGAACTGTACCTAAGAAGATCAACTATCAAGATGCCTTAGTGGAGAGAAAAGGATATACAAATTTCATAGAAGACTGGAAAACATAGTGTTTTTACAGTGTTTCAACTTTAGGATTTAAGCTACTGATACACAATATCGCAACCAACCATCCAAGTTCCGAGTCACTAGACAGGGTTTCCACTGGACCCAAACCGCCAGCCTTCCCTCCTTCCCTGGACATACCCAAATAGTGCAGGTTAACCACAGACCCCAGGGGTGTGCAGTCATCCTTCCTGTGCGTAAATGGTGGAGCCTTTGATAATAAAGAGACTTTCAAAGCTTGGAAATTGTAAACAAGAAAAAAATCAAGACCTATTATGGCAAGCTCAGAAGGAAATGGGGACAATGGAAAGTCAGAGTTTGATGGGCTTTGGCTTTTCTCCTGCCTGATTCTAGGAAGGTTAAGATTTCTATATTATGTGTTCAGCTAGAGGAAAGCCAGATACTCAGAAATCCAAAGAAGGGATTGGCCAAGAGAAAAAATCTACTAGAGCTTCCCTATACACATTAGGGATTTGGAAAATAATATACTTGTGTCAGTGAGGTTACTATATGCAGACATTGTTACAGTATATTCAAGAGGGGCATTGAGACTTTTAAAAGAGATAAATGTGGAATATAGCTATAACTTCTTACAGATGGTTCTTTGCCTTTCAAGAAAAGAACATTACAATTAGCAGTAAGATATACGAACAAAATTTAGTAATAGATTCTATGTTGTCCCACACCGTTAACCTGTAGGATTAAAAAAAAAAAGCCTAAGTAATAAATGAAGTTTATCTAACAAATCAGGTCATTTACCTACTTCATAGACTAGTCTTAAATTACAAACATCATTTTTGTTCCTGGCCAAGATTTCAAAAATAAGAGATGGAATATAAAGATGAAAGAAGATGTAAGAACATGTGAGGGATAAGAAATACAAAGAGACATCACTGAAGACACAGTTGGATCTAGGAGGGGAAAGGAAACTAACATGAGAAAAGAGAAGAAACTTCTGGACAGAGATATGCCCTTGGCAAGATGAATGGAAAAATAGAACTGCAAAATGAAAGACTGCTTAAAGTGCTGTCCCTAATCTTCTGCCAACACTGGCTAATTTGTATTTCTGGAACTCACAGAAAGGATGTGAGCTGAGGCTCATGTTAGAGGCACCTTGCAGCAAATGTTCCCCTGCACATGTGCAGTCAGGAGGGAGGGGGAAGGATTTAGGATGCAGAGGGTGAAGAATGACTTCAGGAACTCCAAGCATCCCATCCCCAAGCTTGAACTTAGAACATCTGTGCTTTTTTCCCACTGCACATGGAAAATAATAATAATAATAATAATAATAATAAAACGGTCTGGGATGTCAATTAATATGTGAACTTGTCTCTGATAGAAACAAAATCACGCCCATCCACTTTAAATGCTTCTTTGGTGAGATCTGAAGGACTAAGACTGACTCCAAGAAAAAAATATTCCATTGGAGAATTCTAAGCATTGAAAGAGGCGAAGACGCTACAGATTAATATTATCCAGATCGTTATTTAATTTGTTTCAGTTACCATGAAATCTAATCAGTGAATGTGTTCTTTTTTCCATATTGCTTTTTATGCTATTGGGATATATGTTGCATTTTGTTTCCCTAGACATTAACCCTTGCCCATTCGTCCCTTCCTCTCCATCTCTTGTGCACACATACTTGTGGGTATCCATGTGTGTTTGCAGATTCACTCAATTTTGCATGCAAGAGGCACATTGACTTTTCCCATAACCCTCCATCTTACATTTTGAGGTCTCATACTGAACCCCGAGTCTGCCATTTTGGCTGGAGTGGCTAGCCAATGTTCCAAATGGATCTTCCTATCTCTGTCCCTCCTCCAGCACTGGCTTGTAGGTATCTGATGTGTGCTATACCCACCTTTTCCCATGATTCCTGGGGGATCTAAACTCAGGTTCTTGTGCTTATTCAACAACCATAATACCCCTCTCTAGCTCCTCTAGATTTCTTTTGAGTCAGAATTCTTCTGCATCATCCTAACCTTCTTACAGCCTTCTTGTAATCTTATCATTGTATGTGTTCTTGAAAGTACAGAAAGAGAGAGAAGTGGAGATGGAAGTCTTACTGAGATGTTAGAGAGACTCTGTAACATGGCCAAATGCTGGACATCTTCTTTCAGCCACTACTAATGGCACAAATTGTCCTGAGATAAACAACCTAGATTATACTTTCCTGGGTTTTAATTTTATATAAACAGAGTCATTGTAATCTCTTCCACGTTTGTCATCCTTTGGTGGACATGATTACCGCAGTAGTATTTGTCTATAACAGAGTGATTTTCTAATGCTCACATACACCACAACTTTATTATTCCACTCTTCTGCCAGAAATTTTTATACATGCTTTTGGTTGAATATGTATAGACATGTACATTTTGGGCATGTACTTAAACAGATTTTTTTGTTATAAAACAAGATTTTGGCATAGTGCATCCTACTTTTAATATCCTCCTTTTAAAATATCCTTGCTTTCCTTGTTACTTCATTTGAGATAGACTATAGTATAACTTGGGCTGGCTTTTAACTCTCTATGTAGGTGAGACTACCTTTGGATTGCTGATTGTATTTTCAGTTCTGCCTCTCTCACAAGTGCTGAGAGTACCAGTGTACAGTAACCTGACTAGATAATAAAATTATTTTTTCTTAATATGATAAAAGTGAGCATGTTTAATATAAACTATAAAATAGGATACAAATAAAACATTCAGATTAGAGAACAGAGTTCATACTATTTATACTTTTGGCCATTTCTCTATTGATAATTGCTTTCATTCTCTTATCAGTTCATTTTGAATGAATCGGATTTTTAAAATTGCATCTTTGTGTATTTGTTGGGGGGGTTATGTTTGCCTTGACAAGTGTGTGGAGATTGAAAGACAACTTGAGGGGGTTGGTTTTTCCCCTTCTATCTCTTGGGACCCAGAGATGCAAATCAGATAGGCAGGCTTGGTTGCAGATGTCTTGAGCCATCTTACTAATCAGAAATTCATTTTTGTTTGTTTGGGGTGGATCCATGCTGTAGTCATACCTGGCCTGGAATTCACTATGTAGACCAGGCTGGCCTTGAACTAACAGGTAGAGGTCTCCCTACCTCTTCCTCCTGAATGATAGGATTAGAGGGATACACCAGTATGCCTGGCCTAAATCCTTGATGTAGTCCTATTTATCTGCATGTTTCTCCTTTTAAGAATAAGTAATTGGGGGAGGTCCTGACTTAAAAAAAATATTTGCCTATCTGAAGGGTATAGAAACATTTTTATCATGCTGTTATTCTGTAAGATTTATTTTGTTTTACATTTAGTCTACATCCTATCAAAAAATGGACTCTTGGTGTGCTGTGAGGTAGATGTATAGACTACTGCATTACCATGGCTAATTAGTTGAACAGAAAACCAAGATCATGTACAGGTAGAAGTGGCTTTCACTTATTGAGTCATTTTAATGAATAATCTGAAAGGGTAGGTACTCGGAGAGATGCCTCAGAGAATAAGAGTGCTTGCTGTGCAAACATGAAAACCTAAGTTTAAATTCCCCGTATCCATGGAAAAGATATCTCAGGTTAGCCACTAATGCCTTTAAATCCAGAGCTCTTGTGGACAGAAACAGGGGAATCCCTGGACCTCCCTGTCCACCAACCTAAATCAAGATTCCGTGAGAGAGCATGTCTTAATATGATGAAGGGTAATAGAATACCTGACATCCTCATTCTATGTGCTCATATTGGCACATAGCTTCATAGTCACGTGCACATATACCACACCTACACACACACACATACACACATACACACACACACACACACACACACACTCACTGGAGAAGCAGGAGAAAAATAAATTATTACTAAATAAATAGTGAATAAATAAATTAGAAGGGATGAATAATTTTGAAGGAAGCTAAACTTCACACCGTCCCTCAGATTTACCTCCCAGTTCCCCAGAGAGCAATTCTTAGTAATAGGGAGATTATAGTGAATGAAAAGATTATAAACCAAGTCTGGGTCCCTGCTGGTATTTGATGAGAATGGAAGGATGATTTGCCACATCTACATCCTACCCTGTAGACAGAGAACAACCACAAGAAAGCAGGAAATCTTTTCACTGATTCCATAAGACAGGACCACAGTTAGTGTGCAGTGTCTCAAGTCAAGTAACATGGAGCTGCGTGTTGAGGGGGACAAGTAGGATAAAATCTTAGTTATTTTCCCAACTGCTCTCATAAAATACCCTAACAGAGGCAACTTAAGAGAGAAATAGTTTGGTCAGCTCCCGATTCCAGGTTATAGTCCATTGTGTCAGGGAAGTCACAGGCAGAAGCTTGAGAAACAGGTCGTAGTTCTATCCATAGTAAATAGTATAGAGGGCTCAGCTCTCTTCCTCTACTTTTCTACAGTCCGTGATGTTCTAACCAAGGAATGGTGCCGCCCACAGTGGTCAAATCTTCACACTTCAAATAATGTAGTCAAAATAACACCTATCCCAGACATATTCAGAGACATGTCTCTCAAGTGATTCTAGATTTCCTCAAGTTGACAATTAAGATGAAGGTGCAAAGATGGACTAAATAATCTTCAAGACGCAGCACACACACACACACACACACAAAATGAGCTTTGTGTTGGTTTTTTTAAACAAAATGCCCCCATATGCTAATAGAGGTGAACACTTTGATAGGATTAGAAGGATTAGGTGGTGTGACCTTGTTGGAGGAACTGTGTCACTGGGCCAGGTTGACATTAACAGTGAAGGACTTGTTTGGTCCTAGATTGGGCAATGTTGAGGAGTCCTATGTGTGTTTACAAAGGAGGGCCTGCAGGGCATTTGACATTCCAATAGTCTTGATATTATTTGTTATGGTGGATATATAATGATTGGGCTTCTTTAGCAAAGATAACTTATTATACACTTTGTTTCTTAACACATGCGCAGGGAAATTTATTACTTTTAATATATAGTTCAGCCTTAGGCATGATTGTTGACTATACATTTTTTTTATTTGCCCTATATCAGTTGAAGGAAGTTCTCTACTAGACCAAGATTACTGTGCTCTTTTTCTTCGTCCTAATCAAAAACAAATGTTGAATTTTATCAAACACATTTCATTTCCTATTTAGTCTCAGAGTTTACAATATATGTCTACCTTCGAGTAATATAATACACTTACTTACGGTTTGTTTACCTTACAGTTAAGTACTTCTAATTCACCTCTCCCATCTGTTGTTTTATCGTTTTGCTAAAGCCTAAAATATATCAATACTCATTTTCCTTTGGCCTGTTATAGTAATTTAAGGCAACAACTACTGAGCTGTACCCTTACCTTCATTACTCTTGCTCATTTCATTTCTTTGTACAGCTTAGTGTTTTTCACTGGTTTTACATTACTTCTGATCTAAGACAATTTAACATTTTTATCATACTGGTCAACTGGTAACTAGTTCTCCTAGTTCATGGTTTTGAGGGGGGGCTTCTTTCCTCTTGTATTAGGAAGATTCTGTTAGACAAAGAATTCTGGGTTGGAACTATGGAGATGGATCAGTGGGTCAGTGTATTTGCTCTGCACCCATGTAAAAATCCAGACATGGCTGTGCATGTCTTAACTCCAGCATTAAGACAAGACGTTGCTAAGAGCTGGCTGGCTAGTCATTATAGCCAAAGCAGTGAACTCCCAGTTCAGTTGAGTCAGAGATTTTGACTCAAGGTATCGAAGCAGAGAGTTATAGAAAGTGGGACCTAGGGTCCTGCTCTGGTCTGTGCATGTGTATGCATGGACAGTTGCACCCACACACACATGTGAATGTAACACACACACACACACACACACACACACACACACGTGCATGCACGCACATGTGTGCAAACAGAAGTGAGAGAGACAGAGAGAGAGAGAGAGAGGAGAGAGAGAGAGAGAGAAAAGAAGAAGAAGAAGCAGAAGCAGAAGCAGAAGCAGAAGCAGAAGCAGAAGCAGAAGCAGAAGCAGAAGCAGAAGCAGAAGAAGAAGAAGAAGAAGAAGAAGAAGAAGAAGAAGAAGAAGAAGAAGAAGAAGAAGAAGAAGAAGAAGAGAATTCTAGGTTAACCACATTATTGCTTGCCAATGCTTTAAAAATGAAGCACCTTTGTTTTCTTATTTTTGTGACTGGTGATGAAATTTTGCTTTCTTATGTTTCTGCAGTATTTATAAGATCACATTTTTCTTGGAATTGTTTTCATGATCTCTTCTTATTTTGATTCTCTCTCTCTCTCTCTCTCTCTCTCTCTCTCTCTCTCTCTCTCTCTCTCTCTCTCTCTCTCTCGTGTGTGTTTCTTTCCCTGTTTAACAGTTTATTCTTTATGTTTTCTCTCACTTAGAGATACACCAACCACTTTAGGGTCGACCCACACATGCACATGCCTGAGCTTCTTGAATGTATGTTGTAAAGTTATCAGCCAGTGTTGCTTCCAACATTTCTTTGTTTCCTGTTTCTTCTTTCTAGAACTCCATTAAGTATATGCTTGCCTGTTTATCTTTAAAAACTTATCTTTATTCTATGTGTCTGAGTGCTTTGCATGAATACTTGACTGTGGACTATGTACATACCTAGTGCCCAAGGAGGTTCCAAGAGAGTGCCAGATTCCCTAGATCTAGAGTTACAGACAGTTGTGAGCTACCATGTACTTGCCAGGAATTGAACTAAAGTCTTCTAGAAGAGCAGCTCTTAACGTCTGACCTAACTTTATCACCTAGTTATATGTTTTACTATCTAACATGTCACATGGGTCTCCCATACTCAATCATGTAATTTATTTCATCCATACATTCATCTACTCTTTCATGGTGTATCGTGGGTAGTAGTTTTAGAAGTTTCTGTTGATCTGTATTGGTTAGCTAGCCCCTTCCTTAACTATGCAGAGTCCCCACATGAGCCTTTCCACACTAGAAAAAGGAGTCTTCTCTCTCTTCAGCTGCATGTCCTTCCCATGACCTTAGAGTATGAACTTGTTTGTAAACACATTGTTTCAAATATTGTTTGCTAAGATGAAATAAAGCTGAAGTCAACTGGGATTTTAACCCAACGTGACTGGCATTCTAACAAGCAGAGTCAACAAGACAGAAGCCCAGACAGAATCATTCTAAGCAAAAGTCTAGAGGTCTTAGAGGGATTAGCCATGTTACAACAGGGACAGAGTCTGCAGACATGCTTTCAAAAGCCCAAGAGCAGAAAGGATTGTGGGCAAGCATGGCAGCCTGTATGGAAGTCAGTCATGTGCATGTGTGGTTTGACCATGAAGGGATTGGTGTATCTCTAAGTGATAGAACGAGGGATAATGGTACCTGCCAGTAACTAAGAGTCATGTGACCGATAATTCTCTTGGGACCTCAAGAAAGACCTTCTCTGAATCCTCCATGTTGAACTTCTTGCCTCCACAATTGTACCAAGAAAAAAAAATTCTTTATTTCAATCCAGGCAGCTTGACATATTTTATTATAATATCACTAAAAATATTAATACAAAGTAATAACATAAAGGAGTATGTCTAAACTAAGAGCGCTGCTGAAATACCGGGATGGCCTAAGGAGATGTCTTTCAAGGTTCAGCCACCAGAGAAGACATAAAACTCATGTTACCTAGCTCTGCTGGAAAGGGACCAGGCTATCTCTTGAGCCAGCAGCAGAACATTGCAGCACTGACCACACAGTGCTGGCCTGAAACTAGCAAGAGTGAGAGGGGTGTGATAGAGCCTTGGAAAGAAGTTTCAGGCAGCTATGGAGATCAGGGAGTAAGCAAGGAATTAGATTCCCAGTATGGTGGACCTCAGAGGGGATTTAACCCCATCAAACTGAGAAGGGGAAACTTGTGTTTGCCTGGAGCCCCCAGAGAGATACCATGGTCACAGGACATTTGATGAGTACAACTTCAGCTCTCAGGAAGAGCTGCCCAGAGAAATAGGTTCTGCAAGCAGATGGTCCACCGCTGTGAGGCTACTGAGGGCTGCTGTAGCCTAGCTGGTGTCACCGAGAGTCCTGAATGTTGGAGACAGGAAAGCATAAAGCTTCTGGATTTTGAGTTTACCTTGTTAGGTTTTGATTTTTGTTTTTCTTCTCTTGCCACCTTAACTTGCTATTCCTTCATTCTTCCCTTTAGGAGTGGAAATGTTTATTTTGTGCCATTGTATACAGTATTGGAAGTATATAATATTTTTATGTGGCTCACAATGTGTCTTCTATCTTGGGAATGAAATTTCACTTCAGATTTTTGAAGTGCTGGGATTGTTACAGACCATGGGGACTTTAAGAGGGGGACTAAAGGTTTTATGAGATAAAAATGAGATGTGTTGGGGATGTTGTAATTTATTGTGATGTTCGGATGCCAATTTGACAAAGGATGGCATGATGATTGGTTTGCCATCATCAACCTTAGTGGATTTAGAATCACCATAGAAACATACATCTGGGTGTGTTTGTGTGGCCATCTACAAAGACATATAACAGTGAATGGAAGATCCACTTTGGATATGGGTGGAACCACCCCATAGGGTGGGGTCCTAGATAGAATAAAATGTAATACGAGAAGGTAGACTAAGTACTTGCATTCAACTCTCTGCTTCCTGACTGTGGATGCCATATGACCTGGGAACAAAAACATTACAAAGTCAGCTTTGTACTCACCCACACCCAGTGAATCCTTGTGGTCACTCCACCTCCTGTGTCCTTATCTAAATTTCATCTTATCCCCATTCTCTTACTTTGAGCATTAACACTGGAGGACCACTACCCAAAGTGGCACACTTCTCTTTGTTCTGTTTTTCAACCTCAATATTGTCCCCGCCATGTTCTTCAGTCACTTCATCAAAAGAATGATAATTATCACCCATCCTAGCACCTACCAAAGCATAAATTCCCAACTTCTTATAATAAATTAGCAATGTTGTCTATGTCTTTTTCTTTCCCTCCTTCCACTCATGTCACTGAAGGCTTGGATTTTTTTCAAAACCTATTTTACTTAGAGTTATGGAACACTGCAACCTTTCTTCTAGTCCACCAACCAGAGGCAGGGGAGAAAGAAGGTTAATAGAAAAAGGTGGCTGTGGACCTGCTAGGTGAAATAGTTCTTTGGGGCGATTCCACTCTTTGTTGTCAGGAAACCAGCAGTCCAGTTCAATAGCAAATACCGATCAGTTGCAGCAGCACGATACAGCAGAAACAGCAAGGCTCCACAGAGGAGTCAGCACTAGTCATCAAAAGCAGCCAGAATCAGCTGCAATACCATGAGGAGTTCGTTGGTACATTTCTTTCTACAAAGTGAAGGTCATCGAAGATTAATAAAGACCAATGGAGAAGTTAGACCATTGAAGACCAGTGAAAACCAGTGAAGAGTGCAGCATTGAGTGACACTCACTGTTTGTTGGTTCCATTTATATTCTTTGTAACCATCATGATCCCCCCTCAAATGACTGTTTTCAGCAGAACATCACATACATGTCCTCTCACAAGACAGCTTCCAGAAAAAACATTACACGACACAACTGAGTTGTTAAAGAAACTGGAAATTTCCATTTCATATCTCCTTGAACTTAAATTCCAAATGCCAAATAGATCTTAGTCTTTCCCATCTTTCTACAGACACACACACACACACACACACACACACACACACACACACACAAGCTATGTTGTCCAAAAGTTTACCTCTGCCTGTCTCATACCTTCCTACCCCTCCTCAGTTTAACTCACCCACTTCTCCAGGATCAGGCTGGTAGCATTTATTCTTAACTAGCTTCAGGGTTGTCTTGAGTTGGCAATTTGCTCCTCCTCAGGGTTATATAACATCTTGTTATTTAATAATTGTTGAGACTTCTGCCTCATTGAAGATTAAGCATGTCTCCCTAAAGCAAGTAAAATCCCATGTGAATGTTTATCATTGAAGACCCTATCATGGGAGAAGGTAAAAATTCATCAGATTTTCATTCTTCATAAAGTCCATTATCTCTGGGGTAGCCAGTCTGCTTACCAAATTGGAGTCTACTCAACCTGGTCTCTTAGACTCACAAGTTTCTCTCTTCACCATGCCAAGATCTAGATTAAGTGAGCTCTTAATCAGATCCTGCCCTCTAGCTTAGCATCCCCTCATTTCTCCATATCTCTTATGTCTAGAGTATTTTGAAGCTGTGTTTTGTTTGTCTTTGTTTTGTTTCTCTTCCAGTTTCATGTTTGAACAGTCATCCCAGTACTGTGGCTTCCTCTGAGTGACCTTTTATTCCCAAATCTACCCTGGTGCTAAGTCCCATGATCCTTGCTTGACCGCTTTTGTCCTCTATACTTAACACCCTAAAAACTCTGTAGTCATTTCTCCTTGCTGGCTCTACTCACTGTCCTGATTTGGTTCTCTGATTCTCTGGGACTGCTATACAAACCCCACCAAAGTGCCTTACAGGGTGCTAATTATGGCCGTGAAGCCTGCTCATGCCTTCTTCACAGCCACTGTGAGCTGCCAAATCTTCCGTATCTGTCATCAACCAAATTTTTCCTAATTTAAAATTTGTGATAATTTTCAAAAGCCTACGCATTTCCTAACCTCCCACAGAAAACCCTAAGTATTGCCCAGTAAATCTTACCCCAACCGTAAATTCTTTTTCACAGTATCTCCGGAACCAGGGTTAGGTCAGAATGGGTGGGTAACCTGAAACAGTCGTTTCCACATCTGGATTTGTTCTGAGAGGATAGGCTTTTTTTTCCCCCAGTCCATTTGCATTCTACCTTTCCAAGTTTCAGAGGTGTAAAATTGTAGTCACTTTTACTGACTAATTTATGTGGGTGGTAATTGGACTTCCAGTGAAAGGAGTTTTGCTGGTTTATCCTCTGGATGAGGCATGAATTTCTAATATTATTTATTATTTTGGAGATTCTTACTTTAACATATCTCTGTTGATTTCTTTTTTTTTATTCACCAATAGCTTCACTATTAGCTGAATATTGTCTTTTGAAATTGGTCTTTGCATAGAGACATCCTACAGGACACTTTGGTAATTAGTTTATGATCTAAATGTGAAGGCCTATAAAGAAACTGTTTTCTGTGTGTGAATAGATATCTGCTTCAGTTTGATGCACGATTCTTTCCTCTGTATTCAGACTCTAGTTGTCTGTATAATTGTACCAGTTCATCACCATTTTCTTTTCATTTCAGAATGAATTATCTAATGTCAAATGAAAGAGTAGTGCTGTCTGAAAGCTTGCCTTGCTCTGCTCATCACAATTAATCTATCTGCAGCTTACACTTCGGGGGAAACCATGGCTCAAGTTCCTCTAATCACTGTTGGTGGAACAGAGCTATCAGAATGTCCTACATGGAGATCTTCATAGCTCCAGTTCCCAGCAACCATATGCAGTATAGTCTGTGACCTTGCCAGATACCCCGCGATTTCAAAGTCCTGCGAAGCTCTCGAGTTATACACTAACTCTCCATTTCTCAGACAACTGTATTCAGGAAGATGTAATGACTTACTCAAAAAGTTGGTGGCAAAATACATGTTTTTCCTCACATCTTTTGGCCTCTTGTCATTTATTGATTGACTGAATTTTTTTCTCTGAGACAGGGTTTCTCTGTGTAATAGCCCTGGCTGTCTTAGAACTCGCTTCGTTGACCAGGCTGTCCTTGAACTTACTGAGATCTGCCTGCCTGTGCTTCCAGAGTGCTGCAATTAAAGATAGGCACCACCACACCCAACTCCTTGTGAGTTATTTAGCAACTCATTTAAAAGATATTTATTAATACTAATAGACTTAGGGTTTCCATTGCTGTGAAGAGACATCATGACCACAGCAACTCTTATAAAGGACAACATTTCACTGGGACTGGCTTATAGTGTCAGAGGTTTAGTCCATTATCATCATGTTGGGAAGCATGGCAGCATCCACTGAGATGCAGTGCTTGAGTAGCTAAGACTTGTACATCTTGGTCCACAGGCAGTAAGGAGGGAGAACATTAATTTCACATTGGGAGAAGCTTGAGCATTTAAGACGTCAAAACCCCACCTTCACAGTAACACACTTCCTGTAACAAGGTCACACATCATCCAATAAGGCAACAGCTCACAATAGCACTACTCCCTATGGGCCAAGCACTGAAACACACAAATCTATGATACCAAACTTATTGAAACCATCACAACACTCTCCAAAGGATATGAATATTGAGCAAGAAAGAGCTAGCCTCAGACCTCATGACATATACACTTTAGCTGAGCGCGGTATCATAGTCCACCATCAATGACAATGGGACTGACAAGGTGAAGAGCTGAGGCTTTAGAAACAATTTATGGCAGAAACAAAGGTCCCTCACAGATCAGTTGCTCTCCACGGACATGTGAGCTCTTATTCTGGGGATATTCGTTCCTATATACAAAACTCTTCCTCTTTTGCTTCTGGCCAAACTTTAAATTAAATCCCCCTTCACTATGTAGGACCATCACCCCCAAGTATGCAATTTGTCACAGCATCTAGAATACCTTCACTTCTGATTATGAACTTATGCGCGACAAGGACTACCATATGGCTATCTCAGTCATGCAAAGCAGATGAGGAACTCTGTCCTGAGAGGAACGTGGGTTTCTGTGTTTAATGGGTGGTAACTGTTCATTCTCAGGAACACCCAGCAATTCCTGGAGCCACCAATAAGGAAGGGGCCATTGGCGATGTAGAGAGACAAGAGATGCTGATACCTATTCTACAAAGACAAGGCATCCCCCTCCCTATCGAATAGTTATTCAACCCCCAAGGTCAGTTTTGTCAAGGCTGATTGTGTCTGAAACAGAGATATTTCATATACATGAAGTTATATTTATGCTATTAACGCCCTACATATGCCGGCCGGTATGTGGGTTATTGGGTGGGGTCCCCCGTCCGCTCAGGGCTTGGGTTGAGGTGGGACGTGGGAAGTTTTGACTGCTCATTCCCCACACCATCACCGGGACGGGCAATGGGCTGTGTGAAGCCTCAGGACCCTGCTCTGGGGATGGGGAAGGGCAGTCTGAGATTCCCATGGATCTGCAAGCACTTGGCTCGGAGTTCCCAGGTCTGCATGGAGGCTAGGGATGGCTGGTTCTCAGATTCTTGGACACCCCAGATGCCGGTGGATGCAGTGGAAGAGCTGAAAGCAGAGTGGGGGCCTGTGGACTGGATCTAGCCAGAGGGCCAAAAGGTGGGAGGAGAGCTCCTTCTGGGTCCCTCTAGGCCGAGAGAGTCCTTGGCTTACTCAGCAGGCTGCTTGGCCTGGTGGAGTCCATTGCTGGGAGCACAGAGAGAGGCCTCCTGCAGGAGATTACATGTCACTCTTTAGAGGAAGACCTGCTCCATTGTTTCCATGGCAGGTCCTGTTGAGAAGAGACAGTCCATTATTTTAAGACATTTACTGTTATGGCAGAGAGCTGTGATGAATAAAACCATACCTCCCTTCTCGGGGCGGGCCTGAATTTAAATACCTTTTGCAGGGAGGGGTATCTGGGAAGGAGAGCTCAATTGGCTAAGGCCTTCAGGCCTTTAGGTACCTCTTTAAAATGGAGATCTGTCTTGAGGCTATGTGATCTGTGGTCATGTCCTCTACCTGTGGAGGGGCTTGGGGCATTGCCCTTGCATGACTGATGGCCACAGAATTATGGAGAGCCGAGGCCTTGTGTCAGGAGCCTGGTGTCTAGGAACATGGCAAAGCACCTACCTTCTTTGCAGAGTTATCTTCAGGGGGTCTCCGGGGTTTTAAACCTCGCTCAACAGAAACCAGGCTGCCTCTCACGGTCCCACACGGGTAGAATAATACATCATATATAACTCCCTGGCAGGCTTATTTCACCTAGAATCAGGTCCTTCTGCTTCACTTATGCTATAGAGAAATGACCATATGTGTCATCGAGAGTGGCAGGCTCATAGAGACAGAAAGCTAAATGGTGGTGATGAGGGTTTGGAGATGGGGAAAATGAAAAGTTGTTAAAAATGAGAACGTGGTTTCAGTTGTACAATAAGGTGAATGACTCCTAGAGGCCTGTAAAACACCACAGTGCCTATAGTTAGTAATACAGGATTGTGAATTTAATACTGTTTTGAAAGGACCAATCGCAAGTTAAAAATTACTCTAAACTTACTCAATAATAGCGAACAAGGAAATTTTATAGGTCATGAACATACCCTGATCTTATCATAGGGGCATGTGTATGTCCATACTCACATTATATGCATTTAAACATATACACTTTTCATCATATACTAGTTCCTTCTTTAAAAAGCTCTCTCAAAAGGCTGAAGAACTCAAAACTTGTGAAGTAGCATTATTCCCTTCAGACTCAGCATACTTTGGTATAATTAAACTTGTTAATAGCTTAGTATAATAAAATTTTATAGACAATCAAATAAAAGGCTTTCGGATGATCCCAACTCACCAAATTTGTTCCAATTCCATGCATACTGAAGACCATGAATGTATTAATGCACATAAATATGTATTCATATGGAATAAAAATACCAATGATTAATGTGGGGGCCTATACATCATTATCAAAATTCCTGGGTGTCTTCAATAACATGTAAGATTACTATTAATATTAGGCTATATTTTGTTACATGTGATAATTAATTGTAAGTTGAAATGTCTATAAAGTATGACAAAGATATTTCTTCCCCTACAGGCATGGAAAGTGGTCCTGTAAGAATTTAAAAAATATAAAAATATTTCCTTCAGAGTTATACTAATATCCTTTGGGTAAAAAGAGAACTTATCTAAGAAAATATTTAAGACAAAGATCTTTGCTCTAAAAAGAAACATCAGATTAAATCTTTGAATATTCATGATGTTTATGCCAAATCTGACAAAAGTACTGACAAAATTGTGAAATGGTGGTAACCTAATTATTAAAACTCAACTTTTGTATGACAACCTGCTAAGGCAGTGGCTAACAGTTACATAAACAGCTCATTTGATGAAAAAGCATGTGTAACCCCACTCTCTGGCACTTCATAGTCTCCAAAATGTATAGAAGTTCATATTGTTTTCTATAACCTATTATTGAGAATATAGATGTAGATAGATTGACTAAAAGGCCAAAGTTCATATCAAAGGTAACAAAATCTATTTGGCCTAGTCTATGTCCAAGTTCCATACTATTCTCTCCACAAAGCTATTACCAGAAAACTCCATCTCCAGCTAGCTTTATCTTCTCCCATAAGCAGTTCACAAAAGTGGCATATCCTGTCTATTCAGTATTCCTAGTTCCCCAGGTCACCCATGTACCCTCGTGCCCTTTACACATCTGCAAAGGTTCTCAAGGAAAATAGAAAAAGAAGTCTATTAGAATCAGGTATCTGATTAAGTTCAACCATGGAAACTTGCCTGACACTGCTTAAATTCTATACCCACCTTCCTCAGAGTGGATGCCACCATCAGATTAATCACACTAGCTAGCCTGCTCCTACTCAGCCAGTGACCTAGAATTGCCTTTGATCAGCACTGAATGTGGTTTGTGGAACTGACTGGTTTTAGATGCCAAAAAAACAAATACAAGGATTTTTGGAGCTAGACAAACATTGGGAAGGCTTACTAGCAACCACAGGGTTAGTGTATTTGATCTTCAGTGCTTGACGTAAGCACAAGGTTTTTAAAGGTCCTAGTATTTGGCCTGATTTCAGTTTAGCATTTGAGAGTTTTATAGATATTGTATTTAAGAATGCTAACACATATAAGGAGAGAATATCATTTACAAGGAGAAGACATACTGTTTTTAATAACATGCTAGTCAGAAAAGTGGTACTTGTCAATCCTGAATCATAATTGACACCTTTGGCAGTAAGGAGGAAGGACATGTCCTGTGTCCTGTGTCCTGTGGGGAAGGGTGAGTATGCTCCTGTGTGTGCGTGGGTGCATGTGCTGTGTTGAGGCCAGAGTCTGACATGGGTGCTCTTCCCTGTCATTCTCTACCTTGCTTCCTTGAGGCAGGGTCTCTCACACAACCTAGATCTAGGCGGACTGTCAGCAGGCTCCAGAAATCTTGAGACTTGGTTCTCTTTTCTCAGCACCGGGATAACAGGTGCATAAGTGACGGTGCTTGGTTTGTTAACATGGGTGCTGGGATCCAAACTCAAGTCCCCATGCTTATAACACATGCCTTTGCCTACTAAGGCAAGAGATGCTTTTTAAAGGTGGACGTGCTTCTTGTCTCACCCAAGAAAAATGGAGTCTGAATTTCCTGGAGGTAGGGGAGGAGCAGCATTATCATTTTTAAACTTCTGGAATCGGTTGCCATAGACAGCAAGGGTTAAACAGGTCATTTAGCAAGAGTTCAGAATAGTCTTTAATACCCTAAAGGCTGGGGAGCTCACAGATTAGATTGATTTTCATTTTCTTCACCAATAATACAGCGTAAGGAGTGCATAGCAATTGATGGTGTTGCAAGAACGTACGGGAGATTTGAAATGAATGAAGAAAACGGATTGGTATCATTCTGAGTGGAGCAAGGCATTGCATTCTCTACGAGTAGAGAGTTTCATTTATAAAGCAGGCAACAGACCCATAGCACTAACTTTTCTTTCGCTAACTGAATGATCGATCAGAGAATCCACCCCAATTGTACCTGATTTGAAATCAATTTGCTCACTATTGGAGAACAATGGAGGTGTCCATCCCTGATGGTAGCTACTTGTTTTCTGGGGCAGAGACTAGACCTTTCTGCATACCTTAATGTCATCTACAAGGACTTTTGTTAGGACCCTGAACAAAATCAGAAAAGCATGATTACCATATCTAAATACAGTTACATAGCGACTGCTAAGTGTGCATGCTAGAGGTGCTAAGCACCATTCATACCTTATGTCATTTCCCTGAGAATAACCATATGCTACAGGTGATGTTGACATCACCAACAAAGGTCATCTAATGAGTCAAGGGCATTTCCTGCATTAAAAAAAAAAAAACATTCTTCTTTGATGCCAATCCCATTCTGTAGCCAATGTATCATAGCTTGAATTAAAAGAAAACACAGAAAACATGAAAGTGCCCACTCAAGCCACATCTTGTCCTCTAGGTTTGATGACTGGCCCACAAGCCAGCTTATAATATTGTACTCTATACATGTGGTTGTTTCATAGTTTGTAAAAATATTCTCTTGAGATGCATACCCCCTTGAATACCTAGGTTGTACCTGCTAGATCTGAGACTAGTTCTCTGGATCTGTACTTTAGTATTCATCCTAAGAATCTCTAATATGCATCCTCTACATTTTATTTTCATTAATAAATGTTTCAGAATGATGTCATATGCTTCCCATGTTATTAATCTAAACTTACTACCCTAACAGAGGAGGTTTGGGGGCTTAAACTATGTGAGATCTGGTTTTTGAATAAAGCTTTATTAGAATCTAGCCACCCTACTTGGCTTTTGCATAATCTATGCCTGTTTTGTGACTGAAGAGTCAAGTATTTGCAAGAGTCTGCATGGCCAACACAAGCAGAAGATATTTCCTATCTGGCCCTTCATAGAACAAGCTTGCCAACCCCTGTCCTAAAATGACTCTCCTGCTAAATGTTGGCCAAAAATGTGTGGCCCGCTGATTAATTTGGAAATTTCTCTATACCTAAGATCATTTCAGTTGCTCAGCTTCTTGGATTCATTGAGTATATGGAAAACATGTTTTATTCATGCAAGACATAATCACTCATTTCTTTAATCCTTCAGATATGCTTGTCAAGCTTAGTGCTCAAATAAATTGTATCTTCTCCTTTTGTAAGGTTCTGGGTAGTCACATATGCAAAGGCTAAAATTTTCTCTAACACATGACCAAGAAGAGCAGGTGTCTCCCATCAAATCTGTATGATAAATGGAGACAGTTCAAATTTATTAATAACCCCCTCTTATTTAATTTACTTTTAAAAAAGAAAGGTAAATGATCACACAGACTCTTCCCCACCATCATATACTCTGAGAGCTAAATAAATAAATAAATAAATAAATAAATAAATAAAGCAAGCTAACTGACTGACATTAGTGGGGGTTGTGCCTCCCGATTGCTGACAATGAGAAACATTAACCCAACTCTTCCTTCCAAACCCATCATTATGCAAAGGAAATAGTTTGCCACATGATGTCAAGCTCAGTTGGACTGGAAGGATAAAGGGACACAGCAGCAGCAAGCCAGAGAAACAAAAAGGAGATGAGTGAAGTCCAGGCAAGTGACCAAACGATCTAGTTTGGAGGCTCAGAGATAGCCAACAGCAAAGAGAACAGATCAACGCCATGCTCACGGAATGCCTTAAAACGCATCATATGTGTAATGTACACGTTGCATGGATGCACTTAGAAAAATAAAGGTTGAACTGAAAGTCCCCCAAATAAAAGCCATACAAAGGGTTTAAAGAAGAAAAACAAAAATATTAGTTTTACACATAATCGCAGCGTTCTGTGAACGATCTGTAAGTATTTCCCCACTAGGGAAAATAAAATCCCAAATTCCTCACTTCAAGCTCAGTTTCCTGGAAGCGTTGAAGGTTTGACCAGGTCTAGACTACATTTTATGTGCAAGCCTTTGCCAGCTCCTCTGGCATAAGTGGCTGGGTTCCAGCCACTGCTGTTACTCTCTCTACACTGGCTCTGTGCACTGTCGACTTCTCCATCTGGTTTAGCAGGAAGTATGTACTGTTTGTGGGATGCCATTGAGCTATTTTTAAGAGCTGAGCTACATGCAGGTATTTATGACTCTAGACACAATTTGGGGAAACAAAGTATTTGCCAACACAAGTACAGTGAACAATTTCAACAGGCAGCCATATGGCCTTAGGACGGAAATGGTCCAGGTGAACAGCTGGAACAAGGTCCCTTCCTGGACCCCGTAAAAGCCATCATTTCCTTTCAATGGGCCATGGTGCCAAAGTCTGACAAGTGGTAGTCATTTGTTGACAGGAGTGGGGTGTCGCACTCTTATGTGGATTATAGGAATGGCAGAGGTTGTAGACCCCAGTTTTCATACCAAGAGGCATGTGAAGACTCTACTTTTGCTAGTGTAAGTTCACTGAACAATCTACAAGGTTTATATTAGAGCTCTACAGAAGAATAGAAATAATGGGGTATAGATAGGTTTTGCCTCTGTGGGGATAGAGACAGATTAGTTTCACTACACAAATGAAATTCTCTGTCAAGGTTCATCACATCCCAGTAGATAACAGCCTCGGTTTCAGTACATTCAGTTGACAACTCCCTCTCAGTTGGCATTGACTCTATGATTTTATGTGCAAACTTGACTGAGCTGAAGGGTGTCCAGCATGCATTATACAGAATGGGATTATATGATTAATCAAGATGGACATCTTCAAAACGCACAGAATCATGTTCTTGCTCTAACGCAAATGCTAGAATTTGCTACTAGAGAAGGAAGAGATCCCTCAACTGGGAAAAACAAACTTTCCCTTCATGTTTACTTTTGACTGATTGAATGAAGCCCACCTACCTTGACGAGAGTGGCTAAGTTTCCCCATTACAACAATGTAAGAATTAAGTTCATCCAAAAACCCTTTCACAGAAAACAATCCTGAGAATGTAGGAACACATATGCGGACACCCTGTGGCTCCGTCAAGTTTGCACATAAAGTGACCTGATACCTAGTTACTGCCAACCAAGACTGAGTTGCCAGCTAACTATGCTGAGTCCCGGAGCTGAGCATTATCCAGCATTATGGGACTGACCTTGAGAGAAATGTTGTTTTCTGTTGACACTAATCCAGACTTATGAAGTTACTCAACCAACTACAAACAGTCTGTCAGACAAAAGGACATCTTCAGATTTTTTTTCATCTCTTAATCCTTCCTAAGAATGAACTTCTATCTTCTGTGTACCATGAAGGTCATCCCCCTAACTTCTTTGCTCACACCTCTTCATATAGCCTAAAGTGCTCTATCCTACCATCTCCAGGGAGATTCAGTTGCTTCCTCATTCACAATCGTTCATCAAATGCTCACCGCCATAAAATCTCTTTGATGACCCTGAAAGACCACATATAGTTCTCCTACCTGAACACTCTTTTCCTGTTCCTTTTTTCCTTCCAAATTCCTTCCTTTCTGGTGCATTTTTTAATGTCCAGACTCATCTGTAAGGGCCTTGGGAACAGACATAGAAGTGAGCTAAGCACCACTCTCAAAGGTCTTTCCTTGTGTGCTGACCTCATAAATGAGTTTGCTCACAATAAAGAGAGAAAGTCGGTATGCAGAAGAGTGGTAGAAGAGAGGAAGCTTTTCTGAGAAGAGCTTCAGAAGGAACAAGCTCTCTGCCAGAAAGCTAGAGCAATGGCAGTCCCTGACTTACTGGAGGTTCCTGGGTTGAACAGGAGTCCAGATGGGTGAGAATTATTGACGAAGAATTATTGAATAAGAAGGGTCAGAAGATCTTTCTATAACAGTTGGGGGTGTGATGGAATCAGGGAAAGCCTCAAACACAAAAAATCAATCATCCAACCTGACACCTTAGCTACGGGTTTACAATAACTATTAAGGTAAACTGAGGGACAAAGGAGGACTCCAGGGTCTGCTGCATTCCTGCAGTGCTGAGGTTTCTGAGTCTTGTCAGAAGTTAACACAACCAGGTATATGCTGAACCTACCTGAAAGGTCATGATAATGGTGGAGGATTAGAATTGGGCATAATAAAGGTTAATTATCTATTAAGTTATTCTTCCTGACTCGATTCATTGCTTCTGGCTCCCCTTTCTGTGCACTCTAAACAACCAAGTTTTTTTCCCTAATTAAAGAGAAATAGAAGGCTTGCAGATCTTTGGGAATTGGACACGTTTTCTTATCTTAAAGAGAGTCTTTCATTGACACAGCTCATTTTTCATAAAATATTCCAACCAATAAAAATAGTGCAAAGAAACAATTCAAGTTCAGGTGGCAAAAGAAGTCAAGAGAAGGTGAGTCATGTGTGTGGACAAGCATTGCCACAAATAGTTCAAGGCTTGAGATTCTACTTAAGGATGTACCAGGACAAGAGCAACATGTTGATGAAGATAGGGGACTGTCCTAGTTTGTTTTCTGATATGTGATAAATACGCTGACCAGAACTGACTTACAGAGGGAAACAGTTTGTGTCGCTCACAAGTTACAGTCCATCATCCAGGGAAGTCAAGGCTGGAATGAAAAGCAGAAACCAGGAGGCAAGAACTGATAAAGAGACCATGGTGGAAGGAGTGACACCAACTAATGGGCTCCCTCTGGCTTGCTCAGATACCCTTCTTACATAACCCAAGCCCATCCTCCATGGAACAGCACCATCCCCAGTGAGTGAGGCCCTGAGCATCAATCATCAGTCGAGAATATCACAAGCCTGCCACAGGCTGATGTGTTGGAAGGGACTCTTCAGGTGAGGTTCCCTTAGCCCCGGGTAATTAGTTTGTATCAAGCTGAAGAAAAAGAAAACTAACCAGGAAAAGGGTGCAGAGGAAAGAACACTGAGTGTCAAAAGCTTAACTCAGTGGACATTCTAAAACTTGAAAATCCATTTCTTTATATGTTCTTGGCAGCATGAATACTTAATCAGAAAGCAAGCACCAATAGTTAAAATAAAGAGTAGGAATTTCCCCATATGAAGAGTAGAAATTATATATATATATATATATATATATATATATATATATGTGTGTGTGTGTGTGTGTGTGTGTATGTATATATATGTGTATATATGTGTGTGTGTGTATATATATGTATATATGTGTATATATGTATGTATGTATGTGTATATATATATATTTATAATGCATGGTGAACTCAGAGTCAGAAAACAAAACAAAGTGTTAAAGGGATATATATATATATATATATATATACACATATTTGTGTGTATGTATATAGTATGTATATATAGTATACACACACATATATGCATGTGTATGCATATATATATATATATATATATATGCACAGTGAACTTGATTCAGAAAATGAAACAAAGTGTTAAATGGATGCTGAAAGACAACGCTGTGGTTAAGAATGCTTGCTCCTCTCTTGGAGAACTAGAGAGCAGTTCCCAGCACCCAAATCCCTTATGCAGCTCACAAATGCCTATAACTACAGTGGATCCTATAACCTCTTGTGGCCTCCACAGGCACCTTCATGCTTGTACACATGCACAGAAACATGCAAATATATAAAAAACATGCACTCGTGTATACAGATATAGATAAAATAAGTATTTAAAAAAAAACAATGAATGGTCAAAATGTTCTAAATTTGGAGAAAAAAATCAAAGGTTCTGTCGATCCTTAGCATATATAAGCACAAGTACAAATCATATTCCAAACAGAAAAATAAAAATCCTATGGAGTGAAATGGCTGAAATCCAAAGAGAAAGGGAAGCATAACATTATCAAAGAGAAAGGACCTGTGAAGTAATGATTCTGTGGTGTTGTTTTTTTATTTTTTTCTCCTCTCATACAGTATGCCCCAACCCTGACCACAATTTTGCCATCCTCCCTTCCTCTCAGTTCTCTCCCCATACCTCCTGCTTCCCCAGATCCACTCCTCCTTCATTTCCCTTCAGAAAATAGCAGACTTCCCAGGGATAGAACTGAATACAGCATAACAATAAGACTAAGGCACAAACCCTCATATCAGGGCTGGGCAAGGCAACCCAGGAGGAAAAGAGTCCTAAAAGCAGACAAAATAATCAGAGACGCCCCTACTCCCACTGTTAGAAGTCCCACAAAAACACGAAGCTAACAATCTTAACATATATGCAGAGGACCTAGCTCAGACCTCTGCAGGCTCAGTGATGGCCACTTCAGGCTCTGTGAGTTACTACGAGCCCCGATTAGTTGATTGAGCCCTTTTCGTCAAGGGAAAGTGAGCAAGAAAATCGTAACTGATGGTGTTACAGAACTAGATGGGGAAGAACATGGGAAGACTTTCTCATTCTGGAATTATACCAGAATCTACCAAGAGAAACTTCAAAACAGAGGGACACACTTACCATGAGTAAAAGGTCAGCAGATCTGTAAACAGTTATCTTGTATTAACAGCAAAACATTGCAGGAGCACCTCTGACCTCCAGAGTGAAGGTAACTGGAAAAACGGGCACCAGATTACAGAGGTGGGTAAATACTGAACGAATGGTTTTTCCTTTTCTTAATTTCCTTCCAAGGCAATTGACTCTTATGAAGCTGAAATAGCATCAATACACTGGAGAATTTGTACGACATGAAAAAGTAAGTTAAGTTCAGTTATTAAATAAACAAAGGACCCAGATGCCCCTCAACAGAGGAATGGATACAGAAAATGTGGTACATTTACACAATGGAGTACTACTCAGCTATTAAAAGGAATGAATTTATGAAATTCCTAGGCAAATGGATGGACCTGGAGGGCATCATCCTGAGTGAGGTAATCCAATCACAAAGGAACTCACACAATATGTACTCACTGATAAGCGGATATTAGCCCAAAAACGTAGGATACCCAAGATATAAGATACAATGTGTTAAACGCATGAAACTCAAGAAGAACGAAGACCAAAGTGTGGACATTGTGCCCCTTCTTAGAATTGGGAACAAAACACCCAGGGAAAGAGTTATAGAGATAAAGTTTGGAGCTGTGATGAAAGGATGGACCATCTAAAGACTGCCATATCCAGGGATCCATCCCATAATCAGCTTCCAAACGCTGACACCATTGCATACACTAGCAAGATTTTGCTGAAAGGACCCAGATATAGCTGTCTCTCGTGAGACAATGCCGGGGCCTAGCAAACACAGAAGTGGATGCTCACAGTCAGCTATTGGATGGATCACAGGGCCCCCAATGGAGGAGCTAGAGAAAGTACCCAAGGAGCTAAAGGGATCTGCAACCCTATAGGTGGAACAACATTATGAACTAACCAGTACCCCAGAGCTCTTGACTCTAGCTGCATTTGTATCAAAAGATGGCCTAGTCGGCCATCACTGGAAAGAGAGGCCCATTGGACTTGCAAACTTTATATGCCCCAGTACAGGGGAACGCCAGGGCCAAAAAGTGGGAGTGGGTGGGTAGGGGAGTGGTGGTGGGGAGTGTATTGGGGACTTTTTGGATAGCATTGGAAATGTAAATGAGGAAAATACCTAATAAAAAATTAATTCTTAATAAAAAAATAAAAGAAACAAAGGATTAAATTAGGTAAAGGAAGAAAGAATGAATTAGTGGCAACACAGGCACCCTGGACAGAGATGAGATGCTCTACTCAGTGTAGTGGAGGCGAGAGATAATGATACATGAACTAAGTATGCTATATTCTTTATATGAGTTATGTACAGATGTATGTGCCTGTGAATATATGTGCAGAATCTAACAAACGGTCCTAGGTGTCCTCCTCCATCCATATCCTCCACGTAGGTATTTGAGACTGAGGCTTTACCTAAACCTGAGTGTTCAGGGTCAGCATGCCTTCCAAATTCCTCTGTCCCTGCTTCCTTCGGAGCTGAAGTCTTAAACATATGCATGATGCTTGGCTTATTATGTGAGTACTGAGATCTGAGATCTGCTCCTCATGGCTGTGACCTAATTGTCCCAACCAATGAGTAATCCTACCATGCCCTTCCTTCATCGTGTACTTCTGATATAATACACAGTGAGAAGAAAAGGGAGGGGGAGCAGAAAAGAAGAGAGAGAAGTGAGAGAAAGAAAGAAAAGAAAGAAAGAACAAGGCTTAATGAAATTGATTAGTGTTACAAAAAATGACTCTTCCAAAAGTCTATAAATGTCAGGATCGATGAAATAGCCTTCACCAAGTCTCAGCCCCCTCCCTTCGGCTATCAGAGGCAAAAGAGAACGGTTTTGATTATTTTTTTCTTGAGTTGATCTTCTAGAGGACACCAGTATCTTATTCCCAGAAAATGGATAAAATATATCCAGCTCTCCACATTTTTTCTACATAAATTGAATTGTGGCTTATTTGATTTACAAAGATTTAAAGGAAGGGAAAAAAAAACCCAAACATACTGTAGCTAAAAATCTAGTTTATAAAGCATTGGAGGCAAATAGCCTGACAATCACCCTGAGTGTTCCTTTGATGCTGCCGTCCCTAGGAAGATTTAAAAAAATAAATAAATAATTGTATACATACTTGGTTAGTACAAAAGCTGATTGTCTTTTCAGACACCCTTCTTGATGTGGTTGGAAATTGGAACAAGTTTCGAAAGCAATTTGACATTTTATAGCTCAGATATTTCTCTCTCCTCTTTCCTTTGAGAAAGCAGAAACAGTTTGCAACACAGACCAGCCAGAGCAGTGGGGCTCACTGAGGAATAAATGTCATCAGTTCCAGGTAGCCTGCACATCTCTGAGGGACACGCCTTCATGCGTCTGTGTATTTGCCTTCCTTTTCTATTTTACTCACATTCCTTGGGAAGCTACAGAGTCTGGGGAAGAAATATCTGACAGTATTTCCAAATCAACCAGTGAGAAAGGCCCTGTCCAGTCACTATTGCATTTGAATTTTTTTAAAAAGTTGAACCTGGAAAATTACATTAGGTTGGGTGGTTTTTCTGTTTTGTTTTGGTGCAAAATTACTCTTTCCAAACATTGCAAGAGGAGATGAAAGAAAATGATATTCTATTAATGTTTCCTCTAAATTGACCATCGGAAGAAATGTCTAAAGAGCTTGTGGGGAAGTAGAAATTGCACCCTGCACCACTGAGCACGTTGATGGCCCAAAAGTTTAACTTACTTAATGCCCATTCAAACACCAAACAAGAACCCACGGAAACTGTTGAACTTTCACAAGAGGGAAGTCAATTTTAGTGATTGACCGGGCCAGGGACTTGTCCAGTTTTTGTTACTGTAACCAAAATGCACTGCAGATGTGTCTTTTTTCTGTTAGCAGGAGCCTTCTTTCTAGTACTTGAAGAGATTTAGCTGAGCCATAAACTGCTTTCAAGGATTTCTCTGTCAAGTTTCAGAGGTGCCTCACTGAGAGCAGAACCCACTAAATATTCTCTAAGAAACTGAGCCAATGTGTGCATCTTAGGACCAACCAGCAGCGACCCTTCCTGCTGGCTAACAGGACTGGGGACATGTCTCATTGGAGGAGAGCACTCGCTATGCAAATGTAGAAAGCACTGTTAGAATCCCAGCTGACCTAGATAACCCCAGTGCTGGAGCAAGTAGGCACATGAGTATTGTTCAGACTTATCTGCCAGCTTAGCTCCAGGATCAGTGAGAGACCCTATCCTCACTGAATAAAGCAAAGGAGTAGTAGAACAAGACACCCCACATCCTTCTCTGGCCTCCCCATGTACACACACACACACACACACACACACACAAACACACATAGACATACACTCAAACACACATACGAACACACACAGGCACACACACACACACACACACACACACGCATACACCCTAATGAATAAGATCATATTCATTATTTGATGTTGTCCAATTGAGTTGACTGTTCATCATAGTGCAGACAGAGACTACTTGGGTAATTCTGAAACAAATAGCAATGTAATAGCAAAGAACAACACCACTGTTTTATTCCCTTCTTTGATACCAGAAAGTAGACCAATTCCAGATGCATTTGCCCCTTGTCTCCCACACGCCCCATTCTGTGGAGGATTAAATGGCTCTTAAGGAGGTTATGCTCTTTGTTCAAACCTGTGCATAAATACCACACTCTCCCCGACTGCACATGCTTCCCTCCACGTCTATGCTTTAACTGAAATCTAAGGCAGAAACTCCAATCACCTTGATATATTTTTGCTCTTTTTTAGAGAGGAACAGCCTGTTTAGATTAGGACAAGAATCAAATGTCACAAGATAGAATTTCCACTTTATCCATGGAAAAATCAAACGATTTTTAGGTTGTGGAATTCCCCCTCCCCTTAATTGCATCTGACTCTGCTCCTTTCTCCCATCGCCATTTTGGATAAATATACCCATTCTTTGCTGCACTGAAAGCTTGGTTAATTCAAAGCCAGCTCATTTGGCAGTTTTGACTGAGATTAGATGGGTTTAAATTCACTTTTATTATCTATGAAGAAAAAGGCTTTGAGGAAAGTCAACACCATTAAAAAGATTTCCCAAGGTTCAATTTACCTAAAATGATATGATTCTCAAGAACCTGGCCCTTTAAATTTACATTAAAATGATCAGTTTTCAAATATTTCACTTAAAGTTATCAAAGAGAGACAGGAAGAGACTCGGCAGCTCTCAAATTTTACTTCAAGCTGGCCTTACGGTCTACTAAATAGCAATTAAGGTAGTCTCCTGAAATAATGCACATAAACTTTTTCTCAGATTATTTCTACCATTTGGAGCTTTACATGTTCCCCATGCTGTGTGTTTGTGTGTTTTCCAGGCATATTTTGTGAATCTCTTTACAGCCCATCAAGGGCAGGAATTACACCTCTCATGGCCGATTTTTGTTCATTTTCCTGTGTTTCAGCAAAGATTCTGATCTGAATGCTGCCTTTGATCCAGATGGGATTTAAGTACGTCAGGTTTGCCTCTGAACTTGTTTCCAGTAAAAATAGATAAAATATTCAATGTATAAAAATACATTGTAGCGAAAAAATAAAACCTGTAAAGCAAGCAGAGACATCTAACAGTGGGCAGGTGAGCAATGTCAGCTCAACACTCAGCTACTTTTTAAATTTTCCTATTCTTTCGTTGCTTAGCCCCAGCATCCCCATGTAGTAAATTTAGCTTAAATGTGATCCGATAGATAGATAGATAGATAGATAGATAGATAGATAGATAGATAGATAGATAGATAGATAGATAGAAAAGCAAGCTGGGGAGATAGGTCAATTGGTCAAATGCACAGTGTGTAGAAATAAAGAGTTGTTCAGATGGCTCTCCAATACCTTCACAAAAAAACAAAAATTCTGAGCTCAGTGATATACACCTCTAAGAGCTGAGGGTCTGAGGAGGGAGAGATGAGGACTCCTGGAGCTCAGTGGCCCAGGCAGAGTTGCCACTTGAGGAGTTCCAGGATCAATGGAAGACAGTGGCTCAGACAAACAATGAAAAATGGTCAAGGAAGATACCTAGCATCCATCTGTGATTTCTACACACATGCACATACATGCACACTTAAACGCGCGCGCGCGCACGCGCGCGCGCGCGCGCACACACACACACACACACACACACACACACACACACACACACACATGTATGCATGCGTGCATGCTCCATGGATGTAAATGATTGTGTCTACCTGATTTCTTTCTCACTTCACATCTTGCCATCCCTCTTCCTCTACCTAGACACAGACTCTAGGAAAGAGTTCTGAAAATCACAGTGTCTACACAAAGAGTAAATCATAGGCTCTATGCACAGATGATTAAAGTAATAGTCATAGTGATAATGTCATTGAGGAATACCTGGAATAGCTGAGCCACTATATTTAGATGACACCTGTCATAGAAAGGTGAAGATGGGGAAAATAAAACTTAGTGATATCCGCGTGGTATCTCCACTGGGTCTGTTACAGAAACCCCAGTCATTCCTGTTACAGCAAGAAGGATCAACTTGTTAAGTCTTGGGCATGTATCTCAAAAACAACATATCAGAGAGATAGAATAAAGAGCACTCAGCCAACCTTTTGCACAGATACTTGCATAATCTGCAAACTCTTATTCATATGCTACTGAGTTATAGAACGTTCTTTTTTATTTATTAATCAGATATGTGAAGAGATTTATTAACATAGAAATGGGCTGGAAATCTGATCTGTACTTTGACTTCTAGGATGGATGGATAACTGAAAACATCTGGGTGAGACAAAACGGACATATTATTGGAGTTAATGTGCTGTTGCTCTCTGCAGCAAAAGTAGCCAAAGGAAAGGAGTGACTTTGTGAGGCTGGATCAGTATTAATTAATAACTCGACAAATGCTCAACTCAACTGGGAGACAAAACTCTGAGCATGCCTGTGTTAAATGATTTGATTGTGTTAACTGAGATGAGAAGACTTGCCCACTGTGAGAAGCATCATTCCCTAAATCAAATCCTGTGCTGTATCAACGGAGAAAGAATACTAAGAAGCAACAGGCACTCACCTCTCTCCTCTTCCTGACTAGATGTGAAGTGACCAGCTGCTCCTGTGGCCTTCAATTTGCCACCATGGTGGACTATAACTTGAAGAATAGGCTGGAGTAAACTGGAAATTACTTAAGTTGCTTTTATCAAGCCATTCGATAACAGTGGCAGTTGACATACTGGAAGCCATGTGTTTGGGGCTTCACCCATCTTGAAGCTGGCTGACGGCACTGAGGTAGAAGTCACTGTTACTGTTATTGTTGACATTTTCCTCATCACCATCATCTTCATTATCCACAGAGGGACATGATGAAGAGTTTGAGACAATGAATGATTATGGCTTATAACCAGCTAGCTCAAATTCAAACGGGAGGCTTGATAAAAAATTCTCCTGCTACAAGGCCACAGTGTTATTTGAACACATATTTGTTGTTAATCTATATGTCTGTGAGGACTTAACTTTCTCACAGATGAATAACAGTGTTAAATGGGGGAATAAATATCTGGACTTGGACTTGTGTCTGACACCAATATCCAAAGGAAAGTCCTCTCTCTACCACTGATACTTACCTTCATTTACTGCCCTTCACCTTCAGTAAACAGAAGGATTGTGACAGAAATAAGAATTGACATCGTATGACAGTGCTGCTGCCAATCCTACAAGTTTGGAGGGCCAATTTTTCTCTTTAAAACACTCGAGGAAATACAGCAAAGAGACTGGATAAACAGTACCGACTTTCTGGTCCTCTGCTGCACTTCTGAACTCCACCACTCAGAGTCCCTGAGCCAGTGTAGTTTGAAACTGCTTTCTGATCTCTGCTCCAGGACAAACACAAGAACCGAATTACATTCCCCTAACCAATCAATCCAGGTCTTCAGAGAAGGCAGAGCGTTTTCCTAGACTGAGGAAAGGACTCGAATGAAAAGAGAATGCTTTGCATTTGCAGGTGGGCCAAGGAATTCATAAACCACAAGATGGGGCCAAAAGTGCTTACCCTCGGGATAACCTTGGCTTGGACTGGAGGGAAGAAAGGATACAGTGCAAGGCTTTCAAAGAGCTGAGTACCTACAGACACCTTTAAATAGAAACATCAGGGGTTTGAGAAACATAATTTATCCTATCCATTTTATCTGTAAAAGGGCTTTCCTGGAGGTCTGCCATAAAATCAACATATTCACAGCACTTGAGCTCTATTAATCTGACAAAATGTCAGCGATACAGGATGATTTGGGGCAGATATTTGGCACCAAATATAAATAGCTCCATACTAACGTATGGGGCTGGGAGTGTGTGTGTGTGGGGGGATTCTTCTGGAATCTCTATAAGCTCAAACATCTGGCACGTATAGAATTTTCCAGCTTGGCCACCTACAGAGAAATGAAATTAGGATCACCCTTGATACCTAAAGGATGTGCTGCCTAGCTCATATTTTCCTTATTTTTTAAAATCAAAATGTTACATATAACTTCAGTAAAAACTAGAAAGTAAAGACATTGACAAGTGTTAATCCAGATGTGGCAATCGCCATTTCTGCGTTTACCCTTCCAGACATAGATCTCACGCATACATCTCATGGTTTTCCTATTATCATAAGTTGGTCTGTTTATTCTACAGAAATAGCGTATGATTGTCTGGGGAGATGGCTCAATGGCTCCAATGCTTATTGTACAAAATGAGCATCTGATTTGGATCCCTCCACCTAGGTTAAAAAAAAATGCAAGCATAGCTTCACACATCTTTATTTCAACAAAGAATATTCTGGGAACTCTTTGGCTAGCCAATCTGACCAAAGCTATGATTTAAGTGGAAGATCCTGTGTCTATAAAATATATTAGTTCTTTAAAATTTTGAGATTATACTATAATGTGTTGTTTTCAATTTCCTGTCTTCCATCCATTCTCTCCCATATGTCCCTCCTTGCTCTGTTTCAAATTCAAGACTTTTTTCCTTAACTCTGTGTGTGTGTGTGTGTGTGTGTGTGTGTGTGTGTGTGTGTGTGTGTGTGTAGGGGACAATAAAGACAGATGTCTAACATAGACCACTAGCCTCCATATGCCATACATAGGCAAGTGTACCCTAAACATACACACAAAGAGAGAGTATGATATTAATACACATAGTCCCATAACCACTAACACCTTTACACAAAACATAGAATCAAGTAAGCAAAATGGAAAATATTTTTAATGACTCAATTCCCAGAACTTGACATCAGTCTTATTTTTATGCAATTTTATAGATGAAATAGAAATATTCTAATGTATGCTATTATACCATGGGACATCTCCTTCTGTCTGATTCCTTTATTAACCCTACACAAACGTCCAGTTAAAAAAATATGTAGATACAGCATCATTGGTGGTGGATTGGTAGTACATCTCTCTCTATTTTATATATTGTTGGGAAATAAATTGATAGTCAGAGGTATGTGATGTGCCTACTCCATAGCACCAGAAGAATTGGTACCATCTACTTGTAAACTAGTGATTAATGGACCCTATTGTTCATTTTTTATCACTGTTACTTTCACAGAAGAAAGAAATGGCATCCCAAGTGTTTGTTGATTAAAATGAAATTCCCCTTTAGTGATGACCATGTCCTTATGTTAAACAATTGTCTTTCTAGGTTATACTGGGTGCCAGTCATTGTTCTAAGTGCATTTTATTAAATGAACTCTGTTAGAAATCCTATATGGCAGATATTTCTATCAGTCTCACATTTTCATAAATGGATAAATTGAACCATGAAGAGCCATAGTCACTGGGAATAGAGGAACACAACTAATTATAGGAAGAGAGTTAGAAATCAGACTGGGCAGTGAGGGTCTAGAATTTACTTCCACATTCTGGTATTTGGGTCCCTCATCCATAGCCATCCTTGGAACAAGAGTCTTCTCTAATATGTTACTTTGGCACAACCAAATCCCTTTATTGGCAATCATAAATGGATGTTTTCTTATTTGGTAATGATGTATGTATGTGTGTGTGTGAGCTTCAAGGAAAATATAAAGTAAGAGATAGAAGTGGAAATAAAGAATAGGATTACCAATGATAATTCTAATCATAACCACTGGGTTATAAACTGATCATTGATCCTCTACCACTTGGTTTACTACTATTCTGGGGGTTTCAGTTTGCAAACAAGAAATGAGGATGCTGGTGGCAGCTGTTGGACAAAATGAATGTGTTTAGAGTCAACAGCTTCAGATATATGTCTTCTGCTAGCCTAGGTCACAGCCACAGTGGTTAGTAGCTGCAAGCCTGGCATGGTCACTGCCACAATGCAGAGTGTCTGCTATTGTAGGCATGGTCACAATGACAGTAGGGAGTGGTGCCCAGTAAAAGAGGAGTCTTTTCTCAAGCAAACAGATTTGCATCTTGAGTTCTATCTCTAGTCTCAAGAGGAATGAAAATGGGACTGTCCTTTCATAATAAGCCAGTTCTATCATGTGTGTGCAGATCCAATGGAAGGTATGGGTTCTCAAAAATGGTGGCCAGCCTGAGTTGATGCAGGCCATGTGGGAAATAATAGGAAGAAGAAGAACAAGAACAAGAAGAAGAACAAGAAGAACAAGAAGAAGAAAGAAGAACAAGAAGAAGAAAGAAGAACAAGAATAAGAAGAACAAGAATAAGAACAAGAAGAACAAGAAGAAGAACAAGAAGAAGAACAAGAAGAAGAAGAAGAAGAAGAAGAAGAAGAAGAAGAAGAAGAAGAAGAAGAAGAAGAAGAAGAAGAAGAAGAACAAGAACAAGAACAAGAACAAGAACAAGAACAAGAAGAACAAGAACAAGAAGAACAAGAAGAACAAGAACAAGAAGAACAAGAACAAGAAGAAGAACAAGAAGAAGAAGAGAGGAGGAGAGCTCATGGTGCCTACATCATACATAGACCATGAAGTGAATTCTGAAGATGATTATCCCAAGATAAAAACTCAACCAAGAGTCAGAATCTATGGATACAAGCCAAGGATGACACACTGTCTAAATTTGGCTGAGAGCTATTTGAAGTTCATAAACATAAACTGAACACCATTAGAATAGCATCTGTAAGGCACAGGTCAAGATGTTGGTACCTGCCAAGTATAGTGTAATATCAGAAATCAAAATGCCAGAGCAGAAAAATTGCCATGGAATTCAGGCCAGCATGTGCTACATAGGAAATCTGGGGCAGCCTTGGATACAGAGTGAAATTTTTGTGTGAAGAACAGCAATAATGTGTGTCGGGGGGAGTCTAGCCTAGCTAGAAGAGAATTCAGAAACAGCAACCCAAGTTCAGGAACAGATGCATCTACATACAGTACAGCACAGGAGCCATGTACTTACCATCCTTTATAATTCCACAGCCAATGGAGATGAGTCATTGTGATGTCCTTCCCAAAGCAAATCAAGGCTTTTCAAATGGACAAGGGACAGTGAATCCTTTCAGCTCTTATTCAGTGGCCACAGCATATAGAGACTCTTGGAGGCTTTTTCGAGTTACATACATACATATACACACACACATACATACATACACATACATGCATACATACATACACACATATATACACATATATATACATATACATATATACACACATACATACATACACACATACATACACACACATACATACATACACATACATGCATACATACATACACATATATACACATATATACACACATATATATATACATATACATACATACACACATACATACATACATACATATACACACATATATACATACATGCATACGTATGTACATACGTACATACCCTAAGTAGCTTATCCAGTTGGCACAAATTCTTCAGAGCTTTACTTTGGTGCTCACTTGCCCAGTTCAATATAAAACCTAAATGCATCACCCTGTATTTTGTGATGCGATTTGAGATGCGATTTGCTGCTCAAAGCCCCAAGAACTTCTCCTTTGTAAATTATGAAGAATTCGAGCCAAACAGATAACATCCTATATCTCTTTTCCTCAACCACAGGTCATTACAGTTGTAAAGAAATGATGGATAAGTCATATCCATGCCTCTACAGGAAGGAGACAATTGGGATCTGCAGCTACATGCTTGTACACATCTGTGTACATACACACTTACATGAGTACACACGGGTTCGTATGCATGCACACTTGTCTGATACTTTAACCTGCAGAGAAGCCTTTCTGCGGACGCTCATCGTTCTTTCCACACTTTACGTCTAACCTTTAAAAGGATCAGAATATGTTTCTTATTGGAAAAATGCAAAGATTAAATAAATAAGAAAATCCATAGAAATGTCCCCCTTGATTGAAAACAGAAGCTGGCCATTAAAACAATCTCGTTGGGGGTGTGGGGAGGACCAATGGAAAGTCAGATGAGAAAGAAGCGGTGCATTTTATCAAGGGCTGTTGAGAAACCACACCCAACACTTTTTATCAAAGCAATGGCAGACATGCTAGATGGCTAATTACCTCCAGGTGTCTTTTCTAAATTTACATCCCTCTTGAGACAAAGGCTGAAGGAAGACTATCCTAGCTATAAAGGAAAAGAAGTAAGGAGCCAGGTGGGTGAGTTGAGGATCAGAAATCCACAGACCTCTGTGTCTTGATTTCTAAACCGAATACCCAGCTAAGGCAGAAAAGGAGAGGCTGACGGAGAATGGAGCTGGTACGTTATTGGCAAAGTTATTTGCTACAATCAAAACAACCTGCTACCAGTTCTGAACTTAAGCTATTTTTGTTGCTTTTTCATCCAGTTTTTTTTTCTTTTTTTTTAAGTCAAGGGAAAAATCAAGTCATGAAAATCAGGATAGTCTCATGACGGCTGCACATCGCGTGCGTTTTACTGTCTCTACTGGCCAAGGATTAATCTCAGCTCCAAAGCATCTCACAGGAAGTATTAATAGTACAATGTATTCATTTATATTGTCAGAAGGAGAGGACAGGGAGAAAGTGGCATGGAATTTTATTCATAAATAGGGGATCTATCCTTAGTGTCCTTTTAAGTAATCATGAAGTCTAAGAGAAGCCTGGAGAAGGCTGGAAATATCTTCTGTGAAACTCCCTTGGTCACAGTGGCCCCTGTTTGCAACCGACACACACATCCTAACACTAGCTAGTTTCTGGAACACAAAGTGAGAAATTCTTTGTGAATATCTGATAATGGTGATCATAAGATGTGTGAAATACAGATTTTTATATGAAACCACATCACACTTCATTTGTCTTTCCTTCTGGGAGAACTAAAAAGACTCAATCTCCGAGTACCTTGTTTCTCAGAGCAAGGCGAAGTTTTCTCTCTGCTATAAAGGGGTCTCACTTCACTTCTACCCACAGTTCCTAGTGAGGGAGGTCCGATGCAGATGGTCCATCAGTCCTGCTTCTTTTTTTTTTCCGAGCAGAGGTAGTTGCCAGCAGCATGGAACTGCAGCCAGGCTCTTTCAGATCAATGGAACAGTAGAGAAGGTAACAGCAACAACAGACCTTGTGTCAACTCTGTCCTGAGCTGATGGGAGTGAAATATAAATATTGTGCCGCTATGAGCTACCTAAAAAACATTCTTTACAATATTATACTCTAACATTACCAGGAGCTGAGTGAAGGCTTCTGTTGTATCCCAGCAGAAGTTAATAGCTGCCCAGAAGCTGGAAAACTAACATCAGAAACACTTAATGTTTAGATCCACTTAGTGGTTGGAAAAAAAAAACTTTTTTTTTTTTAATGTTTAAGAGCTGCTCCAGCAAATGGAAACAGCAATTTCTTGTAAACAAACCTTTAATACGAAGATATTTCTTGGTGGCGGAAAAACCTAACTTCATAAAGTCAGATTTCTGAGATTTTTTTTTCAGTTCCTCGGAGACCAGGCACGTAACCGAATTCTGTGAGTCGATGCTTTGAATAAACAGATGCGATTGAGACATTTTCCATATCGCATGTCAAGTGAGGATGTGGCTGATCAAACAAGTGCAAACTCTGAGTGCCTGTCAGCTGAGGGAAGCAATCATTGGTTCTGAGGAAGAGTTAATATTTAGTTCACAATGTGAGCTGTTTAATGAGGGGCCTTCAAGACATTTATAAGTGTTTCAAAAGATGTATCTGGGTGCTTCTAGCTATCAAAATAGTTCTCCTTGTCTCCATCAATTCTGGAGTGCTACCCCTCTGGTAATGGGTTAAAAACCCTGTTCTTCCACATTGTAATTTCACTACCCAAGATGTCTTCAGAATAGGGTACCACTCCTAAAGTAAACCACGTATCCTTAACTTCAGGGTTAATCCCTTCTCTTTGTCAGATGGAATGATTGAGCTAGATACCCTGAACAAGAAAGAGCTTCCTGTACGATCTCTCACTGCAAATCTACCATTAGAAACGAATGCCATTCCACTGTGCTAAAGGACTATTCTTGGAGAGCTAATAGCCTTAGAGTGCCTTCCTGCTTTCCCACAAGGAATGTATCATGCTACTTGTGTCTAAGCACTGCTGATCGCCAACATGAAAACTTCAATGGTGTGTGGGGTGTGTGTGTGTGTGTGTGTGTGTGTGTGTGTGTGTGTGTGTGCATGCGCGTGCACGTGTGTGTGCGTGTGTGTACACCCACATCTGCTAGTGTGTGAGCAGGTAAGTCTATGAATGCCTGAGGTATGTGGCGTGTGTCTTTCCTTAGTCTCTCCATCATATGTTTTTAAGACATGGTCACTCACTGATTCTGAAGTGTATCAATTTGGTAGACTGGCCAGCCAATGAGCCTGAGGAATCTGCCTATCTCTCGCTCCAGTGCTGGAGTTCTAGGGCCATCACTCTAGCCTTTTATGTGTGTCCAGGGGATCTGAACTCAGATACTCAGGCTTGCATGGCAGATGCCTTACTGACTGACACATCTATCTTACTGGCTTCTTGAACATGTTATTTAATCTACCTATGGCTTACTTTCTCTAGTCATGAAAATGGTAAATGATACATGTTTTACAGTATAAAATATTGCAAGATTAATGTATTTGAGAAACAGTATCCTTTTGCTTAACACAGAGTGGGAACGTGAGAAAACGGGAGATAATTCTTCCATGAATGTACTCACCTAGGTGATTTTAGATAATAGTTATGTTTAACTATCAAAACAATATGCCTTATCTGGAGAATGGGCCATGGGGGAGTTAAGTAGAGGTAAGTCTCAAGTTTCTTAAATAAGTGGTATCTTATATAATTAACCTAAGTCAAAACT
>NW_028227268.1:14280000-14405000 GCF_978045245.1 Mus caroli
GTCAGGAGAGGCCTCACAGCCAGCCACAGAGAAACTGACTGACACGGGCTTCCACAGCCGATAACCAAGGATCTGAGAGAAGTCTGGACACTTAGGTTCCAAGAAACAATAGCTCCTTAATTGGGGCACAACTAAAAGAATATTCAATTATTAGTAAAGGAAGTCACACCACCATTGGTCCCTGTCTCCTTTAACCATGGCATCTTAATAGAGACCATATGTATCTCTGGTGTGAGCTCTTAGAAGATGGCAGCCGCCATCCAGAGGGAATGAATTTTCTCCTCATGGAGAGCCGGCCTTGGCTGACTTCATGTAAGCTCCTGGCACCTCTGGGTTTGCCGTGGTTTCTGGCATGGAGTGTGAAATGTTTCCAAGGAGGACTTGGCCAGTCTCTCTGTGGAGAGATCTGATTTTATTTATTGTCCCAGGAGTTGGGGAGGAACCCATACATGCCTGGTTTTCATGTGCTGTTCTCTACATGTGAAAATAGTGGGGTTTTTTTGGGGGGGCGAGTTTCCCCAGTCTGGACTGGAGCTGCTCCTGAGACAAAGGAGCTTAGCTTCCATTCAGAAAGCTCTAGAATGGGCCAGTATGAGGTACAGGAAGATGACCAGGGAAAAATAGATGGGGGGGGGGGAGAGAAGAAAAAAAAACAAAGAAGACCATATATGTGATGGTGGATGGAGGAAGAGAGGGAACTGTGGAGAATCACTGAAGCACTGACAATAGAAACGACCAAGACGTCATTTAAAATGGCAACAGCAACTGCAAGTTATCAAGTAGTCACAAAACTTTGTTGTCTGGACTCACAATGCAGTGGTTACTCTTATCAACGTGATGGGATTTAGAATCACCGTGGAAACGAACCTCTGAGCATGTGTGTGAGGAAGTTTCTAGAATGCCTCAGCTGAGAATCTTAAACCTAATATCCACCTTAAGTACAGCCGCACAGTTCCGTGCACTGAATCTAAAGGAGGCTGCCAACTGAACATCAGCGGCCGTCCATCTCTGCTTCCTGACTGCGGATGCAGTGTGACCAGCCACCCCACACTCCTGCGGCCGCACCTTACCTGTCATGATGGGCTATATTTGGTTTGAACTGTGAGCCAAGATATTCCCTTCCTTTCTTACGTTGTCTTTGTCAGAGCAATGAGAAAGGAAACCGATGCACACAGTAATATCGAGCTCTATTTCTGTGAGAGGTCTTTGGTGGAGGACTGAGGTAAAGGAGAGACAGCCCACATCAAAGTCAACATTAGGGTTCTAAATAGAATTCTACCAGCCAACAGGTAGAGAGCAGAAGCCAAGATCCAGTATCAGGCTGGAGGCTCTACCAGAGTCTATCTTGGTTTTCAGGAGCAAGGTGAGCCCACATATTGGCTAGGGGCTAGTGAGACGAAGAAACTCACAGGAGAGACAGTGCTTCGAACATTTCTGCAAGAGAGGAAGAAGTAAGCTAAGTGACCAAACTGTGACTTGGTGAGTACACGGGAGAAAGACCCAGTCACCTGGACTCAGCTCTCTGAGCATCTGAGTTTGGGAAAAGGGACTCTGGATCGGAGGGACTTCCTGTGGGTTTGGGGAAGAGAGAAAGTGACTGAGACATTCAAGCACTGGCAATCCTTTGTGAGCCAGCCACCTGAACAGTGAACAGTGTTTACCTAACTCTGCTTCCGGAGGCTCTCAAAGCCGGTGGCTCTCCCACCCACCTGAGCCTCTTCCACATAGCACTGCCGATCGACTCCGCTCGAACACCACCAGGGACAGGACTCTCATGAGAGTTATGGTCTGCTTGAAGATAATATAAAATGTGTTGCCTTTTACGACATCACGCTTTGCTTACAGCTGGAGCCCCCGTACACACAGGGGCCGAGGGTGGAGGGAGAGATGTGTATCTAAGGTGAGAACCCAAGCACACAGGCTCTGGGGTTAACATCTATTGCTGCTCTCCACTCTCTAACACCTGGTGATATCCGTAAGAAAGTATGGCTCCTGCTGATTTAAGTAATTATCACATGCTAAGTAGCTTATCTATTTTATACTCAAGCTCACAACCCTATGAAATAGACACAGTCATTAGCCCCATTTTACAGGTGAGGAACCAGAGTAGGGCATGGTTTAATGACTTGCCCAAAATGTGTCCTCTTCACAAGTGGTATTGCAGTTAGACTCCAAAGCCCATGCTCCTGAACTCTCCCCTCCATCCCCACCCACTTTATGGGTTCAGAGGTGACACCACCCGAATCCCTTCTTCCCAGCTTCTTCCCCCCTTTGCCTTTCTAAGAACCCAGGACAAGACAAGGTCAAGCCTGGTGTCTCTACGGCGATGTTGGAGATGCTGTGTGCTGCTCAGAGGACAGGGACAGCTGAGCGTGGTCAGGCTTTCTGCCTCGACAGGCGCTGCCATTGAAGATGCAGGGTCAGGAGACAGATGCTGTTGCCAGATTGGGTCCCAAGATGCTGCAAGTCCTTCTCCCTGGAGAAGGGTGGGGTTGGCTTCCGAGACTAATGCTTGTTGTAATCAACTAAAGCAGAAAGGAAGCCAACGTCTGTGTTCTGTACTCAGAGATGAAAAGATGCTATTCTTTCTCTGTTGTCTGTCTCTCTCTCTGTCGTCTCTGTCTCTCTCACACGCACATACACACACTTCTCTCATATATACATTCTCATACACATATACATACCTCCCATACACATTCACACACACACCCTCCTCTCATACACAGACACTCGCATACACACTCATACACACACTCACACACCTCTTATACACATGCATACGCTTCATACACACACTCACAAACACACATACACTTTCATACACACACAACACCTCTCATACACATAACACACCTCGCACACACTCACGTATACACATATACCTCTCATATACACACATCCATCCACATAAATCTCATACACACACACACACACACACACACACACACACACACACACACACCATGCATCTGTACCTTCCCCAGCCTCCTCTCTAGCTGGCTAGGGAAGTTGGGCCAGGCAAGGCTGTATTCCAAAGCAGCCAGACTCAGTGATAACATCAAAGAAATATATTCTTTTTCATTTGCTTGTCTACTTATGTATAAGCCCAGAATAATGATTTACTTTCTCTGAAACGACTAGATCTTTGCTTTTTCCCTTTCATGTGCGTATAAGGTGAAGCTGTGAGCAGTTTGCATGCACTGATCAGGCTGAGCCCCATGACAACCCAGCCAGTGTGCTGTTCATTCAGGAAGACCCCCCTCCTCTGCTCTTACATAAGTTTGCTGGAAGCGTCACTGTGCTGTGTGATAGCCTATGGTGGTAGTGGGAGACAGTACCCAAGCTTATTAGTGTGGTTGGTAGGAGGATGGTGTGGCCAGCTCCATCCCTCCTCCATACTATGTGTGTTTGGCACCTGAATCCTAGCTAGTGAGATAAGTGTCTCTTCCCATAAAGGGCAAAGAGCATGCACCTATCACAGAGCACCACAGAGAGAAAATATTTACCAAATGAGTGGCTCTTGTAGAAAATGCTCTGACAGGAAGCAGAGGCAGGGAGACCGGGTGTTCAAGACCATCCTTGACTGCATGGTTTGAAGCCAGCCTGGGCTGCATGAGACACTGCCTCAGGCAAACATAGCTCCTGAAGCTTGCAGCTCTGCCATCAGGAACCAGAAGCATAGATCTCACCTCACCCCACTTAAATCAGGACTAGCCTTCCTTGCTAGGATCAGTGGAATGGGACAGAAGTGGCATGTGGGGACTTCCAATCTGAAATCCTCTCTTCTTTGGCAATCCTGAGCCACATGTGACATGAGGAGACAGGTTTAACCTTAGCGCCCTGATTATTGGGGTGAAGCTGCTCCCCGATCCAAGCTACTCCATATTGCAAAAAAAAAAAAAAAAAAAAAACCCAAAATCTTTCAGGCTGTGCTTTGCCCCAGGAGACTTCATTTTACAAGGTTTTAAAACAGCATTTGACTCCATTCTGAGTGTAGATAAAGAGGCAGGGTGACCCTGCACCTTGATGGCAGCATATATAAACACCACCACCCCCCTTTTTCCACCACTGTAGGCACAGACTGATGTACAGTTTGTTCCTGAAAATAAAAAGGGGGCAACCCGCACATTTATCTAAGAAAGTTGGGTTGATGTAAACACGGGTGTGTATTAGTATTGTATCAGGAAAAAACAGAGCCAAGACCTAACAGCCACACAGACCATAGGGAGGGGATGGCACGCCAACCTGCATCTCAGAAAAGGAAGGATAATTCTGACAACATCAATGTCCACAGATGGAGAGCCCATTCCCACCGGCCTTTTCTGGCCTATGTCAGCCACAGTCATCCAAGTGCCCTGTGATCAGTTCCTATGACTTTATCTGCAGGCTTGATTCACTGGCTGGAGAAAGTTCACAGAACTCACAGCCCGTTGCTTCATTTATTGTAACCGATGAGCTGTGACATGGGAGGCATGCACAGAGCCGGGCATATGGAAAGGGAGTACAGAACCCTTCTGGACAGTCCACCCTCACATCCCTCCATGAGTTCATCTCTTGAAAAGTCCCCCAAGCCTGTCCCTTTGGGTCTTTATAAAATCTTCATTCTATAGGCCCGATTGATTGTAGCACCCACCATCAGTGATCGATGTGACTTGGGACTGGAGCTGAAATTCCCAGCCCTCTCAGTGCACCTTGGTTGTCCTGGTGACCAGCTTTGAGACCCTCTAGCCACCAGGCATCTCATTAATACACAAAAGACACTAACGTTTCAAAGCAATTGTGGAGGGTTGAAAACTGGCTCTGGGGAACAGATAAAAATCAAATTATTCTTCACGCAGATATCTGAGTAAGGGAGTAATGATAAACCCACTAGAATCTCTTCTGCTATGGACTCTGGTACAGGATCTTCCTCTGTAACCCCCCTCACTCCCCAGGCCTGTGGTCTCCATTGCAAGAGTGTGGAAGGAAAACAGGGAGAGAGATGTAGAAGACAGCCAGGGTTTAGTGTAGATAATAAAACAGCAAATTCCCAAGGAGTCAGAGTGACCAGAGACCAAATGGACCATTCCCAAACAGAACACATTGATAGGGTAGGGGTGGGCGATCAGGTGTTGATCTGCCATAGCCACAATACTGTTTCTTAAAGTCTCTAGAGTAGACAGCCTCTCCTGAGGGATATCACCCTTTCTAATTAACTGACAGGCCCATTTGGATTAACTTATGGTTGGGGACAGTAGTATATCTTCCACTTAGGTAGTAGTCATATTATGTCCCTACCTAGGACCAGAGATATAACCCAGATGCTATTTTTTTGACCAATAATCAGAGTCTTGAAGTTTTACTTCCTGGTTTTACAACTGTTGAGTGGAAGTGGGTTCCAGC
This sequence comes from Mus caroli, assembly GCF_978045245.1. Taxonomy (NCBI): domain Eukaryota; kingdom Metazoa; phylum Chordata; class Mammalia; order Rodentia; family Muridae; genus Mus; species Mus caroli. The sequence goes on from NW_028227268.1 coordinate 14,285,383, forward strand.
CTCAATGACCTTCAAGCTAACGCCTAACTAGCTACCAAACAACCCCTGATCAAGAATTGAGACCCTAATATTATTTAGGAGATAGACAAGTCAGTCTGGCTACCTCACCCTAAGGAAGGGTTCCCACTGTCGCTGAATTTTGGGCCTTGGAGGATGATAAGGTGGGCCCAGAGAGATTTGAATGTGCAGTGCTTTCTGAAGGTAGATTGATGGCTAAGGAAAAGAGAGCTGGTTAAGAAAGCAGTTAAGACCAGAAAGTTCAAAGATCAATAGGATTGCTACTAAGTACAGCCCATTTCCACCAGGAAAACCCAAGCTCTGGCTCTAAACAGCGCACCCAAAGGAATGGTGGTGCCAGGCATGGGCACTGCATATCACGTAAAGCTAATGGGACATCAGAGGAATCCTTGGGAATATATGCATCACATCTGCTATGGTTTGAATGGAAAATAGGCGCCTGTATCTGAAGGCCTGTGTTTCCCTCGTCAGTGGTGTAGTTGGAGGAGATTATGGGACCGTTAGGAGGCAAAGCCTTGTTGAAAGAAATACATCACTGGGGGCATGATTTTAGTGTTTATAGTCTCACTCCACTACACACACACACACACACACACACACACACACACACACACACACCAGCTTCCTGTGTTAATAAGAATATGAAGACACCGTTCCTGTTTCTACTAACATCCATGCCATGCCTTCCTGTTCACTATGAACTCTCCCTCCAGAGTCATAGGGCAAAATAAATTCTATTGCCTTTAGTTCTAGTATTTTATCACAGCAATAGAAAAGTGACTGATACGGCTTTTGTACGGACAGGTTTTGTGTCAACGTGACAAAAGCTAGAGTCATCAAAAAGAATGGAGGTTCGGTTGAAAAATTACCTCCATGAGATCCAGCTGTAAGGCATTTTCTCAATAAGTGATCAATGGAGGAGGTCCCAGTCCATTGTGGTGGTGCCATCCCTGGGCTGGTGGTCCCGAGTTCTATAAGAAAGCAGGCTGAGCAAGCCAGGGGAGGAGGCAAGTCAGTAACTGGCACTCCTCCATGGCTTCTGCATCAGTTCCTGCCTCCAAGATCCTGCCCTGTTTGAGTTCCTGTCCTGACTTCCTTAGATAATGAACAGCAATGGAAGTATAAGCCAAATAAACTCCTTTTCTCCACAACTTGCTTTTTGATCATGGTGTTTCATCACAGCAATAGAGACCCTAACTAAGACGGCATTAAACTATGATCAAAGGGCAACTCCTATTGCTACAGATAGGCTAAAATGGAAGCAAGATGACTGTGTCAATAAAGAATACTCCGAGTCTTGTAACAAATCAATTAACATTGTGACCTAGAGGTTTTATCTTGGATAAAACAGTCAGAAACAAAAGACTGCCTAGAAACCACTACAGACAGCAAAGGGTGGCTTCTTAGTGGGAGAGGAGAAAACAGGAATTTTTTTTTTGTCTGCTCCTCTGAATAGGCTTTTAAGGTCATTTATGTCCCAGGGTCTACAGGAGATGCTCCAATGGAAAAGCCTTCTTTCCAAGCTTTAACTTGGGAGTGATGAGCCACCTGACAAGTCTTGAGACCTTGAGAAAGTAGGGGAAAGGACCTTTCCTAAGAGAAAGCCACCGTTGGCCCCGAGGGCTCTTCCTGTAGGTTGGAAATAGTCTTTCTTGTTTTTCAGATAGATTAGGGAGTCCCAGTAGCCCATAATTTTGATAACCTGGTGAAACTTATTGACAAACTGGCTTAAAGATTGAGCTTTGTTACCTAGGAACAGATGTGAATACAGAGAAAAATATATGTTCATAAGATATCTCAGAGGAGCTTGGGCCAAGAGCTCTAAATGAGGACCTATACAGACTCTAAGGAGGATTACTGCAGTTTCCTAACAACATGTGCTCTCTCTCTCTCTCTCTCCCTCCCTCCCTCCCTCCCTCCCTCCCTCCCTCTCTCTCTCTCTCTCTCTCTCTCTCTCTCTCTCTCCTCTCTCTCTCTCAGTGTGTGTGTGTATGTGTGTGTGTGTGTGTGTGTGTGGTGTATGTGTATACTTTATACCTGTGTATGCTAGGTGGGCATACCAGTGTATGCATATATAAAGGCTACAGGTCTGTGTTAGGTGCCTTATTCTTTGACTGGCTGACCAGTGGGTCTTAGATCCTCTTGTCCCTGCCTCCCAGCAGGGGAATTACAAGACTACATCACCATGCCTGACTTTTTATGTGGGTGTTGGGGATCCAAACTCAAGCCCTCACTCACACTTGTACAATAAACACTTCACCTACTCTGGTATCTCTCCAGCCCCGTGGTAGAGCTTTTCAATGGACAGCATTGGGGTTTAATTAACTTGTTCTGCCTTTCCAGAGGACTGAGGTCTATGAGAGACATGAAGATAATATCTAATTCCCAGAGACTTAGCAAGCGAATGGGTGGCCTGGGAAATTAAAGAAAGACCATTATCACTTGCAGTGATCTCAGGAGGACAAATTGAAAAATAATTTTAATGGTTGGCCTTGAGATAGTATTAGGTGACTGGCAGGGATTTAAAAGTCTATCACGGAGGAATTCACTGACTGGGCATTGAGTCTCACTCCAGATTTAGGCCAGAGGAAATGTTGTTTATGGTTAGGAAAAGCATGAGATTCCTTTAATCTGACCATGGTCTCTGTAGCTGTGATTTGCTCTATCTGACATATCAGGAGTCCATACTGGGGCGTTAATGGAGAGACTTACAAAGAGAGAATCGTTGTCTCTTTAGAAGAGGTCATTGTGGCCAGATTTTTGTAGAGGGTGAAGATAATCTGGACCCCCATTTTGTCACTAGATCTCTGCTTGGTAAAAGGAAAGGACGCCCGGGCAGGCATTCCTGGATACATATAGATGAATAAGAAAGTCTCCAAGACTGAGAAGATCTCACAGTCAGTAGCATGCTTGTCATATGTGACAGTTTGAATGAGGCGTGTCCCCTGTAGGCTTATTTTGAATACGGTGTCCAGTTGGAGGCTAGTTGAGAAAGTTCTAGAACCTTGAGGAGGCAAGGCATTATTGAAGGAAGTATGTCACTGGAGGCGGGCTTTGAGAGTTTGCCCCACTTCCTGTTCTCCCTGTGCTGATGAAATGTGATCTCTCTGCTTCCTGACTCCCAGGTTGACCTAGTCTAGCTCCTGCAGCCATGCCTGCCCTACAGGATGGACTCAGTCTCTCTGGCAATGTAAGCTAAAATAAATATCTTTTTTTATTAGACATTTTCTAGTTACATTTCAAATGTTATCCCCTTTCCTAGTTTCCTCTCCAAAAACCCCCTATTCCCTCCCAACTCCCCCTGCTCACCAATCCACCCACTCCCACTTCCTGGCCCTAGCATTCCCCTAATCTGGGGCATAGAACCTTCACAGGACCAAGGGCCTCTCCTCCCACTGATGACCGACTAGGCCATCCTCTGCTACATATGCAGCTGGAGCCATGAGTCCCACCATGTGATTTCTTTAATTGGTGGTTTATTCCCAGGAAGCTCGGGGGTACTGGTTAGTTCATATTGTTGTTCCTCCTAAGGGGCTGCAAGCCCCTTCAACTCCTTGGGTCCTTTCCCTAGCTCCTTCATTGGGGACCCTGTGCTCAGTCCAATGGATGGCTGTAAGCATTTATGTCTGTATTTGTCAGGCACTGGTAGAGCCTCTCAGGAGACAGCTATTTCAGGCTCCTGTCAGCAAGCTCTTGTTGGCATCCACAATAAGTGTCTGGGTTTGGTGGTTGTTTATGGGATGGATCCTCAGGTGTGGCAGTCTCTGGAGTAATTCCTTTAGTGTCTGCTCCAAACTGTGTCTCTGTAACTCCTTCCATGGGTATTTTGTTCCCTCTTCTAAGAAGGATCGAAGTATCCACACTTTGGTCTTCCTTCTTCTTGAGTTTCATATGTTTTGAGAATTGTATCTTGGGTATTCCAAACTTCTGGGCAAATATCCACTTATCAGTGAGTGCATACCATGTGTGTTCTTTTGTGATTGGGTTACCTCACTCAGGATGATATCCTCCAGATCCATCCATTTGCCTAAGAATTTCATAAATTTATTGTAATCAAAACAACCCTGAGATTCCACCTCACACCAGTCAGAATGGCTAAGATCAAAAACTCAGGTGACAGCAGATGCTGGTGAGGATGTGAAGAAAGAGGAACACTCCTCCATTGCTGGTGGGATTCCAAGCTGGTACAACCACTCTGGAAATCAGTTTGGTGGTTCCTTAGAAAATTGGACATAGTAATACTGGAGGACCCAGCAATACCACTCCTGGGCATATACCCAGATGATGCTCCAACATGTAATAAGGACACATGCCCCACTATGTTCATAGCAGCTTTATTTATAATAACCAGAAGCTGAAAAGAACCCAGATGTCCCTTTTTCTTTCTTTCTTTCTTTCTTTCTTTCTTTCTTTCTTTCTTTCTTTCTTTCTTTCTTTCTCTCTCTCTCTCTCTCTCTCTCTCTCTCTCTCTCTCTCTCTCTCTCTCTCTCTCTCCCTCTCTTTCTTCTTTCTTTCTTTTTTCTTCTTGTTTTTTCAAGACATGGTTTCTCTGTATAGCTCTGGCTGTCTTGGAACTCACTTTGTAGACCAGGCTGGCCTCAAACTCAGAAATCCGCCTGCCTCTGCTTCCCAAGTGCTGGGATTAAAGGTGTGCGCCACCACCGCTCAGTGTCCCTTTCTTTCTTAAGTTGCTTTCAATCACGGTATTTTGTCACAATACCTTGCAAGCATGAAAACCTGAGTTCAATCCCCAGCACTCATTCAAAAACAAAAACAAAAACAAAAGCAAACATATAAAAAAAATCCTGTTTGTGACAATCCACACTTATAATGCCACACTTTTAATGGGGATGAGGAGACAAGGGGATCCCTGAAATCCTCTGGTCAGCTAAGCTGGCTGAATTAGTGATTTCCATGGTCAGTGAGAAACTAAACTCTGGGGTTATACATTTTCTGTTAGGGGTTGGTCTCGTGCTGTGCATACAGAAGCTAAATTCTGCACTCAAAGATCTGGTTGGCCCAGTCAAGAGAATTGTGGGGTACACCTGCCTTTGTTGTGTAAACCTTTCTCCCCAATTTAAAGTTAATTGGTTAATACAAGGCTAGAGCCTATGATTGGGTAGTAGATAGAGGAAGGTGGGACTTGAGTGAGGGGGGGTCTCAGGAGAGACACAGAGAGAAGGAGAAAGGGGACAGAAAGAGGAGGAGGAGGCCACTGGGAAAGGAGATGCATAATGAGCTTGTGGCCAGGAGAAGTTCATCCTTTGAATAGGCTGATGGAGCAAAAAAACAGCCAGAATGAGACTCAAACAGCAAGTAACAATGGACATGTGGCGGGGATGTTAAAATAGCTCAAAACCTGCTCAATCTAGGCTTGCTTACAGCTTGTAAATAAAATACCAGAATTTCATGTCTTTTATACCAGCAAGCTAGAAATATATACTAATTTAAATTTTTCAATAAATAGCATAAAGGTGAAGTGAAATGTTCAGCTGTGGAATCCCACTGATGCCCATGAGAAAAGCCAGAGGCCAGTTGTCTGGAGTATGAGGTGGTGACAGAATAAGAGGCCCCAGTGCCAAGAAACTTTTACACCATAAGGTTTACTCAAGGCTATCCCATTGGTGATGATGGTCAAGTTGAGGACTGGGGGAGTAAACAAGAGCCTGCTGATTCCAAGGACGAAATTGAGGGCTCCAATCCAGGGCATCCTTGGTCAGTAAGTTCTCTAGTGTCCTGTCTTGCCACATGGAAGGCAAGGAGTCTTAGAAGGATGCCCAATACCAGACAATCTCTCTTCCAGTAACCTGACTTCCGACACTCTACTTCCTATGAGGAAGTTTACGGTGAGAGATCTTAAGTACTCTCTCTGTAAGACCACAAGAAGGTCCATATGTCTTTTCTCCCCGCCCCCAACTCTCTGCTTTAGCCTCCTCTTATCCTCTCTGTTCCTCCTCTAGATCCTGGTTATATAAAATAGAATTTTCCATACAGCTATACTTAGTAGACTATCAGTGGGACTCTTCTATCCCAATAACAACTTGGATAGTTTTCTTCTGATGTCAGTGACACTGAGTAAGTAGTATGCCCCAAAGAGGGATTTTGCCTACAAAGTGGGAAGAATCAGAGTGTACTTTCATGTATCCTACTCACGATGCCCTCAAATGGAAATAAAGTTATCATCAGGTCAATGGTTTTTCTCTATTGATCTTTTCTCTCTAACATCTAATTTAACCTGTTTGATTACATTGTGTGTAACAAAGTTAATTTCTTTCTCTTTAAGGCCTGGGGAATCTAGTTTGTCTGGACCATGAATGGTACATCTCAGAAGAGAATCAACAAAGATTAAAGGGGGAGTGACCCAGCAAAAGAGATAGAGACCAGTGGATGGTTGGAGTGTCTTTCTTTTGCTGAGGAGCTGGAAATGGGATGTAACATACCTGGCTCATTCCAAATTGCCTTGGCCAGGGAGAATTAAACTCTTGGTCAACAAGAGTCAAGTTCCATAAGGTCACTGGGGATCATGTTTGTCATGCCTTGCCTGGTTTGCATTGCGTTGGAAGGCAGGGATCAAGATTCGCCCTTTTATATACAATAAAGATACAACTGCCTCTTTCTGATATAGCATGGATTTCCTTCCTGTAAGCAAGTGGACAGGTCAAGAGGAAACCCAAACACAAGTATCCATACATCTCAGCAGCACTGTGTGGAAGTCTGATGCCTGAAGAGTCATGCAGGATGCAATTAGCATATTATACAAAATAGGTGCCTCAAAAAAATGCCCACCCTTTAAGGTCTGGTATTGCCTCTAAATCTGATACAGGATGTCTTGATCTTATCACATAGTAATGGGACATCTAGAACGCATTCCATGAGTATAACTGTCTCTTTTTGAAGAAAAAAACAAAATAGGCACCTGAGTTAGGTTAGGATGTCAAAGGAAACTGAAGTTCTAAAGGAGCCAGAGTGAGTGACCTGAGTCATACAGTCCTGGGAAGGAAGGGAGATTCCCTAGGACCAGGCTCAGAAGTACAAACACCAAGAGAAATGGCAAGTGAGAAAGAGAAAAGGACTCTATGATCTCAGTCCATGAGAGGCGAGTCCAAGCCTGACCAGGAGGAAGATGAAGAAAATCTACCGCATAACACTTTCATGGGGTGTGGGTGGGCTATGGCCAGAAAGCCATGTGTCAATCAGCATCTTAGGTAAGCTTTGTTCTATATCTAAAGTCTCTGAGACAGACAGCTTCCCCCTGAGGAACAGTTGATTGACAGGTCTATTTAGATGAACTCAAGGGAGGAAGTAATGGTATATCTTTGTTTGACACCAAAAGGCCTCCAGCCACACAGTTATCTTGTGAGCTTCGGGGCAGTTTAGTATGTAATGTTTCTACCCAGGACAAAGATACAACTCATATCCCATGCTTTTGAGCAGAAACCAAAGTCCTGCAGCTTCAGTTCCTGTATCTACAACTGCACAGAATAAGTGAGGATCCACCCAGTGCTCTCCAAGTCTGTCAACATCCAAACATCTAACCAGCTATCTAATAGTACCAAAAGTAGGTTATCAAGGGAAAAATGGAGGTTTCTTAACATGTGTATTTTTACACACACACACACACACACCACCCAGGACTTGGATAGTTCTCAAAGCTGTGGGTGGGTTGTTGTGGTGGTGGTAGTTGTTGCTGCTGCTGCTGCTACTGTTGTTGTGTGTGACTGGATTGTGCAGTAGAAAGAAGATCCCTCAACCTAGGTTTATGTGAGCCTTCCGATCTGGGTCCTGGGAACTGAACTCTGTAAGAATGGTATGCATTTTTACCCTTGAGCTATCAATTACAAGCACTTCAAAGAGGTGGTTTCGAAGTTCACATTAGATGATATATTCAGGAAAGAATGTTGTTGTTGTTGTTGTTACTATTTTTTTCTTCCTCCTTCTTTTCAGACAGAGCCTCATGTAGCCTTGGGTAGCATGAAACTTGAACGACCAGACTGACCTCAAACTTGTGGATCTTTCTGCCTCTGCCTTCTGATTGCTGGGATCACAGATGTGTACCACCACATCTGGAAAAACATCTCTATAGACATGAGGAGACAAAGGAAAATATAGTTGAGTTTGTAGGCAGAACCTTGGGGGATGGGAGAGAGACACATAGGAGATACAAGGCTTACGTGAGCCGAAGTTCCCAGAAACAGCAAAACACATCTATGTTTAAGATTCTTCGAGACCGATGGACTGGTTAGAACCACCTACTCTGATGAATTTGAATGTTTCAGATCCAGAGGCAAAATTCCCTTGGGTTGTCTTTAGCTCTCACAATAGAAATGTTTGCCTACTTCATTATCTGACCCAACATCCCTCTAATCTAGCTTCCACCAACACAAGAACTAAGAATGTCATCAGAGAGCCCCTGAAGCCTGCTATAGCGTGTCTCTGTAAACCACCCACCTCCTCTCCAGGCCTGCGTGTTTACTAGACGCATTGATGCATGGTTGTCTTTGTTCTGTGGCGAAGAAAGTTCATCTAACTACTTCCATAGCGGAATGTGCCACTGAGCATCCATGTTCCTGGCCTTTGTGTACTTACATTTAGCTCAGAATAAACCACGTTTCCGTCTCTTTAGGAAAGAGCTGGTTTTCATCAACTGGTTAGGAAGGTCTGCTAATATAATGTCCTCTGGTGTTGTCTCCAAGCTAATGACAGTCTCAAGCTGTTTGTCATGGTTCTTCTTTGACCCCTCTGGAAAATGAAGAGGGATGTCTTTGTAAACCTATGTCCCACATTTAGGCGAATAGAGTAGGGGAAGAGATGGAGGGAGCGAGGCTGGAGAGCTCTCTTGTACATTGTTTCCAAATGGCCTTCAGCTCACCGATCCTTCATACACTGAGGCACTGTCCCTCGTCTCCCACATCTCTGTAAGTTACAAATATAGACCACAATTCATTGCAGCGTGTAATCCCAAACAGGCTAGCGTTATTTATATTCAATCATGTCCTCATTTTTTAAGAAAATGTAGCCTTGATGTATTTTGAAGATTTTTAAAAATATTTTATGTGTGTAAATATTTACCTCTGTGTGTGTGTGAGTGTGTGTGTGTGTGTGTGTGTGTGTGTGTGTGTGTGTGTGTGTGTGTGTGTGTGCAGTGTCCATGGAGACCAGAAGATGGTTTTGAGCCGCCACATGGGTTCTGGGAACCCTGAAAGAGCATTAGCCACTCTTAACTGCTGAGTCACCTCTCTAGCCTCTTCAAGTTTTTAAATTAATAAACTGTGAACATGCTTGTGGTGTTATTTTGTATTAATTATATGTGCTCTATACCATTATAATTGGTTGAAAAAAATCCTCTATGGATGGACATTTACATTATCTTCATATTTAATTATCTTAGATAATATGATGACTCTCTTTATGGGATAAATTATTTTGTTTTGTTTTGCTTTGTTTTTGAGACAGGATTACACTATGTACCCTGGCCTGGAACTCGCTATGTAGACCAGGCTGGCCTGAAACTCAGAACTCACAGAGATCTCTGCCTGCCTCTTCCTCCTAAATGCTGAAATCAAAGGTGTGCACCACCATGCCCAACAAAGTCAGTTAAGTTTTTAAATGGTAATGCTAAATTAAAGAAAAACTGATTTAGTGTCATAGGGCATGCTGGAAATCTCAACACTCAGCTGACCAAGGTAAGTGGGTGACAAATCCAGGGCTAGCCAGTATACAGTATACAGTGTACAGTATACAGTGAGAGGCTCTGTGAAGTAAGTTGATAAGCAGTCTCTGTTCGGTTAAGATTGTTCACCCAGTAAGTGCCATGGTTACCGCTGTTGTCGCTGTCTGGAAGGCAAATGTTTGTGCTAGAAGCCTTGATTGCTTTATCCCCAACTCAGACTGCTCAACCACTTCTCTGTGGAGATCTTATTAGCTCAGTTTCAGTCTCCACAGATTTTTAAGAAGGCACTGCCTACCGAAATACTTCCAGATATAAATGACCCTCTGGGAAAGCTCAAAGATATACAGATGGGAAACATTCAAAGAAAGAGAGAACATCGCCCAGCTATCCCTTCATTTACTTACTTAACAAACACTTTATCAAGTATCAAAGGGCTGGAGAGATGGCTCAGCCATAGAAGGCTAGACTTACAACCAAAAAATTATCGAGGATCAAATTGCAGACTCTACCTTAGACTCCAGAGCAGGCAGGGATGGGTCCCCTACCTGCCTCCAAGTTCAGAGTCTGGTGGAAGTCTCGAGATCCATCTCTGACTCTTTCAAAAGTGTTGGCTCACACATCCCACCACAGAGGCACCCTGAGAAAAATGAAGACAAATGAGGTCTGTATTGTAAACAAGATCCTATTGGAGGAAGAAGTCATAGACACAGCTGGGATGTAAAGGGGAGGCAGCATTTAGGGAACACAGAGACTCGAGGTGATGAGCTTGAGTGCTGGAGAGAGGAGCAACGGGTGGCTCTGGAGGAGAGTGAGCTCTGACTCCCCCCAGGAGGGATGGGAATGGCTGGATAAACTGGGATCTGAAGGAATCAACGGAATGGTCCAGAGACAGCAGAGATGAGGCACACCCGCTGCTGCTGCTGCTGCTGCTGCTGCTGCTGCTGCTGCTGCTGCTGCTGCTGCTGCTGCTGCTGCCACCGCCTCTTGTTCTGAATGGCAGGCACCATTAATCAATCACCTCTTGCAGGAGCTGGGTCTTTTTCAGCCCAGTGCTCCAGGCAGCCATAACGGAGCAATCAGAGTCTGCATACATGATGAACCCAATCTGCCATTTCTGAAATAGTCACTGTCTCTCCTGAGGACAACAGATAAAAATATTCCACTGGCACCAGGTAAGATGAATTACAGAGTGCAAAGAAAAATTGTTCTGGCGTGGGACTTTCTGAGGTGCGGTCTGTGGTTTCCTCGGTGTGGAGGCCTTTAAAAAATAGGGAAAAAAAATTACTAAGAGAGTTAAATATATCCAACACAATTTTATTAGTTACGTTCACATGACTATAACCAAAATTCCCGACAGAAGCAATGTAACAGGGGGAAGACTGGGTCTGGGTGTGGCCTCACAGAGTTCAGTCTTGCTCCATGAACTTGGGCAGAACATTATGGTGGCAGGAGCTGGTGGAGGGAGAAGTGGTTCACTATGCAGCAGGAAGAAGACTGGAACAGCAACAGGAAGTGGGATAGGACAAGACACAGCCCGAGGGACCTCCTTCATACAGCTAGGCTCCACCTCCTAAATTTCTCCCAGCCTCTCAAAATAAGGCCACCAGCTAGAAGACCAAGGGATCAAAATGCACATCTATGGGGGTGGGGTAGGGGTAGGACCGTGAAAGGGGACAACATTTGAAATGTAAATAAAGAAAATATCCAATAATTTTTTTAATTTAATTTTATTTGTAATTCATTTTTTACACTCCATAATCCATGCCCCGCCCCTCCCCATCCTCCTTCCGACTGCTCCACATCTCACACCTCCTCCCCACCCTACTCCGTCTCCACTGGATGCCACCACCCCCTACCCCACCTGATGCCTAAACTCCCTGGGGCCTCCAGTCTCTTAAGGGTTAGGTGCATCATCTCTGAATGAACATAGACCCAGAAGTCCTCTACTGTATGTGTGTTGGGGGCCTCATATCAGCTGGTGTGTGCTGTCTGTTTGGTGGTTCAGTGTTTGAGAGATCTTTGGAGTCCAGATTAATTGAGACTGCTGGTCCTCCTACAGAAACTCCCTTCTCCTCAGTTTCTTTCAGCCTTCCCTAATTCAACAAGAGAGGTCCGCTGCTTCTGTCCATTGGTTGGGTATTAATAGCTGCATCTGACTCTTTCAGCTGTTTGTTGGGTCTTTCGGAGGGCAGTCATGATAGATCCCTTATTGTGAGCGTTCCATAGCCTCAGTAATAGTGTCAGGCCTTGGGACCTCCCCTTGAGCTGGATCCCTTTGGGCCTGTCTCTAGACCTTCTTTTCCTCAGGCTCCTCTCCATTTCCATCCCTGTAATTCTTTCAGACAGAAACAATTATGAGTCAGAGGTGTGACTGTGGGAAATCAAACTACACATCTGTGAGGGGCATTTCAAGTTCAAATTGGAAAGGTAGCCTAGGCCTATTTACTTCAGTATGCATAATGTCTTTAACATAATATTTTGTTAATTCTCTTATAATTTCACACAGCATGTTTTGCTCACACTCATTCCCTCATTCCTCCTCCCAACCTTTTCCTTTCAGGTCTATTTTCTCTTTCCTATCACCCACTTACCCCCCTGCCCTGACACACACACACATACACATACACCTCATATTTTCTTCTCTTGCTCTCTCTGTTAGTTTCTAGGAGAGCGCGTTGAAGCAGATGTCCTGGCCCTCTGGCTCTCACATCTTTCTACCTCCTCTTCCATCATGCGTAGGGGTCGTATTGTGAATGTACTCACTGGCCACTGTCTTAGTTAGGGTTTTACTGCTGTGAACGGACACCATGACCAAGGCAAGTCTTATAAAGGACAACATTTATTTGGGGCTGGCTTACAGGTTCAGAGGTTCAGTCCAGTATCATCAAGGTGGGAGCATGGCAGCATCCAGACAGACATGGTACAGGCAGAGCTGAGAGTTCTACATCTTCATCTGAAGGCTGCTAGTAGAATACTGGCCCCCAGGTAGCTAAAACGAAGGTATTAAAGACCATACCTACAAGGCCACACCCATTCCAACAAGGCCACACCTCCTAAGAGTGCCACTGCCTGGGCCAAGCATATACAAACCATCACAGGCACCCCACACTCAGTTGATCTTTGCATTTTGACCAGCCATAGTATCTTTCTGTGACCATCACTGTCTGTTGCAAAAAAAGCCCACTAAGAGCCTCGCTTATCTGAGAGTAGGAGGATCAGTAGTTATCATGCAGTTTGGAATCACACTGGTTTGGGAAGGTGGCTGTAGCAGCTTCTCCTCGAGGTTTCTTGCCACCACCAGCCATGGGTAGTGGGCTAAGTTTAAAGTGCCAAGCATCCATTCCCTCCCATCAGTAGCTGTTGGTTACCCCCAGGATATGTGCCACTGTTGCACCTTTTGGAATGTCGTGACTTGTCACAGGTCATTGTTGTAGTTCGTAGGCTTTTACAGCTGCACAGGACTATTCATTGCTTTTCTCTCTTGACAGCTTGCGTGACTCTTTCTGATACCATGAGAGCTTGTCTTCAGGCAGGACACTTTCAGATCGGATCCAGATTAGTTCTTCTTTTTCTTTCTTTCTTTTTTTTGTTTTGTTTTGTTTTGGGGGGGTTGTTTGTTTGTTTGTTTTTTGAGACAGGGTTTCTCAGTAGATCAGGCTGGTGTCGAACTCAGAAATCCGCCTGCCTCTGCCTCTGAAGTGCTAGGATTAAAGGCGTGCGCCACCACTGCCCGCAGATTAGTTCTTCTAAGTCCTGTATCCAATGTGTCAGCACTCGGGCTCCAGATTTCTTCATCTTTCTCCTTTGCAACAGACAGCCAACGTCCAAGTGGATCAAGACGAGTAAACAGACAACAGAGGTTAGCAAAGTGTAGGAATGTCACAGCTTTTCTGGGCAGGCAGAGTCAGAGCCTGTGACTTCGGCTGACCTCTAGGAGAAATGCGGCTTCAAACCACATAAGCCTTCGTAGAAACATTCCTGAGTCTACGCTAACGAAGAAAGGGTGTCCCAGATAATTTCAGAGCATGGCTCATTTAGAATGGGCTTTCTGCACAGGAAGGCAAAGTTGCCAGTTCTAACAGTTGGACCGAATTCTTCCTTCAAGAGCCAAGCAGAAATGAACAGAGAGATGCTTGGTCAGTGACCAAAGAAATCCGATGTTTTCTCATGATTGCAACCAGACACAGAAGCCTTAGGGATAGTATGAAATCTCCGTGCTCCTGGAAGAGAAGAAAGAGAGCATGAGATAAAGACAGGTTTAAAAGAGTAGCCAAGAGAATCTTCCAGGTGCCTTAGGAGGGGCCAGAGAGATGGCTCGGCAGGGAAAGACTCTGCTGCTGAGCCTGATGACCCGAGTTTGATCCCCAGGTCCCATATGGTGAAAGAAAAGAACTGCCCTCTGCAGGCTGTCCTGGGGCCTGCATAGGCACATTGTGGCACCTTTGCCTATCCCCAACACACACACACACACACAGAAAGAGAGAGAGAGAGAGAGAGAGAGAGAGAGAGAGAGAGAGAGAGAGAGAGAGAGAGAAGGGAAAATAATAGTTCATTTGTTTAGTGTTTGTTGTATTGTTTTATTGGAGGTATGTAGCCCAGGTTAGCCTCAAACATGTGACCCTACTGGCCGGTCTTGCAAATAACTTGGAATTACAGGTGTGCCTCACCACATCCAGTGATTTATAAAGTGGGGGTTTGGGCACTGTAGAGGTTGTATACAGTGGAGATATGGCCACTCCATGGAAAGGTTTTTACTGTAGACACAAGGATGAGAACAGCCAGAGGCATCTAACCGTGTCCAGAGAAGAAAAAGAAAATAGTAGACTAAACATGGTCAGAGTCTGACCTGGGCTATGAGGGGAGAGAGTCGGGGAAAGTGAGAGAGGAAGGGGAGAGAGGGAGAGGAGGGAGAGGGAGAGGGAGAGGGAGAGGGAGAGGGAGAGGGAGAGGGAGAGGGAGAGGGAGAGGGAGAGGGAGAGGGAGAGGGAGAGGGAGAGGGAGAGGGAGAGGGAGAGGGAGAGGGAGAGGGAGAGGGAAGACCAAGAGAGATGGGGCCTTGTAGGAGGTGGGATGAAAAGGGTCACAAGGTGCTGAAGAGATGGCTCAGCCATTAAAGGCTAGGCTCACAAACCAAATATATAAGAGAAGGGCTGCAAGTACTGAGTGAACCTGAAGCGCACTCTTTGGTTTTCTAACAGACACCGTAGACATTTGGCCCAAGTTTCCTTGGGACCTGACAGTGAAAACTGTTTTTTTGTTTGTTTGTTTGTTTTGTTTTTTTGCCAGTAAACCTGGAATTCCACATGTGGGATGATGTGTATCTGAGACTATGTTTTCAGCATTATCTGTGTTAAGTATAGATTAGGAAACAATCAGTAGAGAGTTTTTTAAACTAGAATTCATAGACAGAATAGAGTGCTATCTAGCTATAGAAAAGAAAGAGCCAAGGTCATACATACATAGATTGAATCATCTCTGAGATATACTGGTCATTTGCTTGTTTGCCCAATTGTTTCTTTGAGACAAAGTCTCACTACGTAGCCCTGGATAGCCTGGAACTTGATACGCAGACCAGGCTAGCCTCAAACACAGAGATCTTCCTACCTCTGAGAGGATATATACAAATGGTTGGTCCATCAAGGACATCTGGGTGGCTATGGAGGGATACTTTTTATCTATACACCTTCTAACCTGTTGAGTTTTCTATCGTGGGGATGTATTTACCAACTGAAAAAAATAAAATTAACTATAAAGACTAAAAAGCATAATTTTGAGCAGGAGCAGCTGGCACCTAATTTGCCTAATTTCCTTAATTTTGACTTCACATTCATAGTCTCAAGGGCTTTTCTTTGCAAAAAGCCCAGTTTCCAGGAAGATCTTTTCTTTCCCTCTTTGTTTTTTGTCCTGTTAGCTGCTGCCTTTTTCATATCAATCCTGGGCCCTTTGATGGGGGAGGGGGAAGAGGACAAGAAAGAAACACAAGACCGAGGTGCAATTTTCACCATGGCCCCCATGAGAATCCACTCCACCTGCTGTCATCATCTAGTGTGGAATGAATCTAGGCTGATTTGAGTTGGCTGGGGCCAATGAAAGGCAGTGAAAATGACCCACGTAATCTCTGCAAGTTCCAGAACTTCTTGCCCTCGGCTGCCTTGTCAAGTCCAGAGAGATACTAAGCTAAAAAAGAGGTCCCATTGGATAAAAGACTAAGGAGAGAGATAGAGAGAAAGACATGGGGTAAGGAATGGAAGAGAGGGGGAAAAGACAGAGGAGGAAGGGAAGGGGGGAGAGAGGGGATGGATGAGAGACCAGGCCAGTCCCCAACTGCTGAAGGCAGTTTAACGGAAGAGCAAGCATGTGAGTGAGGACTTCCTGGATCCAGCATCACCAGGTGGCACTAAGGTACACTGTCACTCCTGAGACCCATGCAAATGCTGAATTAGAAGCAGATAAATGATTGTCACTCTAATCTATTCAGTGCAGGAGTGACTTTATGTTGGATGGAAATGAACTGGGGAGAACATATCAAAATGATTCCCTGGACGTACAAAATCTCATCCAACATTAAGAAATCATTGTCCCAGGTTTGCTTATCAAGAAAATAAGACTAAGGGAAGTTAAGTACATGGCCAGGGCCATGAAGCCGCCATATAACCATGCTGGGATTTGAACATGGGACTGTCTCATTCTAAGGACTGCTTTCAATGGCTCTACTGCCCATATGAAAGTTCTGACATACCATTTCCAAGAGAGGTGAAGCATAGCTCTGTCTCCAGTCATGTGCAATGCCCAGGCAAAATCTTCATGGTAATGACCCTGGTCCTGAGTGACTCATGAGAGTTAACAACCGCGCCAGGGACATTTCCTCCAAATCAGTGAGGTCTCTCAAAACTGCAGCTTTCCAAGTTCCTGCAAATGACCTGGATCTGCATGCTAAATGCTGGTGGGTAACAGGATAAGGCTAACAGAGCTGCAAATCAATACTAGATAATTGCTACTCAGGCTCCATTTAAAAGCCTCATCTCAGAGAGAGCTCCAGGTGACCAGTTCTCCAGCCCACTGGCCTCAGAGGTCAGTTCAGAGCAGATCACAGGTTCTGCAGGAGATCAGGAAATCAGACTCATAGAAGGCAGTGCATTCTGCTCATGGCCCCTAGTAGAGACCCTCCTTCCACCACAGAAGCAACTGCACTCTGATCACAAATGTGCCTTGTACAGTTGATACCACCAAGACTCCATCACTGTTGCCCTGAAAGACTTCACTCTGCTCTAACACAGTGTAACCTGAAAGTGGTGCCTCTCTAGTGCCTGCTATTCCCTGCCTCGAATTGGTGGAGTCCAGATCACATGACAACATGATAGCTGCAAGGGAGGCTGGGAAGGTAAGTTCTGCTTCATACCTGGTTGTGTGGAAGGGGAGGTATAGTGTAGGAATCACTCCATAACATGAATCTTACAAGCTCACTTGGAGCACAACTGCTTTATATACTTGGTGGAAGAATTGTCTTTATCCATCAAGGAAGGAACACACATTGTCAGGAGAAATGCAAATGGAGTGGTGAGGGAGGAGAGGGATATCAGGCTAGCCAGCAAAATCAGCTAAGTCCATTCTCAAAAATCAGTTGATTACATTGTCACTGCCAAGATTCCCTCATATCCCAAGTATGGGAAGAGCAGAACATTGGTTGTATTTTTTGTGGATATTGTTGATATAATAAAATACCCTGATAAAAAGCAACTTAAAGGGGGGGAGGGTTTATTTGATAGACAGTTCCAGAACAAAAGAGTCCATTATGGAACGAAAGACATGACAAATGGCAGGGTGATCTGGATAGTTTTATGTCAATTTGACATAAGAAATTAAGAAAATGGCTCCATGAGATATGGCTGCAGGCAAGCCTATAGGGCACTTAGTGATCAACGAGGGAGGGCCCAGCCCATTGTAGGTGGGGCCATCCCTGGGCTGGAGGTCTTGGATTTTATAAGAAATCAGGCTGAACAAGCTATGAAGAGCAAATAGAAGCCCCACCCCTTCCTGGCCTCTTCATCAGCTCCTGCCTCCAGGTTGCTGCCCAGTTTGAGTTCCTGTCCTGGTTTCCCACAGTGGTAGACTGTTACTTGGTTGAATAAGCTAATATAAACCCTTTCCTCCACAAGTTGCTTTGGTCATGGTGTTCCATCACAGCAATAGTAATCCAAAAACAAACAAACAAACAAACAAAACAAAATAAAACCCACCAAAACAAACATACAAAAAAAAAGGTTCCAGGAGTGGGGTGACAAACCTGACTATGTTGAGTTTTGGGAAGATTGTAGAAGGACTTTGAAACTTTGGACTAGAAAGGCCATTGGGTATTCAGAGCTCAGTGGACTGTTCTGTGGGTGCTTAAAAGAGTCCTGAAAGGAATTCAGACAGTAGGGAACTGGCTTGTGACGTTTCAGTGAGAAGCAAAGACTCTACCAGGTCTTTTGTGTAAAGAATCTATGGTGTCTGGTCAGCTGGAACTGGAGATCTGGCTGTGATTAACAAAAGACCATAACCTCTAAAGTAAAACCTTTGTTTTACTGGGATAATAGATGCTGGTTGGCTGGAGCTGAGAAATCAGTAGTGACTAAGAATATGTCAGCATCACTAAGGTGAAATCTTCTAGGAAGTGTTTCCTGAGAGTCAGCCCACAGAAGTTCGATAGGCGACCAAGGATGTACCTCACTCTGGAGGCAAACTAGGTAGTGTAAGAGTCATCCAGGGGGGGCCTGGTGAGATGGCTCAGCAGTTAGGAGCGCCGACTGCTCTTCTGAAGGTCCTGAGTTCAAATCCCAGCAACCACATGGTGGCTCACAACCACCCGAAATGAGATCTGACGCCCTCTTCTGGTGTGTCTGAGGACAGCTACAGTGTACTTACATATAATAAATAAATAAATCTTAAAAAAAAAAAAGAGTCATCCAGGTAGTATGGTTTTGAAGGCATGAAGGAATCATGGAGATCAGCTGTGGTTTGGCACTGTGAACGGCCAGAAGAGGCTGTTGGTACAGTCTCAGTAGCTATTGAAAGCTCATATTGAAGATGTCTGACAGAGAAAGTGAGTCTTGGCACCAGTAAGAGAGTCTGGGAGAGGTTATTAATTATAGTGCAACCAACCCTGTTGCAGCATTTTTGGGTAGGCTTAGATTTTCTCTGAACCTATTTTTTTTAGGGTTCCTAAATGCTTCAACTGTCCTTTTATCCCACTGACCAAAAGTAGGGAAAAAAGAAGGTCAGAAGGAAAAGGGAGTTATGTACTTGTTTGGTAGTAGTTCTTTGGGGGCAAGTTGACTCTTTGTTGTCAGAATACCAATAGTCCAGTACAATAACAAACACCAAACATGAATCAGTGCCAGTGGCACAATCCAGCAGAAACTGCAAGGCTCTGCAGAATCACATGAGTAATCAGAAGTGACCAGAATCAGCTGGAATACCACAAGAAGTTCTTGGTGCATTTATGTCTATGAAGTGGAGACCAGCGAAGACCAACAAAGACCAGCAAAGTGTTGCATGGCATTGCAGAGAGCAACCTCTCATTCTTTCCCAACAACCAACCTCTCAAAGGTCTGCTCCAGCAAAACATCACATGCCCTCTCATGTGTCTGCTTCAGAAAAATATTCTCTCATGTATCTGTTTCAGCAAAACATCCTGTTGCAAGGCAGCATCATAAGACACAACCAAGTTTCCAAAGAAACCAGAAATTTCCACTTCATTTTGGAAATGCTAGAACCATGAGATGACCATCAAGAATGGCAGCAATGGTGGAGTAGATCCTGCCTGAGCTTAGAAGACAAGTTGTATGTGCTACAGAGAGTAGAGAGTAGACCTGGAGAAGTGAGCCAAACCCTTTGGAGGAACCTAGAAGATGGCGAATGGATCCCAGACATTGGACATTGCATTGTTTACACTGTTGGGAAATTAATTTTGCTTTGATCTGATTATGATTGTGCCCTGGTTCTTCCCTCTTGAACTAAGAAAGTATTAAACTTAATTTTTATTTTTACAGGAGTCCACAGTTGAGAGATTTCAAACTTTTAAGAGAGATTCTGATTTTTAAAGAGACTAGATATTTTAAAGGAACTGAACTTTTAATGTGTTTGGTTTGTAAAGACTGTGAGACATTTAAAGTTCTTTATGTTTTTAATGTGAAATCTTGGGGATGAATAAGAAAGGATAGGTTGTGGCTTAATGGTGATGTGTTTGTATGTCAAGCTGACAAGTTGCCAATTGGGCTGGAGAGTTTTATGCCAACTAGATACAAGCTAAAGTCATCCGAGAAGAGGGGGCCTCAATTAAGAAAATGATTCCATAAGATCCAGCTGTAGGCAAGCCTGTAGAACATTTTCTCAATTAGTGGTTGATGGAAGCCGGCCAGCCCACTGTAAGTGGTACTATCCCTGGGCTGGTGGTCCTGAATTATATAAGAAAGACTGAGCAAACCATGAAGAGCAAGTAGCACTCCTCCATGGATTCCAGGTCCTACCTATTTGACTTGTTGACTACCTGTCCTGACTTCCTTTGATGATGAACAGTGATAGGGAAGTGTAAGCCAAACAAACCCTTTCTTCTGCAACTTGCTTCGGTCACGGTGCTTCATCACAGCAATGGTAACCCTAACTAACAGAAGTTTCCCTACAAGTGAATAACCCTAAAACACAGTAACTACGGTAACGGGATCAGGAAGTTGCCTGATCACATTTTCATCCACACAGAGGAAGCAGAGAGAGGGAACAGGATGTAGAGCAAGATGCAAAACCTCAAAGCCCAACCTCGGTGATGTATTTCCCTCAGCAAAGGTCTACTTCCTGAAGGCTCCATAACGTTCTCAAATAGGTGCCATCAGGGGATAAACTGTTCAAATATGTGAACCTATAAGGGACACTTCTCATCCAAACCATCATTTAACCATCAGAAGGAGATCTTCAACTTAACCATCAGCAGGAACCCTAGAGACCACAGATGATATATTGAAACCCAGGTAGAGGCCAACATTTCACTTTGACCAACCTCCAGGCCAGTGATTTTGGTCATATCATGGTGTCGATTCTTTTAGCAAATATTCTACGTACACTCACACTAGAGCCAGGCTGGGTGCTTGTGACAAACAATGTCAAATGTGCTGCCCCACCTGGCTTCAGGAAAGTTAATGTAATGAAGAAGATTCCATGTAGGTGATCCAGTTGGTGACATACACCCAGTAGCACTTCCTTGCCACCTGGACATGTCCTCTCATCTCTGTCACCCAGCTCCAAGCCTCCTCCTCCATGGATCCATCTCTCTTGAGCTTGGCCTGCAGAACCTGCACCTCCTGAGTCATCTCTGCCCCAGCCAACATTTGTGGACCACAAGGATACTTAGTCATGAGCCAAACCCAGAAGCCACAGAAACGTTCCATGGATTTTCAGGTTCAGTAGTAGATCATAAACAGACCTAGTAGGCGTTAGAGGAAGGGCTGTACTCCAGTCACGACAGCCCAAAAACTCAGCGGAACTGTTGCTGGAGCTGGCTTAGGGGGAATAGATGGCTGCTCTCTAAACAGGAAGAAACATCTCAAGCAGAGAGTGTGGCAGAAACAAGGATGTGGATCTGGAAGTGGCCTTGACTCTAACAGTCACACAAGCCTGGAGCAGACACTCCCCTGGGTGCTGAGTATCTTTCTCAATCCCCTAGGAATGTGAGAACCTGACTGTATTTTTGTTCATACTCCAAAGGCTTTTATAAAGAGATTGGCACACTGTTTCCAAGAGCCAAATAATACCCAGGGATTCTAGTTGTTTCTCCAGTCATCCCTCTGGACCTGACCTCCGGATAGCTTGCTTATTACCCACTTGAGAGATGATCCGAGCCTCACAGGGAGAGACAGTTCCCTTTTCCTGTAAAGCATGGTCCCTCATTTCTGCATCTCCAGTTGCTCTCTGGTGAAAATAAATAGATAAATAAATAATTTTTCACAAAAACTAATTAGCACATAGGAAGATGCTAATGTGTTCTGTCAACTGTATCTCTCTCCTCAGCTCACTCCCAGCTGGCCTGGAATCGGGAAGGGGATGCAGCTGTCTGGAGCTGGCACTGACAGAGATGGACAGCAATTATAAGCACTGTGGTATGGGGACTTCTCTCTGCCCATTGGCTGACCAGTCACCTGCTGGCTAAATGAACTCCACTTGTGTGAGGAACAGATGTTTGTGTTGGTGGAAAGGCCTGTAGGGGGTCAGCACCCAGGGTTGGACTCAGGAAGGTTGGGGCTGGATTTGCACAAGTGCCTCTCTTAAAATGGGGCTTAGTGTCAAAGACCAGCTTTGACATCACAGGCTAAACTTGAGGCAGACAGTGAGGAGGTATGGCACCAGCCATTGGGGTCAATGCCAATAACAGCCGACAGGGAGGTGAGGTGGTGACAGTGATGGGTGATTTACAGGGTCAACATTACTGACGGAACAGAACTTAATTATCTCAGACTGGCAAGAATGCCCAGTGAGAAACTCTGAACTCTTAGCTCTTAAGTGGCTGATGAGAACAAAAAAGATAGAGAAAAGGTCGTGTAACACGCATGCGTGTGTGTGCACACACACACAAAAAAACACAACACAGCACACAAAACACATGCACAACACACAGCACACACACTGCTGAGCCCAATCACCTGTTTCATCAATTTCACAAATGCCCATGCATACTTATATACACATACCTACATATGTATATATGTACATAGATATAGACAGGCAGACATATATACATTTGGTGGATGGAGCAAGCCCCAATAGCCACACTTTATTTATTCTCTCAGCCTTTTTAATCTTCGTAGACAAAAGTTCTTTATAAAATTACCTCACAGATAAAATGTTACACAGAAGGAGAGTTACAGAAAGATATTGAAAGCAAGTTCAAAGCAGTGTTTCATTCTCTAAGCTCATTATAAGTTCGAAGCAACAGTTTCACATGGCCTTGCTTCATCATAGTGCACACCTGTGGCTTCATCCTTGGATCTGACCTAGAATGAATGTTTTTTCCTTGATCACAAATCTGTCCCAAGCCTATTTCTCTTCTTAGTGTGATTTATAATAAGGCTGTATTCCTTATTATGCAGCCTTTACTATTCTATGAGGAGTGGGTACATTCTATTCTTGATTCTAACTATATTACATCTTTCTGGCAAAACAACTAAAATCATCTCCTTAAACTTTCTTCCTAAAATTATTTGAAGCAAATCAGGAATTCTATAAAGTCATTAATTCATCTAGACAGCACTAATTTATGAAAGTTCATTTTCATGTTGATCTGCAGGAAATTTGCCCAATTGGGTGGGCTGGTGCCCAGGAATCACTGGTCTATGTAATAGTGACAGAAAAGTCATATCAAGAGCAAGAAACAATCCTGGAATAAAGTCTCTGGGGCTGTGCCTCTCCAGAGCATGCCCACCACAGCCATGCAAAATGGTGGGCCAGCAAGTGAGAGGAAACTCACTTGCTGTGGCCTTTCCTAGATGGCTTCTGTCAGTTTATGGATTGCAGTGTAGCTCAGGGGTAGAGTGCTTACCTGGCATGGACATAGTCCTAAATTTCATTCCTAGTGTGACAAAGAAGAAGGAGGGGTAGGAGGAGAAGGGAGGGAGAGAAAAAGGGAGGGAGGGAGGGAGGGAGGGAGGGAGGGAGGGAGGGAGGGGAAGAGGGAGGGAGTTAGAGAGGGAGCTAGGGAGGGAGGAAGGGAGGGAGGGAGGGAGGGAGGGAGGGAGGGAGGGAGGGAGGGTGAAAGGAAAAATTGATCTAGGCAGGTGTGTCACTTTCTTCCTGACACCTTTATGGGTCACATTGCATTACGTTCCTCATTGCTGGGGTTTGTTTAGGTTCCTGGATTGGAGGTCCAGCCCATCATGGTCGAGAATGCAAGGCAGCCAGAGCTCAAGGAAGCCCTGCATCATATCAGCATCCAGAAAGCATCAAGACATGAAGGCTCTGCTCTTTCATTGGTAGAAGACACCAGCCCAAGGAGTGGTTGGTGCCCCCCATGTTTAGAGCAAGTCTTCCCACCCCAGCTGACACAATCTAGAAATGCCCTCAGACATGCCCAAAGATGTGTCTTCTAGGTGATTTTAGATCTTGTTGAGTTGACAATATTAACCATCACACATTTAATTTTTTAAAATCATATTAAAACATACATATTTAAATTTTACAAATTTGAATTGTTGTTTGGGATAGACCAGGTTGGAAGTCCTCCACTTAATTCTCAAGCTAGCCTCCAGGTCTCCCTGCACAGTAGGTGTCTTTCAATTATTGAATTATACTCAAGTTCAGTACAGGTGGGTTCAACCAGTTGCAGGTGGAAAATATTTGGGTAAAAGAGAAACCCATCTGTACTAAACATACACAGACTTGTTTCTTGTTATTCCCCAAACAATGCACTCTAACAAGTATTTACATGGTATTAGGTATTATGCATAATCTAGAAGCAATCTAAAGTGCAGGACAGGCTGTGAGTGG
Organism: Mus caroli; assembly: GCF_978045245.1. Lineage (NCBI taxonomy): Eukaryota > Metazoa > Chordata > Mammalia > Rodentia > Muridae > Mus > Mus caroli. The sequence goes on from NW_028227268.1 coordinate 14,309,579, forward strand.
GTTCCATACAAATGCAACCGTATTTTATATAATGGATGTGAGCACCCTGGGATTCTGGTATCGGCAGCTGATGCTGAAGCACCACAAAGGGAGAGGAAGGGGGAGCAGAAAGAGGAATAGGGAGAAGGGAGAGGGAGGGAGAAAGAGACTGAGGAGGGGAGAGAGAGGAAAGGGGAAGGGGAAAGGAGAATATACTGAATACAAATGTCCTTGCCCCTCTTCCTCTTGCACCCCAGTCTTCACTAAGGTCTCTGTTGGGTTTAGCAGGTGACCGCCATCGGGCCCGTTTAGTTCTCTCTCTGATTAACTGAAATCACAATGATGTCTCACAGAGTTCTTCCCCTGTGGAGCAGCCTTCCTTGCCCCAGGTCTGCCCAGCTGCCTCTGTGTGGTAGGATGATCATCACCTCTGCCTGTCACTGCGTGTTTTATGCCATCTGCTCTGCTTGGCGCCCACAGAGGTAAGCGCTGTCTCAAACATTATTATGCACCTTATCATCTCTCCCCCTGTATCCACCAAGTGGACAGCTATGGGGAAGGAGCACTGAAAGGCCTTCCTGAACCTCCACAAAGGGGAAGCACAGAGGGCCAGCCACTTGGCTGTGTCGTTGACTTTGGAAGATACCAAAGAGTCTTCATGCAGATTAACAATGACACTAGGAGACTGATACATCATTCCTTGATGTCCAGTGCCAGGTTTGAGCCAAGTAGGATGGTACACACCTGTAATCCTAGTAACAGAGAGGCAGAAGCAGGAGACTCCCCGGGGCATGTAGACTAGCCAGTCTAGCCAAGTTGGTGAGCTCCAGGTTCTGTGTGAGAGCCTGCCTTAAAAAGTAATAGTGGGATAAAGACACCTGACTTCAACCTCCAGCCTACACACACACACACACACACATACACACACACATACACATGTACACACACATACATACACACGTATACATGCACATGTACATATACACGCATACATACACATACGTACACATGTACACATACACTTGCACACACATACATGTACACATACACACATAAACACATACACATATACAGACATACACACACAAACACATACACATATACAGACATACACACACAAACACATACACATATACAGGTGTACACACACATTCACACATACATACACAAACATGCATATATGTATATGTATATGTATATGTATATGTATATGTATATGTATATGTATATGTATACACAAACACACGCACACGCACATGCACACTGTGGTGATTTGAATATGCTTGGCCCCAAGAATGGTACTATTAGGAGGTGTGGCTTTGTTGGAGTAGGTGTGTTGGTTTTTTTTTTAATTGGAGAAAGTGTGTCACTATTGGGGGTGGGCTTTGAGACCCTCCTTCCAGCTGCCTGCAGACACTCTCCTTCTGCCTACCTTTGGATCAAGATGTAGAACTCTAAACTCCTCCAGTACCATGTCTGCCTGGATGATGCCATGTTTCCTCCTTGGTGATAACTTACTGAACCTCTGAACCTGTAAGCCAGCCCCAGTTAAATGTTTGCCTTTATAAGAGTTGCCTTGGTCACTGTCTCTTCACAGCAATGGAAACCCTAAGACTCAGACACATATACCACATACATATGCACACACTCATACACACATGCACACACATATACCACATTTACACACACATACACACATATGTACACACTCATACACACATATGCCATGTACATGCACACACACACAGAGTCTCTCACTAGGGTAACACTCAAGCTCTGCTTAAAGAAAGCACCCTCCTATATGAGGCTGCAAAAGAAACAAGAGATTCCTCAAAGGACCACTCGTTTCTTGGGTCAGGCAGGAATAGTGGTCTGTAGCCCCACAGAAAACCCTCCGTGCAGGAGCCTGAGCCATCACACCACTTCCAGAGAGGGCAGAGGGACTCCCAATGAAGCCTGCTCAGGTGAGTCTATATAAGAACGAGTGAGGCAGTGTGGCAGGGAGAGCAGAAGGAGGACCCTGGGGACACAGGCTGAGGACCTGTTGGAGGAATGGCTTCCATCAATCAAACAGAGCTATGGTGAAGGCGAGGTCTTCCCAGGGGGACCAAGAGGTCAGGATGCCACACTGCAGGGCTTTCAGGTTTCATGGTTTGTAGGTGCCTTCTCGGAACCTCCCCCTCTGTGTGCCCTAGGGGCCATGTGAGTTTGGCTAGGGAGACCCTCTTAGAGGAATGTTGTAGCCATTGTTTGAGCCAAAGATCACTAATGATCTTACAAGGGCTTCTCCTGGCCTGCCCTTCATGGCTTCCTGGTCTGGGCTATGTATGATACAGAGAGATGGATGTGACAGGCTTAGATACTTGAAGTCCCTGGCTGCCAACAGGAACAGCCTCCGAGTCACAGAACTGGAAGTGTGGATGGGACTCACAGCTACAGAGTGGGCCTGGCCTATGCAAGGCCCTGGGATCTGTTGCTAACCCCTCCCCACGAATGCCAGACAAGTGGAAACGTTGCCTGATACACAGAGAGAAGGAGAAGAGGAAAGGCAGGAGTGAAGAAGCAGGTGAGCCCCCTAGCCACATAGTTGGTGATGCTGTGGTTAGACTATGAAGGAGCCAGGCTCTGATATTCTTACCTAGCTGAGCTACAGAGGAAAAAGACATCCTGGAGGCCACATAGAACCAACTAGTCTGTGCTCTCCCAGAAATCTGAGTGAGTCTGGGAGCAGCTCAGTCCTGCTCTCGCTGCTCAGAAACATAGGTCTTTATATTGGATGGTTAGGAAGTCAGAGATGCTCAGAAACCAGCTGACTCAGTATCCAGCTATTGCTTCCACTGTCCACGCTCCACCCCCCCAGCTCTGATGGACTCATGGACCACAGGTGGTTCAGCTAAGGATGGAAGGACTAGGGCAGTGGTTTCTAAGTTACTCTCAGGCTGTCCTATTGGAAGCCTGACTACATTGGTTGAGTTATCTGGGATGCAAGAGGCAGGCTCACCTAGTTACATAGACAGCTCCTGTATAATGGGAAGGAACACTCAGACCTGGGCAGGGACATACCACAAAGAGGCTGTGATCAGAGAAACGATGCCATTGCACTCCTTCAGGAAACTGGGAGGACATGGATCAGGACCAAGAAACGATCCACCACTTAGGTTGGGATGACCAGAGTCCAGAAATGCTGACTCTCAGGCTCATGTAACCCAGGTTGGTTGGTGGCTTCCTAGTCCTCCTGACTGCACTTCCCAAGTACTGGGATCACACACATAAGCCACCCCTTTTAGGCAGTGCTTGGTATGGAGCCCAGAACTTTAAGCTATGCAGGCAGGCACTCTACCAACTAAGCCATATCTCTGCTCCCCACCATAGATGAGCAAAAAGCTTTTCATGGGAACGGTTTGCCGCTGTCCGTGGTGCTGGATCTCCCTCCTCTCCCAGAGTCCGTTAGACTGGGATGTGAACACCAAGGGGCACCCACCACGGAGTGTCTTGAGAGATCCTGACTGAATGGGGAGGACACCATCATTCCGAAGACATGTGCAGAAGACAACATGTGCAGAGGAGAACAAGATGTATAACACCTTACAAGCAGGGGCAGCTCTTCTCCATCCCCACTTGTCACCAGTGCTCTGGTACTTGTAAGGCAGGGGGTGGACCTGCCCAGGACTCAGGCATGTGCACGGACTGACGTAATAACGATGAGCACTACCAATCAGCAGGAGAAGGAGAACATGATCTTACTGCTAGTCAATAAACCCAGAATAGGCATCAAAAAAAGCCATTGCTTCATTTCTCGCTATGAAGAGGCGTCCTCCATACACATTGAGAGAGGGCAAGAGAACCTCACCAAAAATGGAAGAAGTGTGGGCAGGAGACAGGGGAGTAACATCAAGGGGCTAGGAGATGAAGTTGGATCTGCAGCAGCCATATAAAAATCTAGGCATGGTGGCACACACTTCTTAGTCCCCAGCTCTGAGGAGTCAAAGACTCTTTGTGTGATGGCCAGCCAGCCTAACTAGTTGGTGAGTTCTAGGTTCTAGCATGCACACACACACACACACACACACACACACGTGTTCACAAAGCTTTGAATCAGATCTACAGAGATGTCTGAACCAGTGTATTCAACACTGAACAATTTCCTGTATGCTTCTGACCTTGGAGCTGTTACCACAGCCTAGACACTGTCCCACATGCTAATTGTTACTAACGTATGAATTTCTTATCCAAACCGCAGTGACTGCATAAGTGTGGCAAACCCACGGTTCCAGAACCTGATTTATATCAGGATGCATTAATGATTCTGTTCACAAAGATTTTATGTCTCCTCTCTATGCACAGTGAGGTGAGGAAGTGAATGTATGCCTTGTTTGGCCAAGGCAGCAGAAGCAGACAAGGCCTGTGTCCTGGGTGGAAGTTTTCAGAGCCAGGCCCAGCTTTCTGTTTTCTCTCCAACAGCTGTAGCACATTCCAGGACTGCACCCCTGTGAGCATGCCTGTTCTTGAGTGGGCTTGCCCTGTGAGTGAGAAGGGTGCTTGCAGCAATATCTCATGAGATTTGGAGGGATGCTTGTTACAGCAGCATAACTGAGCACCTACTGACAGAGACATTTACCTACCCAACATGAGTTCTCAATACTCCAGTTCTTGTGTTATTTATTAGCAGATCACTCATCAGAAGACAGGATCACTGCAAGCCTGTCTCATCTCTTCATTAATCCATCCAATGTACACAATGGATGTCATGTAACTTCACTCCCTGTGAACAGTAGCCACAGCAGCACTTGCTTTGAATGTCGTATGCCCACAGATCCCAGAGCAACCTAGAGACAGCTGCTGGATCTGTATCCAGAATCTCCAAGCCTCCAGCCTCCTAAAACTTATAGCCATGACTCTCTTCTGACTTAGTCTTTTCTCATCCTGCCAACCTCAGGACCCGAGAGACATCATCCTTCCTTGACCTGCTGCTTAGTTTCTCCTGCAGCTGGACACTCATCCGTGGCCCTCTCTTTCTAGTTCTGCTTCCTCCCATCTCTTGTGGCCATTAGTTCAGAAACGAAAGTTCACTATAGCAAATCTTCATCGTCAACTTGATGGGATCTGGGATCAACTAAGAGACCTCTGGGGCGGTGGGGGGCTGTGGGAGCATTCCAGGAAGGACTAGCTGAAGGGAGAAGACCCTCCCCCAGAGTGGGTGGGACTTTGGACACCATCCCAGATACACAGAGGTTTGAGGGGTGGGGGGAAGACAGGGCTCCTCACTTGCCTGTCTGTCTTCACTTCTTGCTGGTGAGCTCACCTTTCTCATTGCCACCGCCAACACTTTCTTTCGCTGGCATCAGCACTTGGCTGCTTTGGGCTTCCAGCATGGACTGGAGACTAATGGCTCTCCAAGAACCCTCTAAGTCTTCAGCACCAGATCAGGACTCGTGGATTGAGCAGTCAGCAGATTCTCGGTTTCTCCAGCATGCAGACAGCCATTGCTTGAACTACCCTACCTCTGCGGTGTAAGCCAATCTAATAACTCCCCTTTGCAACATGAGTGCACTTGATGGGCTCTGCTTCTCTAAGGAACAGAGCATCATCCAGCTCAAAGGCAATGGATCTGTGAGGGCTCTGTCTAGAAGGCTGAAACCTGAGTGCTTCCAGCAAAGAGTTTAATCTAGGGTCTTGGTTCACAATGAGGAAGTGGCCAGGTTACCCAGAGTGGAGAACTTCCAGGAAGCCATATTATGCTTCCTTCTCTGAAAAGGCAGAGGAAGCTGGAGCCATCACTAGTGGGAACTGGAGCTTGTAAAAAAGACTCAGGCACTGGAGATAGATGTAGGCAAGAGACACCAGCCTATAAGCTTCCTGTAAGAGCCTCCCACTGGCTATAAGATCCAGAACCAGCTGACAAAGGAGCCAAGGTTCAGCTCAGCGAGCCTGTGGAAGAGCAAGAGCCAGTTTGGAGAGCAGCTGGTTCACACTCAGGTGCTTAGGCTTCTTCCATGCCACACCCACTTCCCATCACACACACACACACACACACACAGCGGCGGGCAGAACATTGCTATTGTCCCAGGATTAGGGCTCTCCTGGCTTTTCCCCTTAGCTCATCCATCTTAGCTGATGGGTTTCTGTCTCCCTAGCCTCCCCTAGCTGGCACAGTTAAAGGCAAAAGACTCATTTTCCATAGCCAGTGTAGTGCTGTATGCCCAAAATTCTAGCACTCTGGAGAGGTTGTGTCAACAGGAATCTGAGTTTAAAGTTAGCCTGGGCTACATAGTGAGATTTCATCTTTAAAAAAAAAAAACAAAACAAAAACAAAGAAACAACAAACAAACAAACAAACAAATGCCCTCACTTTCTGAGTCTCCATATAGATAGGGGTAACCAATTTTTCACCTTGATTAAAGAAAATAGAGACAAATATGGCCACCTCTACCTCATTTTTCTTGTCTTCAATGCCACAAATACGACTAGTGCTTCAGCAGCCATTTTGCAACCATGAGGTAAAGAGCCAGTACTCTGGGGGCGGTTGAGCAAAAATAAAAACCAGGTCTTTGGTCTTTAAGATTTTAAGGTAGCTCTAGACTTCCCAGTGTGGGAAATAACCAAATGCTTTCATAGCTCAAGTCCCTGTGGGTACCAGGGGCTGAAAGATGCAGACAGGGCAGTCCACTAGTTCACATAGCCACATCTTAGTTACTTTTCTACAGCTGTGATGAAACACTGTAACCAAAAACAGCTCCAGGAGGGAAAGAAGTCAGGACAGGAACTCAAACAGGGCAGAAACCTGGAGGCAGGAGCTGATGCAGAAGTCATGGAGGAGAACTACTTACTGACTTGCTCCTCATGGCTTGCTCAGCATGCCTCTTACAGAAACTAGAACCACCAGCCAAAGGGATGGCATCACCCACAATGGGCTGGGCCCTCCTCCATCAGTCACTAATTTAAAAAAAAAAATGCTCTACAGGGTTGCCTACACAGCTGGATCTAATGGAGGAATTTTCACAACGGAGGTCTCCTCCTCTCAAATGACTATAGCTTGTATCTAGTTGACATAAAACTAGCCAGCACAGTATCTGTCCTCAGACCCCTCCATGTCCATCGGTCATTGAGAGCCAGACATGTCTTTTTGGTCTTCCCCTCTGCACCCCATGATCGCTGCCCACCTCATAAATCAGGCTCTTACCCATCCTGACCAACCTCACTCACTTCCTGTTCCTACCCCTCTCCATCACAAGCAGGGGGAGGTGGGGGAATTTTGCTAAAATGCAAACATCGTACATTAGCTGGTGTCTCTTTTTGGGCTTCAGGCTTGCCTTGGCTCCCTAGTGCTTCCAAAATAAAAATCTAAATTGCTTAGCTAGGCTGCCAGCCTCGTGAGCTGACTCACCAGGCCCAGCCTTTCCTCCCCTTGATCTCCACTCCAGCCATTCAGGCTGCTGATTCTCAGGATCCTCTGCGTGTCCGTCCCATCCTCACAGAGGAGACCCCGCCCCCAGCCTTCCTTGGCCCCTCCACACCCACCTCCAATCTACCTGGCTCTTTCCTAGCTGGCTCTGAGCGCCTTTACTCTCTTCTGAGCTTGTATTTTATTTCCTCCCTTCCCAGAGAGCCAGTTCCTTGACAACAGCGTTGCGAGCGAGCGTTATTCATCTCGATGTCCCCAGTGCCTGCCACGCGGCTGGGAGGACGTGATAAATGCGTGTAGAGTAAGAGAGTGAATGAGTGAGAGAATGAATGAGGCCAGGCATTTGGGAACCTGGGGAGGCAGCTGCCGGAGGCGCTGGCGTTCTGTTCTGTATTTTTGCAGAGGAGAGAGAGCCGAGAGCCGAGATGACCCGAGTCTTTGAAAAGCCGCCCAGCACCCTAGCTTTCTGGAACTCTGCCCAGCCAGCTTAGGGGAGGAGAGCACCCTGCCCACGTGGAGCCATAGCTGGGTCACTTCTCCTGATTATATATATTTTTTCCAAGCCACTGGCCACCAGGGAGCCATCTTAAAGCATGTTCCCCTCCCCAGCCATTTCATTTGTTCGGGAACATGGAAAGGTAGGTGGCCTTGAGTTTGGATCATCTCCGAAACTCCTTTGAGGCCTTCTGTTCCCATCTGTCTTCAGGGAGGGGAACAGGCTTGCTACAGCTCTGAGATTGACACACCTGTCTTGGATGGGGACAGAGGAGTGACAAGAAAAGAGCCTGAGCACTCCCTTCATGACACAAGGCACTGTTCATCCTGCTGGCAAATGAATGATTGTCGGGTGAATTAAACGGCCTGCCTGTTAAGGGGCAGCTCAGAGCCAAAGCTTCCCGGGGTTGTAAAACAAGGAGTAATGAAGAATTATAGGGCCCAGTAAAATGAAAATTAAAGACAACCAGCTCCCTTCAGAGGAGCTCTGCTCACAGAACATTCATTATTGTCAACCCCACTGTAAGAGGGAGGGCAGAGGAGACAGAAATCTGTCCTCTTACAAGTGGCTATGTCCCCCTCTTTAAAGATCCTCATACCATTGCTCATTGAGCGACATATCAAAGGCACAGTTAGAGACTCCAGGACCAGCCCCTGCTGCACAGCACCACCACCTCCACTCCTGCCTAGGGACTGCCGGAGTGGGGTCTTTCTTCTACCACAGCTGGAGAGTTCAAACGAGTTCAGCCTTCATTCTGGAAGCAGTGGCTTCCTTGGCTGATGTGTTCAGTTAATTAAATGCCAGCTTCCTAAGTGCCAGTCACAGGACACAAGTGTCACACAAGTGTCAGAAAGGTGTGGTTTGCTCAGTTCTGAGGGACAGCAGTCATAAAGGGTCACCGCTGATTGTGAAAGGCACAGGGCAAGCTCTGGGACATGAGTGGGGCTTTCACCTCTGTTCCCGATAGCTTGGCTCTCATGAAAGTCAGAGAAAAACTCCCACAGCCACCTTCCACTCTCTCCCTTCCCTCCCAGCCTCTGCCCTGGGCCTAGCAGATCTTACTTCTGCTCTCAGTCCCAGGGTCCCCTCAAAGGCCCTTACACCCCAGCTTCACACAGCCACTTCTTCTTGAAGAGATCCAGGCACACCCCTCAATCCCTTGGCATTTGGGAGGGGGGTCCTTATATACCCCAGGCTAGTCTTGAACCTCTATACCACCAAAAATGATCTTGAACTCTTAATACTTGTGCTTCTATTCCTAAGTGCTGGAGTTACACACATGTGCTACCACACCTAGTTTATGTGCCTCAGGATCCCATGCATACTATCCGAGCACTCTGCCAACTGTGTTCCATCCCAGCCCCATCTCTTGCCTTTAAACCACTTCCATGGCACACACTGGCTTCCAAGAAAAGATGGGGACACCCTTGCCACTTAAACTATTAGTTCTCTCTGATCAGGCCTTGGCTCTGCCCCTCCTGCCACCCTGGAGCCAAAGAAACAAGATTTCTGTCTGTCTGTCTGGTGGCTGTGGCCGCACGTATGCTGTGTGCTCCTAGCCCAGGGGATTCTCCCATGCTTTATGTGACTTTTACTAAATGGCTGTTAGTCTGGGATGTATCCTTGGCTTTCCAGACCAGATCATGACCTCCTTCTCTGGAGTTTCCCAGTCCATACATACATCATCTAGAATCGTCTCCTATTTGCTTGATGTTCCTGGGGGCTCCTGGTGGCTTTGGCTCCTAGTTGAGCTCAGAGTCCTATAAGTGACTCATACTGCATTTGCAGCTGGGGCCAAGGCAGGTTGGGGCTTCTGGTGCAGGGATATTTGTGCTTTGGTGGCCTGGCATTGAAGACGAAAATGAGTGTGTGTGGACCAAGTGGAGACAGTAGAGGAGGTCTGACAGGGATAGGTGCGGACCCAGAGCCAGGACTCAGCCAGTGCCTTGTCTGTTTCGTAGTCCAGTTTCCCAGCCATTAGAGATGTGTGAAGCCAGTGTGATTGGGAGCCAGACACTCAGAAGGTCACTGGAAAAATTCTGCCTCCGAAAGCAGTCACACCAAGCAAGAGCGGCCCCTACTAGTGGGCCCAACCCCATCCATCACTTGTCAGAGCTGAACCATGGGGACTATAGGGCAAAGCCAGGGTGACCAGTAGTAGATAGGAATGTTGGGCTCTCGATGAGTTAGTATTGTACTTGTGTGTGTGTGCATGGAGAAAGACTCATGCTGTCCTTTTTTCAAACTAAATTTTGTTTTATTTTTGAGACAAAGTCCCTTACTAGCCTGGAACCCTCATGTGGGCTATGCTGGCTGCCCTTTGAGCTTCAGGGGGTCTATCTCTGTCTATCCAGGGGCTGCCTATCTCTGCTTTCCTAGTGTTGAGACTACAAGTGATTGCCACCCTGCCTGGCTTTTTTTTTTCTTTACAAATGTTGGGGGTAGAACTAGTGTCTTTATTCTTACATGCAATCACTTTGCCTATTAAGCCAACTCCTCAGTTCCCAGACCTGGGATTAATCCTGACTCGGCCACCTACAGGTATGGGGGAAACTCCTGATCCCCTTGGGCCTCAGGCTTCATGTCTGTGAAATGGGAAGTTGGGTTTTGGAAGGCGCTGAGTGAAAGCATGTCTCAGTGCAGGGTGGAGTATGTTTTAAACAAAATGTGATTCTCCTTTCCAATAACCAGGCAACCTGGGTGACCTGAGACAGGAGGGGCAGGGTAGCGCCCAGACCTAGGGAGGGCAGAGGGACTTGCTCATAAGAACTGAGCAGGAATAGGGGGACTTCCACCTTCCAGAGCTCCTCCTCTACCTTCCCACTCACCTACTGCCGCAGAGTAGATCCCAGCAGGAGAAGTGGGGCCACACAGAGCTGGCAACAGCATGTCACAGCCTGAGGCAATGTTTGGCTCGTAAAATTAATTAATCGCCTCTCCTCACTCAGCCTCAGCAATCCATCACAGCATTCAAAGTCCTTTTTCCCATTAGGAAATAATGGTGATTATCCCTTAAATAATCAATTTTTACAGTTTACATTTAATTTACAAAAGGACGTGGACCCAGCACTTCCATCTGTGGCCACAACTTTGTTTCCCACTGGCCTCCTTTTCTTGGTACCCATCCCTTAAGGAAGAGGAAAGGACACAGGATGGAGGCAGTAGGATCAGTCTGTGTGGCTCCGGCACTTTCTCTGAAACAGGTCAGGCAGTACCTAGGAGACCTAGGCTGGTATGAGAAGCTATAGGGGAGACGAAGAACAGACTCTTTAAAAGGGGGTCAAGTGTGTGGCTCCCCTCATCTCTCCCCAGCAAACTGACCCCTCTCAGCCCAGGCCTTCAGTAAACCTCAGTAAACCTTTATTTTGATCCACTGGACTCCATCATCTTTGACACGCTCAACTTCTGGCTGACATCTCTAGTCAGGTTGATCAAAACATGTCAGTCCCCAGGTAGAAACCCTTCAGAGGCTCCCCGTGGCTCTGGGTGAGATTGCAGGAGGTCAGCTAAGCTGAAGTCAGACTATGGTGGCCCCAAGGCTTCTCCCCTGTGAGACTGCCTTTCCAGCCAACACCTCGTGGCTATACACCAGGCATCAGGGCACACACTTCACACCATTTCCCTAAGCTAATCCTTTGTGTCCAACCGAGAAAACACTGCAGTAAGCAATCCTGTTTCTTCTCGATTCTCATAGCTTCAAGGAGCTCTGAGACCTGTGGTCACCGAGAACTAAGTGGAGTTTGCTCTGCCGGAAGCCCTGGAATTCTACAGAGGATACCAGATGGGTATCACTAATGCAATTCAATTCTGACCCCGTTTAACTGGAGTTAGTGTCAGGTTCTATGCAGGAGCGGGTCCATTCTCCAAGAATGCCCTCCCACTTTCCACGTCAGTTGAAAGTCCGAGGTTGCTTATTGTGTGCCCTTGGCCTACAGTGTAGTTTGGGGTTCCCACGTCCCGATTATTATTAGAGTGTCTCACAAGAGTCAGAGAACCACACTTACCTATTAGGAAGTACGTCACTGAATGGGCTAGAGAGATGCATCAAGAGTTAAATGCACTTGCTACTCTTACAAAGGACCACTGTTTCCCCAAGCACCCTCTCAGTGGCCTACAACTACCTGTAACTCCAGTCCTAAGGGATATGGCGCCCTCTTCTGGCCTCCCCCGGTACTAGGCATGCACACAAAACATACACATAAGGCCAAAGGTATCAGAATGAGGAGTGAACTAATCTAACACGGGCCGAGTAGCAATTCCATCCATCTCACTCGTGTCCCTTGATCCTGTAGAACAGCCATCATGGGCTCTAGGCATTAGGGTGTACACACTCTTGGAAGCCCCAACATTCTGTCCACCACAGAGGGGACTCAACACATACATCCTGCAGAGATGAAGAACGGAAGTGAACCTACAGAAGTTGTGGACCGTTTTGCCATTATGAAAAGTAGTGTTCAACAGGTCAGCTGCTGGGGGAGGGGGACACTAGCTAGGGTGGGCACAATATTCCTCGTGTGCCTCAGCCACGCCTGGGCCCCATTACTGCCCTTCTCCCACAGACACAGGTTGCCTGGTGGCTGTGCCCCGTGTGCTCTGATTGCACAATGGAACAACACCTCGGAGAGGTAACTCCCCACTCTGATACCTTCGGTGAACTCTCCTAGCACAGGTGGGTGGCTTCCCCGGTAGGAAGCCATTTATAGATAAAAGTCTGCATTGCCTACGATTGAGAGGCAATTCCACCACAGGGATCCACCAAAGGGTCTTCTTAAAGACCAAGTTACTGGGAGCCTTTATTGGGGAAGCAGGCATATGACTTTTAAAAGATTCAGGAGGCGCTGTCCAGCAGGCTTGACCGGGTCCACTATCTACATGAACTAGTCCAAAGACAGCGAAAAAGGATAATTAGGTCAGGTAAGTGTCCGCTGCCCAGGCAAACTAGCAAAGTCCCGTCTTAGCCTGGTAAGGGAACATTTCACAGCCTTGTCCTACCGTTCTGTCTGGACAGCACCTTCTCGAATGCCTAGAACAGAGTTAACTGACTTTTCTGCCCTCCTCTTCCTTCTATTTTTCTTCTGGGAGAGAACGAGGGTGGTTGCCACAGCAACCCATTTCTCCCTGAGAGTTCATTTTAACTACTTTTCTTAGATGCTTGTCTGACAGGAACTCTTCCCTTCTGGGGATCTGCTCACCAGGTATGAAGTCTGCGGCCCCTCCCCCTCCCCCTGCCCTAAGGGTGACTATACCCATTTACTCAAAGAGGAAAATCAACTTTAAAAACAAGACTTTCAGAGGAGAGAGAGAAACAAAGTAATTACATTCCTGAGCCTGTTGCCCAGGCTATATTGAACTTGTAAGATTTGGGGAGCCAGGAAGCTCATCCTACAACTATTGGTTTTTCTTCTTTTTATTCTTCTGCCTTCATGTGGCTCAGGAAATATCTTGATTTATTTATTTTTTTCAACAAATGTTTGTTGAGCATTTCTATACGTGAGACCCCATGGGTTGGGCAGGGGACCAGAAGTAAGTCTGGTGCCCACTTGCTGGAAGTGGGAAGGCAGACATCAAACATATCGGCCATGGGCTAGGGCCGAAGCTCCATCCATGGTAGGCACAGGTCCCGGGTTCCGTCCCCCAAATTACAGACAAAAAAAAGTCCTTATGTTAATTCTTGGGATAAGGAAAGGAAAGGAGCCAGGAATGGTGGTGCATATCTTTAATACCATCACTGAGAAGACAGAGGCAGGCAGTTCTCTGGAAGATCTAGGCTAGCCAAAGCTATATAATGGGAGCCTGGCTAAACAAACAAACAAACAAACAAGACATAAAAGAAGACTGAAAACAGCGATAAAAACATTAACCAGATTGGGGGACCTAAAAAGACCTCTCTGAGGTGATGTTGAAATAGAGTATGCAGAAGAACTTTATACATGGACCCAGAGCTATACCATGACACTTCTGGGTTGTTGTACTGGAGGAAGGGAAGCTGTCCCATAGGACAAGAAGATGGCTTCTCAGGGAGGAGAAACCTGAGGATGGGGCAGAACGGGTGGCCAGGGTAGGCATCGATGCTGATGCTGAGCACATGAAAAGCTCCGACGGGATCTCAGCTGAGCATCTGCCGCTGAGATGCACGCGTATTCCCTGGCCTATGGAAGGAAAGGACACTGAAGAGGCCAGTGTGAACTAAGAGGCAAATTAGGTGGAAAGCCTTCTGGTCAATAGCAGGACAGATGATATTGGTGTAGCCAGGTGAGGCTTCAGACTGGGGCACACAGAGAGCTTCTAAATATGCCCTACTGGTGAGACTGTGGGAGGCAGAGGCAGTGGGAGGCAGAGGTGGTGGGAGGCTGGCAGTGGGAATGTGAGAGGCGACTGATAGGCTTGTGCTCTGAACCATGGGCTGACTGATGGCTGCATAACGCTGAGCTGGAAAACCCAAAGAAGGAGCAAGTTTAGAAAGAGGAGGAGGCTCTGTGTGGCCTGAGTTCTCCTTAGATGCCCTCCCCCATAGTCACACAACCAAGTCCACCCCTTTCCAAATGAATGGGAAGTTTTATGAGAGCTGGGGATTACATGTGCCAGTTCACAGCTTTGTCCTGGTAGGCAGAGCCAGGGCCCAGGGACTTGAGGACCCTGGGCTGCCACAAGAAACTATCGCTAACCTAAAACAACCACCCAGACTCACTTTCTCCACATTCCAGAGGTCAAAAGCCTAAGATCAAGGAGTTCTTAGAAAATGTGCACTCCATACCTTGTCCCTAACTCCTTAGTGGGTCTTGGTTCCTAATACCATTCTCTGCCTTCACAACATCCCCCTGCCATGTCTTTCTTCTCCCTTCTGCTTCTCCTTTTTAGCTAGATTGGCTCACCAGTGAACCCAGAAAATCCTCCTGTGTCTGCCCTTCTTCCCCCAGTGCTAAGATTACTTACACACACACACACACACACACACACACACACACACACATTGTTTGTTTGTTTGTTTGTTTGATTGATTGTTTGTTTAAATAACGATGCTGAGAGTCTGAACTTGGATACACAAGCTCATATGCTGTGGTGGTTTGAGTAGGAATAGCCCTCCGTAAGCTCATGTGTTAGAATGTTTGGATCTCAGGGAGTGATACTACTAGAAGGTGTGGCCTTATTGGAGTAGATGTGGCCTTACTGGAGGAAGTATGTCACGGTAGAGGCAGGCTTTGAGGTCTCATATATGCTCAAGTTACGCCCAGCGTGATACACTGAATCCCAAGATGTAAAACTCACAGCATCTTCTCCAGCCACAGGTCTGCCTGCATGCCATGCTTCTCACCGTGACAATAATGGACGAAGTCTCTGAAACTGTAAGCCAGCCCCAGTTAAATGCTTTCCTTTATACAAGCTGCTGAGTTGCTATGGTCATGGTGTCTCTTCACAACAACAGAAACCCTAAGACATACGACAAACACTTTACCCACTGGGCCATCTCCCAAGCCACCATTTAGTGTTTATTTTGTATGTACGCTCTGGTGTGTGTAGGGGTGTGTGTGTGTACGGATGTGTGTGTGTGTGTGCGCACACTAGGAATGTGCACACTAATTTCTCTCACTGGGACTCATTGACTAACTAGGCCGGCCAGTTGATTAGAATGCACTTCCTCCAACAAGGCCATACCTACTCCAACAGGATTGATCCCTCTCAGCCTTCTAATGCTAGGTTATACATGTCCCACCATGAACTTGGTCTGCCTCCCAACTCTCCTTTTTATAAGGACACTAGTATTTGAACTTTAGGCCTCTCTGACTAGGGATGACCTGAAGATCATCTTACAGTTGTTTCTATTTGTAAAGACCCTTTTTCCTCTAAGTGAGCTCACATTTGCAGATTCTGGGGTTTGAACATGGGCTTGTGTTTTGAGAAATTCAACCCACCACTCGAGAAGATGATTGACTGAATCTCATGATCCCCTAATCACAGGGGAGTGTCCCAGAGCCAGGCACTTGTAATCTCCAGGCAGGCTCATTGGTCAAGAGAAAAGCTGAGGGAAATACAGAAAATAAATGATGGATTTTTCACCCAGGATTCTGCAGGGGTATTGTTATATCCAACAGTTTCTTATGTCAGCTGTAGTTCCAGAGTCAGGGATTCCAGGCAGAACTCATGGTGTGTATGATGGGGAAGAGGGGAGCCACATTTAAAAGCAGGTGAAGCATCCCAAAGATGAACGTGACCAAGCCCCATGACCAGAGCTGCTTCTGTGTCTTCCTCCCAAGATGGAGAAGAGCAAAGGAACCATCTCCCAGTCGAGTGTGCAGCATCCAGGTCCTCCACTCCTCCAGGTCTCTTGTGTGCTCATCCCTACATCTCCCCAAAACAATGATGGTTTCCACTTCTGGAAGAGGAAAGCCCATGAGAGGCTGTGATTAATGCACATTTTGGCCAAGGTTAATGTGACCTCTAACACTGGTGCTGGGGACAGGCCCCTCATACACACCTTGACTCTAGGTAGGTTCCCCCATATTCTGTCACCCAGTGTTGAGTTCCCTCTCCATCTTGAGGGCACCAATCCCAGACAGGATCTGCTATGAGCTACTGAAGATGGGGCAGGAAGCCTGGTTATCCATTTGGACAAACAGGTCCCAAGGGAAAGGTGACTATCTACTCAGTACATGTCTGCTTTTCCAAGTTACACCTAGATTTAGGAAAACAGCTTCTCTCTATCTAAGGCAGATGTCCACAGGGGTCTGTCTCCTACAGATGCTATCTCAGTCCTTGCCTCTGGCCACCGTTTCTGTCCCACAGAGTCTGTATGTCCTGTCCCCAGTGTGGGTAGGGACCAGGTAAGTGACATTACAAGAAGACAAGCAGGAAAGTTTGTGAGCGGCTGAGAGGCTAGAACTCACCATGCAGGGACACCAGCTGGGTCTCTAGGGATGCCCAGGGGTGTGACCAGAACTGAAATGTCACAGGTAAGGCTAAGGCACTCGCTGGAGGTGTTAAGTTTGACAACCAGACCTTCCTATCAATGCGGAGTGTGGTATCCCAGCATTATGGTTCCCACATATCCCGCATGTCCCTTAGACAAACCCTTTGAGCAAGAGGTGTTCTATGCGTACCCAGCCATCTGACCTGAGGCATACTTCTGTCTTCTGCTAGTCCTGTCTTGCAGGCTCTTCAGTGCCCTGGGGCCTCTTTGATCACCCCCATGGGCTCCCCCAAAAGCCACTTTTTCTCTATGCTCTACTTGTCATGGTGTCCCAAGGCAGTTGAGTTAAAGAAGTAATTTTACACTATGGATAAAGAAAGAGCAACCCCTCCCCCACTTGCCTGGTCTGTATCTACACTCGCTCCCCTGGCTCCCATCACTGGGCTCCAGAAGGCATGTCCTCTCTTCTGAGGGTCCACAGGACTGAACAGATCACTCCTGGTACCCACAGCCCCAGGAATCAAGCACAAAGGCCCAGGGCTCCCACTGAGAACCAAGAAAGGCGCTCTTGCCGAAATCGCTCTACATAAGGAAGAGCATGGCAAATCGCTTCCTCCATCTGTTTGGAGCAACCGCTATGCAGTTCCACCACACTGGGACTTAGGGGTTTTGTCCTTTTTTCCCCCATTTCCTTTTTGCCTCTTTATTTTTTTTTTCAAATATTTATGAAGAGAGTTTCCATTTATCCTGGCTCATCTTCTCAACCGTGGGTGTCAGCTGGGAGGGCTCAGACAACAAACTCCAGAAGGTATTTTCCCCAAAGCAGCAGCTGCCTCTCTTGGCAAATGTAGTGAGTGGGGCCTTTCCTGAGGACTGGCCGAAGCAGAAGTGGGGGACATGGTAGACTGGTTGTCCCATGGCCTCAGTCTGGGCTCCTTGGCTCTGGGATGCCCTGGTGGAAGGCACTGGGGCAACTCAAGAGAACAGGCTATCTGGAACCTGACATCCCATTGTCCTAATGCCCTGCGACAGCCAGGACTTGGGACACTTTTGAGCACCCCCACCCGTCTCTCAGGACTTTGATGCAAAAGCCTCCCTACTCTTCCAGGGAAACCACTCGGGACTGTGGCTTGAGTTTCCAAGGGCTCATTTTCAGGGACTTTAGTGACAATTCCTAGGGGGAAGATTGTTAAAGAACATGCTGACTAGGTCTGGAACACCATACTCTCCTATGCCTGGGAGACTTCCCTGCATGCAAGGTAGGAGACAGGCAGAAATTCAGTAGCAAAAAAAGGCATGCACTGGCAGCAGGAGTCAGCTTTGTAGCAGGGAGGAAGGGTGCTAAGAAGGGCCTTGCAAAACCTCCCAGATTTTCCCTACCTTGACAGTTACCCCTCCCCCATGCTCACCTAAAGACCCAGCTAATTCTGGGAGCCCCCAGTCTTATAGTCCCTGTCAATTACCCAGAGACCAAGACAGACTGTGTGGGCCCACGGTAGACTCAGTTGAAAACCAGTCTCACTGAGTGAGTGAAAACACTTTCACTGAGAACCTAGCCCCAAAGGCATCATGGCCCCATGCCCTGGTTCTCATCCAGATTTCCACTATTAATCACTTGGAAGCTTTCAAATATATGATGCCCGGCTCTCTTCCAGATAGCCAGACTCTCAGAGAGTGGACCATATATTTCCAAAATCTCCCAAGCCTTTGTCAAAGGCATCTAGGGTTGGAAATTATTGTACTCTAGGAAGAATGTGTTCCCTGGAGACTCCTAGACTGGAATCCTTGCCTTGACCTAAAATAAGCCACTTAATTGTTGTCTGGAAGCTTCAGCAGCAGCATCTAGGAAATGGGGGTAGCACCTTTCTCATGATGAGGAGCTCAACCTACAGGAACATGTGCTGGGCATCAGCACACCATTTTCTGGGACAAGGGATTATTTGTGATGTCCTCAGAGGAGTCTGGAGTGGCTGGACAAGTCACTGGGAGTAGTCACATTTGATTCCAGTGAAGCACAAGCTGTCATGATAGGTAGGTCACCTCTTCCACCCGCAGAGCCACTGTGGGGCCCCAGCCAGGTCTGGGCACAGATTCTGTAGGAAGTATCTGCAGACACTGGGCAGTACTATCCACTAAGTGATGATATTCCCTTCCGAAACAGAAATCAGCCTGTTTCTCTCGGAATTTCAAATGGCCTAGAACACATAAACCATCAATGGAGGTAGCCAGTTCCTTCCCAGGCTGATATGGAGTCCAGCAAGAGCAGAGGCAGATGGTGGTGTCTAAGAACTCGGACTGCTTGGGAGGCAAGGCAGGGAGGGGCTGAGATACACAGCCAGGGGGGAGGTGCTTCAGGACAGACCAACCAGAGATGTCCCTAGGGATGCTGCATGGCCCTTGAAGAATTTCCAGAATACCTTGAATGCATAGCTTGTTCGTGTGTGCATGTGCGTGTGCGTGTGTGTGTGCATGCGTGCATGCATGCGTGCGTGTGTGTGCGTGCGCACATGTGTACTTACATGTGAAGCTCAGAGGTGCTTCTCTACATTTTTTTTTCTTTTTCTTTTTCTTTTTTTTTTTTTTTGAGACAGGGTCTCTCAATGAACCTGAAGTCTTGTGTTTTTGCTAGACTGGCTGGACAGTATCTTCCTGTCTCTGCCTCCAAGCACAAGGGTCACAGACGCCCACCATCACCCTTGGCTTTTACGTAAATTCTGAGGAGCCAAACTCAAGTCCTCAAACACAGCAATCGCTTTACTGCCTGGGCCATCCATCTCCTCTGCTCCATCGTTGTGTGGTAAGAGACTCTGTTCACCAGGCTGGCATGAAACCCATTATGAAGCCTAGGTTGTTCTCAAATTTGCAATAATCCCCCTGCCTCAGCTCCTGAGTTCTGGACTTCCTGCAGTGCACCACCATTCCTCGCAGGAAATATTGACTCTCATTACAAGCATCTCTGTACACTGAGTTAACGTCAGGCCACTCGGTGTGGGTCTGGCAGACCCCTAACTGCTAAGCTGCACTCTGGAGACCTCATCTCCAGACCTCACACAGCTGTCTGCAAACAGCTGCCACCATGCCATTCATGGCCGGGAGACCAAGTTCTCCATGAGTGAGTCCACAAGGTAGGGTGTAATTCATGTTTCTCTCCTTCTGAGCCATGCACTGCCACACCCTTCTGAGCTGGGGGAAGAATTTCAGTAACACTTCAGTGACTAAAAGCAGTGACTTTAATAATGTGCCTGTCACCAGGGATATCACCATTCATAGGTCCCCAGGAGACAATAAGGACCACAGAGAGGGCTTCATCGATGGCCACCATCATTTCTAGGCTGGATAAACTAATGGGTTTGGGGTCTGGCAATACCCTTAAGCTTAATTGCTAAGAGGTATTTCCAAATGAGATAACAGCTGTTCGTTCAGTATATATTTATGATGAAATAGGCGTAGGCTCTAAGGCCACACTGCTGAGTCTCAAAATCACACCATCCTTGGAAAGCCACTTGCTTGTCTCACTTTGGCAAAAACGAGGTTGTAATAGAACCTACATTGAAGAATTGGGAGTGGGGCGAGTCCACATGAGACAATGCCTTTAAAATATTGACACTGCTTAATCATTTCTGTCCACTTCCCCAGGCCTCTGTTCCACACAGCCAGCCAAGACAGGTACTTGGGTCCCTTTTTACCAGAGTGGTTCAGCCACTAGTCCTAGAGGCCACATAGCTCAGCTGGCAAAGCAATGACTAGAACCCCAGGTTGGCCTGAGTTGGGTGACTTTCCTTTTCCACTTTCTCAAAGGGTCTGGGAGAAGCATGGGAGACTCAGGGCTTTCTCGATGACCAAGTGGGCGGGAACAGCAGGCAGAGGGGGGAGAGTGCAAGCATTCTGCCTACAGACATGGGCGATGCAGAAAGCCGCCTGTAGCATAAAGCGAGCCCTCCCACTCTACAGCAAGATGGCCCTGAGAGGGCTAAGAGCATCCCACCTCCAGCTCCCAGCAGGCAGCTGAGAGCTGGTGGGGTGCAGGGATGAAAAGGGAGGAGGGTTCAGGAGGCTAAGGGACCGGACCTTCCCCCAGAGCCAACCTTTCACTCGCAGCTGGCACTTGGCAGCAGAGTCTTGTGCTGCCCTCTCTCCCAGCTCCTTCACAGGGCTGTTATATTTTAGGAATTAAAGCTGTGCTCTGTAAAAGCACCAATGACACGCGTTAGCTGAAGAATGTGCCTTCACCGGCTGCCCTCCCCACCTGCTGCTCATGCCCGGTGTTCAAAGGCTTCCTGTCTCTCAGTGCCTACCCATTTTTCCTTGGAGTTGTCTCCACCTTTAAGAGTCAGCTTGGATTCAGAGGCTAGCTGAGGACAAAGGCACCTCTGGCCTGTTTGTCCTGTTGAGTGTTTTGAAAAGAATGTTCTCAGAATAACCATCTCTTCTCCAGCGTGCTGGGCTGGAAGCTTTGGCCAAGATGGCCCTTCATATTAATATGCTCATCAGCGGGGGCTGGTACCAGAACAGTTTCTTGCTAGGGAGCTCACTCAGCACAGCCCCTGTTGTGATTCCCTTTGAGCCCACGCGGGCTTCACTCACAGCTCACTGGTTCACTATTTAACACCGACAGCGATGTGCTGGGTTCTACTCCCACGGACAATGCCCAGGAGACAGCAGCAGCCAGAGGCCAGCATTGTCTGATGGGGGAGCTAAAGGGCTCTTATATTACAGAGCTGATCTTCTGCTTTCTGCTCCGGCTAGCACCTAGGGAAGAAGAGGGGAAGGTGAGCTCCTAAGACCGGTGGCTTTGAGCACTTGCCCTCAACCTCTGCCCCCTCTGAAGTAAGAGGAGGGAATCAATCAAGTCCTACACTCCCCCTCCATGTGACTTTGATACTGACTTGAATTTGATTTCATCTAAATGTATAGGAGGAGTGGAGAAGGGACCAGAGTAAACAGAGTGGCCTCAGCATCCTCTGAGAAGTGGGTTGCAATGTTAATTACCAGAGCCTGACTATGCTCTAGAGAGAGCTACGTCCAGATCCTGCCTCCAGAGTTAATGTTTATCCACATAGACATTGTTTACAGAATGTGGATAAAGACATTCTCCCTTCTCGGATGAACTTATAGGAGGCCACAAAGATCCCCAAAGACACCCACCCAAATACCACCTCCCTTCCCTCTGCACTGCAAGGGGCCGCCTCTGAGGCTTCTATCTTAACTGTGGTGGAGCTGAATAGGAAAGCCTGTGTGTATCCAGCTCAAATGGGATCTCAGAGATAAGCAAATGAAATGGAATAAACTTGAATCTACAAAGCCAAGCGGTGTTTTCTGGTCTCTGCTCTCCCTCAGAGGAACCTTCTGAAATAAGGAAGAATAGAAAGTCATTTTTTTTTGCGACTTTGCATAATCTGATGGAGGGGGGCATCCTTCTGGATGCTAAGCAGCCTCCACGTAGATAAGCCTTCTCCACCCCTAGTCAAGCCCTGGAACATTCTGAGACTCATCCCTAACCTTTGCCTATAAAAACTCAAAATCATTCTTTCTGTCTAGGTGCCCGAGATGCTGCCCAGGCTCCCTCACCAATCTTCCCTCAGATAAGCCTCCTGAAATCACCACAACCATCTGCCTTTGAGCAGAGAAATGAGATATCACAAAACATTGCCACATAAAGGTCGTTCTTTCAGGAGGACAAAGGGAAACAAAGCCCTTAATAAAGGCTTTCGGAGACACCACCCACGGTGTCTGCATCCCTGGTGGGTGGTGGGGCCTCTCCTCCTCCAGCTGCAGAGGTAGCCCTGCTCTGCCAGGCCAGTTACCTTGGCATTCGTGCTCTGACACACGTATTATGCAGCACGAGCAGCCTAGTCCTATATTCCTCTCCCTCCTAACTGCCTGGCGTGGCCGCTGATCCTTGGATCTGAGACTATGAGAATTTCACTCACGATGGTTCCATCTTCACAGCTTGTGGAAAGTGAAGATTTGAAGCAATTACCAGAAAGAACCAATGAGAAAAGAACCACTCTGAATTGGGAGGGAAATGATTCTGGAGAATGGCTTTAACTGACAGTCTCATGCCCCACCTCTTTGGCCATACAGGGTGGCAATAAAATATGTAGTCACTGTACAATTTGTCCTAGGTGGCTCCCTGGAAGAAACACCAAGTGCCCTATCTCTCTAGAATAAGGCTGGTCCACAATCTTCTCCCAAGCAAGGGTTGGATACATCCTTCTCTCAGGTCTGGAAGCAACCCAGGGGACACTGCAAACTCTAGGGTCCCTAGGCAGCAAAACTCAGCCATTTAGAAGTCTTGAGTCTAGCTGAGCAGAAATTTCCAGATTTCAATTGTGCTCACCCAGGCATGATGAACGGCCTCAGACAGCCCTGAGTTTGCTCCAGCTTCTTTGCCGGCGGTCAAGTCCTTATTTGACTCCACAGTCTACACCCACATAAGCTCAGGTCCAAGTGTGGCTGCACGTTGGGTGATCACCAACAGATAGGCAAACCAGCAAGCCCCCATCAGGGTCCTCTCAAAAGAACAGGAAATAACAACAGTCTCCAGGAGCTGAGCTGCGATCTGACCTAGGGTGAAAGGTTCAGCAAGCTTCTCCACCTCAGCAAGCTTCTCCATCTCAGCAAGCTTCTCCACCTCAGCAAGCTTCTCCACTTCAGCAAGCTTCTCCACCTCAGCAAGCTTCTCCACCTCAGCAAGCTTCTCCACTTCTTCTCTTCACCTTGACTCATATCCAGGTGTTTTGAGGTGTGGAAGGGCAATAGTGAGAACTCACAGAATGCCCTATATGTGCTCAGAGTGCATCCTAATCTCTGTCTCCAAGAAAGAGAGAAGTGGCTTTTGCCACTAATTCACAAATAGCTGTCCAGCGCATGTGTGTCCAAGGCTGAGACCTGCAAAGCAAATCTGAAAGGCATACCATAGAAGAATCTCCCTCCCAGGTAGTCATGGCTTGTCCAAATCAAGCTGTTCACTACCAAGGTGGTAATGATAAGCCCAGGTCCCATCTCGAGATCTCTCCAAGACACTCCGAGCCCCTCTGTGGGTACAGTACAAAAGCTGGT
The DNA here is from genome assembly GCF_978045245.1 of Mus caroli. Taxonomy (NCBI): domain Eukaryota; kingdom Metazoa; phylum Chordata; class Mammalia; order Rodentia; family Muridae; genus Mus; species Mus caroli. The sequence goes on from NW_028227268.1 coordinate 14,333,423, forward strand.
CCAACTTGCTTCCTAGAGCTGAAGACGTCTGTCCTACCTCCTGTGTGACTTCGGGGTTGCTTGCTTGGAGGAGGAGATATTATCTCAGTTACCTAAGAAGGCATGAGGGGAAATCTACTCCCCACCCACCCCCTGGAAGATGAATTAGGTCACTGCATTGGTTTCTTCCAAAATCCTAGGAGAAGCTCTAACTAGTACAGGCCAGAGGATGCTTCTGTGTAACCCAGTGAGCTGGCTAACCCGGATGTGGGTTTTCACACCTTGCTTCATGGAACTCTGAGGAGCATAGAGGAGCTTCCAGCTGCGGGGTGTGAGCCGGGGTGGGGTGGGGGGGCCGTTCCACCTCATTTCCTCAGCAGTCAGGACACCAGGTTTATTTGTGTTGGCTCACTGTTAAGGATTACCTCTGAAACAAAGACTGACTGACTCCCACCCCCACCCCCCAAAAAATAAAAAATCGCCTCTCTCAGAGCACAGAACCTTGAGTTCATCTTGGAGACTCCTGGAGACAGAGGTGAGCAGCCTTGCCCTGAAACAGGAGAAACCGTCACATGCCTTCTGGTCCATTCAGCCGGGTATCAGGCACCTGCTGGGTAGACAATACAGGCCTAGATGACAGCGATTTTTTTTTAAAGAGAAGAAAAGCAATAACTCTCGTCCTTTGAAACTTTGGAAAGCAGAACAGACACCCCCAAAGGCAGAGGAAAAGGCCAGCAACGCTGATTGGGGTAGTCAGTCTGGTCCTCACATTTTATTATTCTGTATTTTTTTTTCTATTTGTTTATATTCCCTTCTCCCAGCAAAAGATAATTTTTCCCAGGGCAAACATTTGCACATTGCTGCCACACACGGCTATATACAAGGGAGGAGCTCACACTCTCCAGAGAGGAAGAACAGTGCTCTGAGGCTGGGGTCATTCATTTTCTCTGAGGAAAGCTGGGAAAGTGGCCCGGGAGGTAAAATTGCAAGGGCAGCAGCTTTCCATGTGTCTCTTTCAATTCCAGGGGGTCAGAACAGCAGCCCACAGAACAACCCTCGAGGATGCAACAGGAACAAGGATGTAAGAAAATGCCTGAGCTCCCGGGTGGGTTTCAGGCCTCCTGCGGGGGAGGAGGGGAACTGGGTGGCGAGGAAGGAACCTGGCTCCAAGGAGCTCGGAGTGTATCCAGCTTGGGACCCTGCCAGCACCAAAAGCAATTAAGGGAAGAGGCCAGAGGCCCCGAGGCAGAGTCTGACAAGGTTAAGGGGAGGTGAGGAAGAGCCGGTTAGGCTGAGGAAGAGCCAACCGGAGAAAAAGTAAAGGTTCAGAGAAGGACAGGGAGAAGAAACAGCTGGAGGCTACAATGTAGTTGCTGGTGTTCCTGCCTCTATCAGCAATGGATTATCAGAAGTGCGACTGTAGTGTGTCACATCCTCAGTCCCCCTTCAAAGAAGTTCAGAGCTCCCCAGTGCCTGCTAGAACCCCTTGGCTGCTTCGGTTGAAATGGAGGTGATCTTCGTCTGGTTTGGCCCATAAAGAATGTCTCCCGTCTGTGACCCACATCTGGGGCCTTTGGAAACGCGAGGAGTCTCACAGTACATCCCTGCCTAGACCTTCATAACCAGGTACAGCCATAAGGCCGTGGGGAAAGAAGGAAAGGAGACGCAATCTCCATCCCACAGAATGGGATGCAGAATCCTTGGGACTAAGGAGATCCTGGCTGTCCCGGGTTGGAAAGAGAGGTGACTGGAGACGCAGCTTCCCCGGGGTCCTTCCAGGGAACCAATCTTTCTTTCCCTCGGCTTCCTTCGCTCTAATAATGTGAATGAAGCCTGAGAGAGAAAAGAGAGCGCGCGTGAGCGCAGGGAGGGGAGCGAGGGGAGGGAAAATCCCGGCCGGGGGAGAGCGAGCGCGGGGCCCGAGGCGGAGGGGCGGCGCCGAGAGAGCGCGCCGGGCGGCGGGCGGTGGGTGGAGGCGCGGAGGGCGCGGGCCAAGAGCGGAGGGGAGGGCGGGCCGAGAGGGAGGAGCCCCCGGCCGCCACCGCCGCCGCTGCCGCTGCCGCCGCCGCCAGCCCGCCCGGCGGCCCGCGTAGCCCGCGCAGCCCTCACTCGCCGCCGCGCCTCGGAGTTTGAGCCCCGCGCAGCCGGAGCGCAGGCACGCCCGGGGCGCGGGGTCGGAGCGCGCAGCGCGGCGCCGCCCCCCGGCCCTCGGCCCCCCAGCCCCTGGAGCCCCCGGAGCCGCGCGCCGAGGGAGGAGGGCGGGCGGGCGCGGCGGGCCGGGCCGGCGGGCGGCGGACTATGAGGCGCCCACCATGGTGCGATGCGACCGCGGGCTGCAGATGCTGCTGACCACGGCCGGAGCCTTCGCCGCCTTCTCGCTCATGGCCATCGCCATCGGCACCGACTACTGGCTGTACTCCAGCGCGCACATCTGCAACGGCACCAACCTGACCATGGACGACGGGCCCCCGCCCCGCCGCGCTCGCGGCGACCTCACCCATTCGGGACTGTGGCGGGTGTGTTGCATCGAAGGTACGACCCCTACCCCCAACGCACACACATAACACGCACACATGCACACGCACACATTGCCCCGGGGAGTGGGCCGGGGGAGGGGTGGGCGCGGCGCTGGCTCCACGCGAGACACAAAGAACCTAAAGCCGGGAGGGTGGGTTCCCGAGTGGACACGGGCGCAGCAGCCTCGGGTCCCTCTAGGTTGGGGACCTCCCCAACACACCGATCCCACAAACTCTCCGCTCGCACGCGCACACCCCCTCGCGCACAGACACAATGAAACACACAGAAACTCACGCACGCGCGCGCAACCCGAGAGCGGAGCGATCCCCAGGGGCCTCGCCGGCGCCCCTGGGGGAGGTGGAGGCTGGCATGGGGGCGGGAGGAGTCTAGGGTTGGGGGGAAAGCGGACGCGGGAGGAGGGGGAGGGGTTGCTTGGCAACCGGTGTCTGTGCGATTGCTATGGGAACTGGCCATCCTGGGGCGGGGCCGGCCGGGGGCGGGGAGCCCCGGGGCAGCTAGGCGCTCACTCCAAGCCCCCAACTGAGAGGGTAAGGGCGGGGTACAGGTTGGGCCCCAAGCGGTTCTGGGGGAGCCAGGTAGCTCCAACCGGCCGGCCTTCTCTTGATCCCTGAGACCACAGACTCACTCCTCTCTGCGCGATGGGTACAAGAGGGGAGCCGCGCCGCGTCTCCTGTAACTGAGGCAGCAAGCCCTGGGTCACTGCCCCTCAGCACGAAGTCGGCAAGAGACCTCCGTAGGAACCACACTGGGTAGAGGAGAGTCAACAGCGGACCAAGAGTGGGCTGGGAGGGGCGTGGTCGCTGTCAGGGCAGGGCGGGGCTCTGTGACCCCCTAGGATACAGAGACTTGAGAGGTGTGCTTCGGTTGAAATGCATCTAGAGATAGGGATTGGGTCCCTTGGACTGTGGGGACAGCTTCTAGGAGCGCGAGGCAGAAACCTCCGACGCCGGAAATGCATTAGGCTTCTTAGCCCTCCTGGCGCCCTCATGCCCAACTGAAACTCTAACTAACAGGTGTCTACGGAGGGGCGGTTTGGTTCTGCCAGGCTGTAGTCAGATCGGCTGGTTGGTCTCTGAGACTGGGGACAGATCAGGGGAGCTGGCGATCATTGCTTTAATTTCTCAAAAATCCTTGCGTAGTGTTTCCTCTTTCTTTCCGTCACCATTTCTCGTGTGCACTCCGCCCCTGGGAGGTTGAGTTAATTCTCCCCTCCTCTCCTCCCTTCAGCTACTTAAGTGTGATGGGATGCCACAGGAGGGCCAGCTCTTAGAAAGATAGCCCTTCCTGGCTGCGTTTTGAATCATATGAAAGGCATTGTGAGGTTTGACTTAGTGATACCCCCACTGTCCCCGCCAGACCCTGGGCTCCTGTCCATCTCTGTCCTCCAATTCCGAGTACAGATCGGGACTGCTTCTGCACTTTGGAGTTTTATGATAGCTCTGAGCAGTTTGTAGATGACAGAGTTGTGAGATCAATAGTTAAGGGGGAAAGAACGCCTCACAAAGGAAGTGGTGGGCCCACGATGACACCCCCCTTTTCTTCTGAAAAAAAAAAACATAATTTTTTGGGTATGCAGTTGCTCAGATCGTGAACACCTACACTTCTCATCCGGAGAATGTACCCACGTCACTACCTGCCACCGCACCTGAGTTAGAGAGCAAAGGCTGCAGAGCTGTGTGAGTTCTACCTCACAGGCTCCACTGGATGCCACCTCCCACCCCCACCCCAAGAAACCCACGGAGCTCGGACCTTCCCGTTTCCCAAGGGAAACTTGAGCGCAGGCAAGCCTGGCCTGCATGGTGACTCCAATGCCTTCTTTATTAATCCCTCATCCTAATTAGGATTGATGCTGCACTTAGCATCTTGCCAGCTGCCTCGAGCCGTTTGAACTCACTGTTCATCAAGAGAGCCCCGAGCTGATCAGGGCAGCTGGCTCGCCTGGCAGAGGGAGCCATCTGGGGGACTTCACGGAAAGAACTGGGCTGCCTCTGTTATTCCCCAAAGCTTGGGGGGTTCTAAGGGACGAGCAGGCTGTACCTACTGAGTGTACCAGGACCAGAGCATCCCCCCGAGACTCAGGGCTGTGAGAGTTGGTTCAAGATTCTTTGTCCAATGCTCAGATCCATAACTGGGAGGGAACTGCCAGCTTTTCTCATAACACAGCAAGGAGGCAGACAGCTCCCAGAGCCACTGATGCCTCCTGTGACGCAGGCCAGCACGTGGCCAGGGGCTGAGACCAGGACAGGACAGTTAGCCTCGGGCCACTCCCTAGGGACACCAAGAAGTGTTTTGGAGGGTTACTTCTACTTTATTGGCTTTTGTGGGTAAAATGAACTATTTCTTCCTGTTTTCTAGAAACCCCCACAAACACATAAGCATGACATCTGCACCCCCCAAAATACATGACATCTGCACCCCACACGCACATGACATCTGCACCTCCACACACACATGACATCTGCACCCCCCACATACATGACATCTGCACCCCCCACACACATGACATCTGCACCTCCACACGCACATGACATCTGCACCTCCACACACATGACATCTGCACCACCACACACATGACATCTGCACCCCCCACACACATGACATCTGCACCTCCACACACACATGACATCTGCACCTCCACACGCACATGACATCTGCACCTCCACACACACATGACATCTGCACCCCCCACACACATGACATCTGCACCTCCACACACACATGATATCTGCGCCTCCACACACACATGACATCTGCACCCCACACACACATGACATCTGCACCTCCATACACACATGACATCTGCACCCCCCACATACATGACATCAGCACCCCACACACACATGACATCTGCACCTCCACACACATATGACATCTGCACCTCCACACACATGACATCTGCACCTCCCACACACATGACATCTGCACCCCACATACACATGACATCTGCACCTCCCACATGACATCTGCATCTACACACACACACACACACACACACACACACACACACACACACATGGCATCTGCACCACACACACACATGGCATCTGCACCGCACACACATGACATCTGCACCTCCACACACACATGACAGCTGCACCACACACACATCTGTACACACACACCCACATGACACTTGCACACACCCCACACACACACACACACAACCATGACATCTAAATTAAGAGGAGGAGTTGAAAAGAGGAAACATTTGGTTAAAACAGACTACTGCAGCACGCTGTGTATAAGTGTCTCAAGTGCAGCTCAGGGAGTCAGATGGGTTAGCTGGCAGCTCACAAACAGCCAACACCATTTCCTGAATGTTTCCTGTGCCTTTTAGACCTGGAGGGCCCAGCCCTCTCTCCTAAGGTGTCCACAGAGACACCTGACAGGGACAGCTGCTGTACCCAGCTTCAGCAGAGCTGACCTTGCCCCAGCTTCCTTCCACCCACCTGGCTCTCCCCTGGACAAATGTCTGAAGTCTCAGGTGCACAGTGCTCCCCAGCAGGTTCACACCACTCTTCAAGGGACTGCCCTCACCCTCATGGGCAGGCAAGAGAGGACAGTTCTGGGACTTGCCCAGAGACACCCAGACAGGAAGCAACCAGCTAGGTTTGAACCTCTTTATCGCTGTAGAGCTCTTCCTGCCATGTTACCCTGCCCTTTCCCCAGCAGCCTCTGGGTTGCCATTAAAAATAGAGAGCCATGTATTTGGCTACTAAGGAGAGCTCAGGTTGGGGGGTTGGCAGGAAGTAATTTTAAGCAAGGATGTACAACTGGTGCACAGATTGCATAACACAATCTTCTCTCTCGTTGTGTGTGTCTCTCTCAGTCTCTCTACTTCTGACTCCATTGCTCTCTTTCCATTGTGTCCTGGACTAGCTTGTCCCTACCAGCCACTCTTCGGCCCTCCCCCTCCTACCTTCAACCCATTATGCATCTCTTTGTCTATCTCTGGACAAGGCCAGGGATGAACTGAAGGGGAAATAAAGTCATTTCTGTCTCAGGTATCATCGATAAATGTTTGTTTAATTTCTTTTCATTTTGTAATGTGGAAGGAATATATCGTGTCCTGCTCAGACATCAAGAGATGGAAGTACTGTTTGGACATGGAGGGAAAAGCAGACCCTAGGCACAGAAGCAGGAGTGTAGGACCATCTGCCAAGGCTCCACACCCACCATGAACCACAAAACACACACGGCCTCCTAAGATTCAGACCCCTAAGAGACCCCATGCTACAAAGTTGAGCCTGAACAACACACTTCCTTCTCTTGCCCCTCTACCATGTCACCCATAGATGAAGCCACCTCCAGCACGCTCACGACTCTGTCAGAACCTTAACAAGACAGCCTTGACACCAGGGTTGTCTCTGATGCTTCTTTTGTGCCAGCTGGGCACTGATAGGAGAAGATACAAAGTTCTAGAATATAAGGAGTAAGGATGGGCAAAGCCTTTATCCTAGTCACTCTCACCTTCCTCGGCTGGCCAGAAGCTTTGCCACTAGTGTCCCCAATCTTCATTCCCACAGTGACCCACAGATTAAAAAATACCTGTTTCTCAGCCCTGTGGCCTGCGTGTGAGGAGGGAACAGCTAACTAGGGTGTCTGCTCCAGAGGCTCCGGCTGTCCTAAGCCCTATCCTAAGCCCATAGGTGGGAGGGGTGTGTATTCTACATACGCTTCCAGTCCTTTCATGGTTGGTGAGATCGGATGTGGGTCTTCACACCACACTCCAGGATGAGCCAGACCGCTCAGAGAGTCTGGGTATACAGAATAGCTTTTCTTGGCAGCTGCAAGGCCCCAGATTGTGCCGGGACCATTGCCTCTTATATTGGTTTTGCTTTCTCTTGGACTAACCTAGAGACAGCCCATCCAGTCTGGCTAAGGTGGGTAGTAGTAGCCAGAGCAAGTCCTCCATCCCTATTGCTTTGAGGTGCCACCTTCTGGTCCCATGTCCCCTTAGTGTTGATAATAGTCCTCATTGACCATAGACATGTAAAGGTGTGAGTAGTCACCAACAACACTTTTACTTTAATATTTATTAATTCTCTGTCTTTTAGAGGTAGAGAAGCTGAGGTTCAAGATGGACGGAGCTCCTGTGTCAGGGCTGCCTTTCCCAGCCCGGCTCAGCACAAGTGTAGGCGCTGCACTTTCGGGAGCTGTAGGTTTCAGGAACTATAGTGTGTGAACCACTGAGGCTTGGGAAAGGGCAGCTAAGGGGCTGTTTTGCCATATCTGCTGACCCAAAAGAATGATTAAAGATCTGAGAGGCAGGCCATTTGAACAATAGGCCTTCTCTTCCCATGGTTCTGGAGGTCAAGGAAGACAGAGGTGGAGAGGCTGGCTCCTTAGCTCCTGGGCTCCTGGGCTCCTGGGCTCCTGGGCTCCTGGGCTCCTGGGCTCCTGGGCTCCTGGGCTCCTGGGCTCCTGGGCTCCTGGGCTCCTGGGCTCCTGGGCTCCTGGGCTCCTGGGCTCCTGGGCTCCCGGGCTCCTGGGCTCCCGGGATCCTGGGATCCTGGGATCCTGGGTTATGTTTTTCCTGGTGCAATGTTCTTCCTGATCTACTGATGGCCACTTGCCTGAAGAGATCACATAATAGATGGAGGAGGCTGTGTGTCCCTTCTAAGAGAGCTGATGCCACCATGAAGATCCCCTCCTTATGGTCTCATCTAAGTCTAATCATGCCTGTTTCAGTTAGGGTTTTACCGCTGTGAACAGACACCATGACCAAGGCAAGTCTTATAAAGGACACTATTTAATTGGCTTACAGGTTCAGAGGTTCAGTCCATTGTCATCAAGGAGGGAGCATGGCAGTATCCAGGCAGGCATGGTGCAAGAAGAGCTGAGAGTTCTACATCTGAAGATGAAGGCTGCTAGCAGAATACTGGCTTCCAGGCAGCTAGGATGAAGGTCTTAAAGCCCACACCCATAGTGACAAACCTACTTCAACAGGGCCACACCTTCTAATAGTGCCATTCCCTGGTCCAAGAATATACAAATCATCACCATGCCCAAGTACCATCTCCATGTCTTGCTGTCCACCCTGAAGATAAGGAGACCACCATATGAATTTGGTGATATTCAACAGCTAATCCACAACAGGGGTGCTTTTCTTTCCATACCTTGCTCAGCAGCTGCCATTCACATCCCTGTCATTTGGAGGTCCCCTCTCTCATCTGCACACTTACGGATGATACCAGATGGCCACCATCTCTTCTGTTTCTGTCTGTCCTTCCTTCAGCTCTGTCTCTTACCAGGGTCTTACATAGCCCAGGCTGGCCTTCAACTCAATATCCTAAAATGACCTTGACCCCTGATTCTCTTGCCTCTACTTCTGAGTGCTGGAATTACAGACAGGCATGAGTCACCATGTCCCATTTGTGCAGTTCTGGGGATTGAACTCAGGACTTTGCATATGTTGGACAAACGCTGGCCCAACTGAGCTGTATCCCAAGCCCCCTCCTTTCTCTCTTCTTAAAGGAAATACTAGCACCCCTTTTTGGAAACGAGCTGACTTAGTAAGGAAAAGCTGGGCATCTTGGTGGATCCGGTCTGAGGGTCCCACCATAGAGCTGGCTTTCAGATAGGCTTGATGGTGTAATCCTCAGGTCTTTACAGCAGACCTCTCTTGTGTTAGTCTCCCCAGGCAGCTCAGATACTGAAGACTCCCAGGATGCAAGTCCCAAGAAAGCAGAGTGGGAAAAGACCTCTGGTTCTAGGACCCAGGGTCTCAGAAATGCGAAAGGCAAAGACCAGCACAGCCAGGTTGGAGTAGCTTGCTGTGTTGAAGACAGACTGCTAGTTCTCTGTCTCCCAACCTAACATATGGGGTCTAGCTAATCTGGAACCTTCTCACCTACTAGAGCCCCAGCCTTAGCTTGCAAATTGAGCAAAGCTCTGAGTGCTTCCATGGGAGGCACGGGGGCTTTAAGACCCTTCAGAACACCTCAGCTGTGCCGTATAAATGTAATGTAAGCTGTCTGCCTGATGGCACACTTCATTCATTCATTCGTTCATTCATCCGTCTGTCCGTCTACCCATCCATCCATTCTGCACAAGCTCACTAAACACCTGGTCCCCTAAGACATGGGAGGCCCCGGATCCTTGCTGCAAACAGAACACACTTCCTAACAGAGCAGTTGACACTCTGTGGAGTCAGAGTGTCCTGGGAGAGACTTCAGTCCAGCCACCGTCACAGCTGAAACAAACCTGATGTGGATGGAGAAAAATTGGCAAGGTGGTCTGAGGATAGCCCAGAGAGGGTAGCCCAAGGAAGCTCAAGGTCAGGGTTAGGGACCCCTTTCACCCCAGATTTCTGCTGCTAGTGGGGCAGGGGTAGGGGTGAAAAGGGATCACGGCTTTTGTTTTTCTTTTTCTGAGACAAGGCCTCATGTAGCCCAGGCTAGCCTGAAACTCGATGTGTAATCAGTGTTGAACATGATCCCTGATCCTGCTACCCCCCTGTCTCTAGTGCTGCATCTGCACCCTGACAAACATCCTCTAGCTTTATGTGAAGGATTCCAGAAAGGTAGAAGGCCCATCTGGATCCTGTAGTGTGGTAGGTGGCCACACTAGAGTCTCTGGGATCAAGTGGCAGCTGCAGAGCTAGGAGATATGAAGGAAGGAAGGGTGGGGAGACGAGGAGGAGCCAAGGCTACTCCCCAGATCCAATGCTTCACAGCCACCCGAGTGACAATGGTACAGTGTCCGAAAGGAGGAAGTCTGAAGAAATTGTAGGAAGCCAGAGCCAGGGCTGACTCAGATGTTTGACATCATAAACCTCCATTCATAATAAGCAGCAGTGCTGGAAGGTCCCATGGAACCCCCACAGGAGCCCATGATTACCGACAAGCCCCAAGGCTCATCGCCACTCGTTGCTCCCTACAGGGTAGAGTCTCTGAACCTCAGCACTTAGTGTTGGACCATATTGTGTCACTGCCCTGTGTTGAAGGATCTTTAACTGTATCCTAGCCTTGAAACACTAGAAGCCAGTAGCAGGTCCTCCTACTGTGACCACTCAGTATGTCTTCAGATGTCCTCACGTCCCACTGGTCCCACTGGTCTAGGGAAAGTGTCATTTAGTCCAATGGCCGTGGTGATGGAGGCAGGCAGGCTCGGTTCCAGCTAGAAGCTCTGCTCAGTTCTCTAACCTTCAGGGACACACAGGGGACTCAAGCAAGGGGTGGAGCGAGTCTATTAATGGGGTGACCTGGCGTCTGCTTTAAGTGCCCAGCTCCTTCCTTTATTAATAGCAAGGCTCACCTGCCTGTGCCACCCCAGCACGAGGCCTCAGCCATGCTGGGAACTGCTGATGGAGCCCAATCCTCACTCAGAGCAGGCAAAGCAGGGCGACTTATGCAAGGTCGCATGGTAGGGATGAAGGTCACTAGCCACAGAGCTGGAGTAAGTGCAGAGGCCACCCTGCTAGGATCTGTCCCCAGCACAGTCTCCACTTGGGCAGTAAGCAGCCACCATGGCATATGCATCGGGGTATAGCCATAAAGGCAGAGCCATTTAGGTGACAGCCTCTAGCATACACAGAGGACCCTTCTGGTGCAGCCCAAGGGACTGTGCGACTCAGAGACAGTGCTGGCCCTCCCAGATCCCAGGCTCTCTCCCTTCTGTCTTCCATACAGCAGAGTGGACTCTCAGCCATACCCAGTCAGCTCCTTCCTTGAGATTTTCAGGCATTCATCTGGGTGTCCCCCAGATACTGGCGGCCTCATAGGTGCATGGGTTTGGATCCTGAGTGTAGCTACAACCCACCCACCCCACCCCCAAGCCACAGTCTCTCAGGTAGGGGCATACAGATGCAAAAGTGCCTGCAGACCAAAGCCATGATCTCTTTGGTAACCCAAGATTCCAGTTGTATGTTGTTTTGGGATATTTGAAACGGTCTCCTGTAGTCCAGGCTGAACTCACTTTGTACCCAGGGCTGGCTTTGAACTCAGTCCTCCTGCCTCTGCCTCCTAAGTGCTGGATTACAGGTGTGCTCCATCATGCCCTGCTTGCTTTGGATCAGCTTTTGACAATACAGAGGTTTGAACTCAGGGCCTTGCACATGCTGACCAAGCAAACACTCTGCTGCTGAGCTACATCCCGAACCTATTCTGGTTCCTTAAGGTGATCTCACTGCATGGCCCAGACCCTCTCACAGTCTTCCTCATGGGCCTCCCAGCTGCTGGGATTACAGACTCACACCTGCACACCTGAACACCTGCATACCTGTGCACCTGTACACCTGCGTACCTATACACCTGCACACCTGAACACCTGCATACCTGTACACCTGCACATCTGCACACCTGTCTACCTGCACACCTGCATACCTGCACACCTGCATACCTGTATACCTTCATACCTGTACACCTGCACACCTGCATACCTGTACACCTGCACACCTGCACACCTGTATACCTGTACACCTGCACACCTGCACACCTGTACACCTGAGCACCAGCATACCTATACACCTGCATACCTGCACACCTACATACCTGTACACCTGTACACCTGTACACCTGAACACTTGCACACCTGTATACCTGCACACCTGAACTCCTGCACCCTGTACACCTGCACACCTGCATACCTGTATACCTGCATACCTGAACACCTGCACACCTGCATACCTGTACACCTGCATACCTGTACACCTGCACACCTGTACACCTGAGCACCTGCTGCAGGTGTTGTTTGTTAGTCCGTGCTGCCGTCTCCATTGCTACCTCATCTCTGAGAACGAGCCAGAGAGCTCGAGAAGCTTCTTGGCTCAGCGGAGTTCCACACAGCCTAGGAAAACGTGAACAGGCAGAGAAATTGTCAGTCTGCCTGTCTCGCCTGCCACCAGCCTTTTACCTCCTGACTGTCAGCGACAGAGGCAAGACCCAAACAGGTCATCACAGATACACTTTCTCCCTGCACAGCAGTCACAAAGATCGGGGTTCAAGTCTAAGCCCAGCCAGTTGTTGGCTGTGTTTCTAGACAAATTAGTCTCTCTGGTCACCCATTCTCTCAGTATAAATCAGGGTGTTGTGAAATTGCTCCTGAGGTTGTTTTAATGTCATGCTATGAAACATGCAAAAGGCCCTTCCTTGTGCCTTGTAGTCACTTGAAGCATCCTATCACGTTTATTTCCCCTTCCCGTAATTCCTGAACTTTGGAAGTTCACATAGGAAATAGATCTCCCAGATGTTGCAGCTGACCTGGGAGGTTACCTAATCAGCGTCCTGGCCACCAGGGTCTCAGAATGGATGAAACTGAACCTCCCTTAGTGGAACTCATAGGTGCCAGCTCATCACTGCGGGCAGCAGAGCTCCAGAAGACTGCTGAGAACCCCAAAATGGATGGCTAAGGCAGAAACTGGGTGACCACTGACATCTAGCAACAGAAATACAACATCTGTAGTGAAGCTAGAGATGGTTGAATCCATCCTTCCTCCTGCCTAGAGCCAAACTTAGCCAGAAATCAACTCCAGATCACTGGTTGTGAGTCCCAGTGTCTGGGATGGGGCCAGATAAAGAATGGCTGGGTCCTAGGGTGTGGAGAACATTGCAGAAGGTCAGCAGGGCTGTGGATTGGTCCCCATTTTGCCACTAACCACATGGACACTTTTCAGTTGGCCCCTCAACCTCTTAAGCCTCCTTGACTTGCTCAGTCATTAGATACCCCTCCCTGCCTCCATGCCTCCTCCCTGTTCTGCCTCCCTCCTCCTTATATCTTCCCTCCCTCCTCCTTATATCTTCCTCCCTCCTCCATCCTTCCTTCTCCTCCTCTCTATATTCCACTCTTTCCCCTACGGGTGTACAAACATGTAATGTGAAAGCCTGTGACTGACAGTGGCCCTGCCCCCTTGGAGGCTCTGTAACAGGAACGGAGACTTCAGAATTCTTTTCTCGGGAACACTCTGGGCCTGGCTCCCCACCCCCAACACACCTTGATAGGGAAAGGCTTGCACAAGGCAGCCTCACACATGAGGTGTGGGGCAAGCTGTCTGCCAGCTGGAGGAGTCTCCCTTCTCCCACAGGTTGTCATCAGCCTCCATCAAAACTTCAGAGGCTCTGCCTTGAGCCCAGCATGGCCCTGGCCGCTGCAGAGACAGGGCAGAGCTGTTTCCTGATACTTAGCCAGTTCCTCTCTGTGTGGGATTCCCCTGCTCAGCCTCTGCACACAGTCACAATGGTCTTGTCAAGCTATCTGCCAGATCACATCACTCCCCAGCTCCCTCCAGTGAGAACACACCCCACTTGTGACAAGGCTTGGCTTGGCCCCTGATGCCTCCAGCTCTGAAATTTTCCAGAGTTCTTAAGAAATGAACCTGCTAGCCAGGCGGTGGTGGCGCATGCCTTTAATCCCAGCACTTGGGAGGCAGAGGCAGGCGGATTTCTGAGTTCAAGGCCAGCCTGTTCTACAAAGTGAGTTCCAGGACAGCCAGGGCTACACAGAGAAACCCTGTCTCGAAAAAGAAAAAAGAAAAAGAAAGAAAGAAATGAATCCACTGAGAGGGAGAAGAACTTGAGGGCAGTGGGCAAGACCTGTGTTTGACTCTCGCTTCTCTCTGCTTGGACATGTTCCTTTGTTTCTCCGAGCCTCTGTTTTCTCATCTGTAAATAATGGGTGTATGGATGCTAAACCATCATATAACACCCACAAAGGTCAAATGGGATTCTACCCAAGGAGCCGCAAAGACTGCCCATACATGATGTCACTGTCCCACTGGAGAGCATGCTGTGCTGAAGATGCAGCCAGAAGGCTGGGAACTGCATAAGGTGATGTCTGGGAAAAAAGCTGGACCAGTTCATTAGGAGTCCCTCAGTCATAGGCCAGTGAGATGACTCTGTGCTGCCAGCCAGATGGCCTGTCTATTACCTGGGTCTCACGAGGCGAGAGGACAGAACGAACTCCCTTGAGTTGCCTTCTGACTACCATAATCGTGCCTTAGAATACACAAGACACACACACACATACACACACACAAGTAAATAAATATGTTTGAAAATTTTAGTCACTGTGTCACTTGCTAAGCTTGAGAGGTAGCTTAGACTTACATGTAGTAAGCAGCCATCAAGTGGGTTTTGTGGGTACACTCCCCTTGTAGAGCAGATGGGTTGAATCTGGAGGCCACTGAGGTAGAAATGACGAGAGTTGAAGTCAGGACGGTGGCCTGTGGGAGGCAAGTGGGTGTTGGATGTCCAAGAAGTGTGTTTTCCAAAGCCTGAAGGAAGCCCCCTGACCGGCTGGATGTGAAGTGTGGAAGTTGGGGGGCAGGCACAGAAGTAGGAGGCTAGGAGGAATCTTGCAGTGGCTCAACCCAGGAAGCCTACAGAAGAGCTGTTTCTCAAGGCTGAGTAGCTGCCTGTGGAGAGATGAGAGCTCAGGTTCGCTATGTATCTGGCTGAAGACCTCCTGTCCCCTGGAGCTGAGACAGCCATGGCCTGGGGATAGAGATATGGAAGCCCAAATGGATGGATGGATGGATGGATGGATGGATGGATGGATGGATGGATGATTGAGTAGGTGGGTAGATGGGTGGGTAGGTGGATGGATGGGTGGATAGGTAGGTGGGTAGATGGGTGGGTGGATGGATGGAAACAGCTCCCCCTGGTGATGTGAACTAAGCCCCAGTGCTTTGGGCTTAAGATTGGCGACCAGACTTCTGAACTAAAACTCTGGCTGAGGGACTCCGCGACAGGTTTTTGTTGTGGGTATTAAGTTGCAATACAGACGATGTCATGAGGATCCTAGAAGGTTGGCCTTCCTAGTTTGGGCAAGAAAGGGAGAGCATCTAGGAAATTTGAACTCAAGACATCTAGGAAAAACCCAGATGCCAGGGTTGTTTGGTAAACTACTCAGAGCCCTAGGTTTGATTCCTAGAAGCCCATCAACAAAGTATAGAGGTGCACTTCTGTAATTCCAGCACTTAGGACCAGGTCAAGGTCATCCTCAGCTACATAGAGGGTTCAAGGACTGCCTGGGCTAAAAAAGACAAGAGCAGGGCGGAGAGCACCCCCATTTTCTCATGGTGGGTGGGGGCAGTGGGAAAGTGTATTAACACACACACACACACACACTATGTGAAGGCCTGAAGTTTGATTTGGGAACTCATTCTTGGTCACTGTTTGACCTTATTCACTGAGGCAGGGTCTCTCACCCTACCTGGGGGACCTGTTTGTATGGCCAATTCTGTTAGCCAGCTTTTTCCTCATCCTCTGCCTTGCAAGGCCTGGAATTACAAGCATGCCCAGCCAGCCTGAGGGGATGGGATCTAGAGATCCAAACTCAGTCTTTACGATTGCGTGGCAAACACTCCTGAGCCATCTCTCCATCTCCTTAACCACTTTTTTGAACGAGAGGACCCTGCAGATGGCCATCAGTGACCCTGAGCGACCTGTTCTGCTCCAAGAAGACTTTGGGGGTACAGAAAAGCTGTGCTAGGGTTCCAGAGGGTCACAGAGATGGCAGTAGGGTAAAGACAGATGTAGGTATGGAAGCTAGAACTCACTGCTCTTACCTTCCCTGGGAGAAACCACCAGGATGCACTCCAATCTAGATCAGGGGCTGTCTGGAATGACAAAGGCTGGCACAGTAGACCCCCAAAAGTGCAAATATTTCCCTTCTGGTTCTGGAGAGCCGCCTACAACAAAAAGAGGCATTTCACACGGTGGGGTGTGGAGAGAGCCTGTCAGACAGCAGGCCTGAACCAAACAGTATTCTTGTAATTGCATTGCAGGGAGCAGGCAGGGCAGTGAGACGGAGGCAGACTTGGGTGAGTCAGGATTTGAGTCCAGACTGCCTCCTCCTCCTCCTCCTCCTCCTCCTCCTCCTCCTCCTCCTCCTCCTCCTCCAGGAACCCTAAGCCAATCAGTCCACCTTCTCCGAGACTCAGTTGCTTTGTGTGTAAAATGGGGTGGTAGCAGTCTCAGAGAGAGAGTCGCGTGCTTGGCTTGGGGCTGGAACTGTAGCCCTGTACCATCTTCATCTCATTTGATGCTGTAAAAGGACGCTCAGCAGCACCTGGAGATGGTGTAGCAGAGCCAGAATGAGCATGGGACTTGGGAACAGAATCCTTTGATGTTTAATCCCAGGACCTGTGCACACCTCACTCCCAGTCCATACCCCAAAGCACGGGCAAGAAAAAAAGCCACTGTGATGCCCCCCACCACCAAGACTCTCTCAGGACATCTCAGGACACTCAGGCTCTCATCCAGGGGCTGCACAGCCCAGCCAAGGCCATGCCACCAACTCCTCATTAAGATGCTGTGGGTGTGGGTGAGGCTACCCGGCACTGCTTCCGGGCCTCGCTCTGAAAAGCTCCGATAACAAGTGCACATTGACAGCAAGGGTTCCCCAGGCGAGCACGCCATCCCCAGCTCGCATCTGAGCCCTCGCCTGAGACATTTTCTCGCTTCAGCAATTTGGCTTGTCATACAAAAGGGGTTCTGATTCCTCCTGATGGCTGACTCCTCTTGCATGAAAAATGGCTTTTGTTGTCTTTGAGTCTAAGGAACCTAAGGATTCCTGACCGTGAGTCCAGGCCAGATGCCTGGTGGCTGAGAGGTCCCACTGGCTTAACCATTCAGAAGGCCTCTCCTCTCCCACCCTGGTGATCACTTATAATCTGTAGCCCAAAGCCCTGAGGCTGTTGCCCTCTGGCCTCTGAGTTTCTGTCTCCTCGTCTCATACTAGTCAGCTCCTTTGGAGTGACTGTTTTTGATGTGTTCCAAAGATTCTCTTTTGGGTGACCACCATGCCAACATAGCTAGCTATACCATCCCTGTCATTCCTGGCCACCACTGGGGTCCTCTTTTCTTTTTGTGTGTGTGCCCCCCTTTGTCTGTGTCTATCACCACTCCTGTGTGTGTTCTGGGTGTGTGTGTGTGTGTGTGTGTGTGTGTGTGTGTGTGTGTGTACGTGTGTATTTGTAGAGAAAGACAAGTTCAGTGTTATGTGCCTCTCTTGATCTCACTCCACCTTATTTTTGAGTCAGAGTCTCTCACTGAACCTACAGTTTACCAGCTTAGCCAGGCTAGCTAGCCAGAGAACCCCAAGCAGCTGCCTGTCTCTTACTCTGTCTCCGAGGTGACAGGCCAAGTGCCACCTCTCCCAGCGTTTGTGTGGGCGCCATGGCTCAAGCTCTAGTCCCGGAGCTTGCTTGCGTGGGAAGTACTTTACCCACTGAGCCATCTCCCCAACACAGGCCCTGCTCTCCTGAACACCAGTTTCTCCCCTTCCTTTCCTGTCCATCTTCCCTCCTTCTTTTCAATTTTTCTTTCTAATAATTTCTCCTCTTCCCTTCCTGGCTGGCCATATTTAAAGCATGCAAGCTTCTGGTGCGAGACAGCCTTTTTAAAGTTATTGAAATATTTCCTAGATTTTAAAAAAAAAGAAAGTATTATTTTAACTCTGCCATGATTAGGAGGGTTCTTAAACACAGGGAGAATTCTATTAAATAGCAAATTGAGTGAGTGGAAAACCCACAGTCGTGGGACCTTTAAAGATCATCGGGTGCGGAGTAGATGTGACTGTGGTGATGGCTGGGAAAAATATTGGAAGGAAATTCACCAAACTGTTAATGCGGTAGTCATGGTAACCAGGAGTGATTTATCTTATCTCCTATGGTTTCCAAATTTTCTATTATGTTGGGGTTGGTGGTATAAACCTCACGCTTAAATCACGGGAAACCACCGGGCCAGTCTCCAGACAGATGAATGGATGCGTGTGTTCCTTCCCCACTGATGGTGTTTCGAGTCTTTATTCTTAAATGCATCTGGGCACCACGCCCATGGCTTCTGGCCAGGGTTTTCACGACTGGCTGCCCCTGACTTATAACCAAATTGATTCCTGGATCAAAGCTTTCAAGAGCTGTCCATAGCTGGATCTTTTATTTCCCGTACGTTGCAGTTTATGTACTGTGTTTTCATCCTAGAGAGCTATCCTCTCCCATAAAAAAAGTGCCACGAAGTAATTGAGGGGGAAATGAAATGTGGGTGTGGGCTCTTAGGAACTTCTATCACGTATGTACAGCTGAGTACCTCAGAGAGAGAGCCCTGGGGTGCCGAGAAGTGCCCTAGGGGGCGGCCAGGCTGACCACATTTCACAAAAATAGGAATCTAGTGACGGTTAGACAGAAGAGCTTTGATCTGTTGCCTGCCCCTAGCTCCTGAAATTCTTCCCCTGTGACAAGTTTAAACTGCCTCATTGTTCCAAAAATCCTCACACTCGTTCAGATAATGGGTACTCTCTCCAAAAAAATGGATTTCCCATCACTAATTCCATTTGTGTAGAGTTTGGGAAAATCTGCATAGTGAGTCCACAAGAGGAAAGGCAGCTTCCAGGGTGCCTTTTCATGCTGGTGACAATGTGACCTCTTTCTCTTGTGTCACAGTCACTTGACCCTTTAAATGCCACTTGCCGCAGACATCTAAGCTCCCTCTCCATCCTGATGGCCAGGTCACCGCGCTGCTTCCCATTAGCAGGGGTCCCCATTAGGTCAAAGGTATAAATGAACACTGCGGCAGACGCAGTGCCGTGAGAGCCCAGCGCTCTTCAGCTCTGATGCCAGCAAGCACTTGACCTGGAAAAGTTATTCGAGATTCTGATCAGAATTACTGTCCCTCCAGCGGTGACGGTGGTGACGTCACTTCTTTCTTCTTCGGTCTTTCCTGGAACCTGAAAACAAAGCACTCATCTGTGACCCTTCAAGGCCTTTCAGATTCTTGGAAGTGCCTATTTCTCCTGAGTCTGCCAACTTCTAGAGGAGAGGGAAGGAGGTCTACCTGGAATTTTTGTTTTTGAATTATATATCTTATATGTGACTGCATTATAGATTGTATATGGTTGCATATATATAGTTCATATATGGTTGCTATCTTGTGTATTATACATATATGCATATTCACATATACATATATGCACATGTATATGTGCATGTTGCTTGCCCACTTCTGGCTTAAAATCAATCATTATAAAATGTTGGTTGGTGCCAGGCACTGACAAGATGCTGGGGTCCACACCCTCAGGAGACCCTCTTCCCTTTTACAAGTGAGCCCAAGCAGGGAGAAGCCCAAGCTAGCCCCATCCAGTCCCCATCCAGTCCATGGTGTGTGCTTTCTTCTCCATCTGCCCCACCCCCTGCTGATCACCTTTCTCTTTATCATAATTACAAATCCTTTAGCAGCTCTCAAGTGCTCTCTGCGGACCAAGCACAGTATCTATTATCTCCCGCTCCGTGCACTTCCCTTACGCTAGTCCGTTCCTCCTCTTAACAGCTTGGATTTAACCGTGTTTAATTAATTATTGAATTAACTACCAGGTAATCAGGTAGGTTGTGGACAGAAGCAGAGTTAGTGGTTGCATTGGTCCTTACTGTGTGCCAGCAGCTGCCCGAGTGGATTTTACGCATTGATAGGCATTCACCTGCTTAATCCTCAGCTCCCCTCAGAGGCAGCAACCATCGCTACTTCCCATAGAGGGAGAAACTGAGGAACAGAGAAGTCAAGACGCATGCTTAAGGCTTCAAAAGCAGCAGCTAGTGAATTTGGGGTTCTTATCAAAATTAGTTGCCTCTGGCTTTCCTCCTTTGCCTCAGTTCTACCAGCTCCCATTCAATGACCGTACTGACTACGACCTACTGAAACTACCGCACAGGCATTCCCACAGTAAGCCTCATCTTGGCAATGCGCATGCATGCATCCCCTATGAGACACAGTGGGTACTGATACCCCAGTCTCTGGCTGCAAAGCCTGGTCTGAAGTCTTTCTCAGCCCTATGCAAAGAGCTATCATGCAGTGTGTCTGCTACACAGTAATCGAGAGCGGGATTGCATTGTCTCTGCACCCTGTGAATATCCCAGAGAGCCTACAGTGACCCCAGGAGATGGGGGATCATAATGTAAGCAATTAATGCTACAGGGAGAGACTGGGTGTAACGAGCAAGCAGGACTCACCCAGCAGGGGCATCCCAGGGGTTGCTATATGCTGGCTGTGGGCCAGGCTGGCATGGCAGGCTTCATGGAGGAGGAGGCTAGAGCTCTGTGAAGCTCTGTGATCATAACCCTGAATGATGTTGGGTCCAAATCTGACTCCCAGAGGATGGAGCTGCTGTGAGACGTGGCAGTTCTGAGGACGCTGTGCTCTCAGTGAGACAGGGGGCAGTCTGCTAAGACAGCTCTCTAAGAGGATATTCTCCACACATATCCAACCTCCAGGAAAGAAGGTTCCACAGGGGATGTCACCCAAAGTCCAGAGCCAGATCCCAGTGATGGCACTCACCTACCGGCTCCTGGCTAGCACACACAGGTGGGAAAACTGCCACCATCCTGCAGGCTTCCGTTCGGATCAAGTTAAACGGCACCAAGACTGTCTGGACTGTGGGTAGCAAAATGGCATCTCTGGGAGCACTGATGGGCGGGCGAGAAGAGGAGCCTCCCAGGCTGTGGACATGTTCTGTCTCTACCTGGGTGGTAGTCACACGGGTGTGGAGGCATGTCCACCTGACTTGTCTCAGGAGTGTACTCTGTCTATCAGCTTCAGTAAAAGCTATCCACAATGTGGGGTAGCAAAAGCCCCCTAGGTTGCCTGCTCGAACCCTCAGATGCCCCCAACAATTCCTAATTTAGGGCTTCTGGTTGTTATTTGAATCGGATACACTCAGCTCACTGGAGATGCATATACCTAGCCCCTGCTAAGTTTTGGGGACTCACAGACTTGTTCACTTATTCACTCATTCATTCATTCATTCATTCACTCATTCAGCAGTTGTTTTACAAGTGCCTTTTTGGGATGCTGGAAGAAAAGGGTCTTTGTCAGCAAATTCTGTGGTGTAGAGCTCTCTAGAATGACATGACCGCCCCCAGGTTCATGCCTTGGGACCTGTAGCCTCCAGTTAAGTCTCAGAAACCCCATGAAAGGTAGGTCCTCTCAGCCTCACAAGGTAACACAGCAGGAGGAGATTTGGACTTGAACTCACCCAGGCGTGCCTTAACCTGAGTTCCAACAGGATTCTTCCAGCCACTTACTATAGCATGCTTAGCGTGGAGCCTACCCTTGAGGGGTTCCTAAGTGAGGGATGATATGCTGCAACCCTTGGACAGGAGAAATTCCTTATGTCTCAAGTCTAGAATGACTTAGCCTCTGTCTGCCTGGGGAGAAATCACAAAGGGCTTCTCGGAGGAAGTGGTGCTGCCTCGGGGTCTTACAGAATGTAGAGGATTCCCTCGGACAGGGGGAGGATCACACAGAGACACCTGTTGTCCTCATTAATCCACACAATGTGTACTCCTTGTCCATTTAGCTGACTCTTAATGGAGTTCCCTGAGACACATAAAATGCTTGCCTGTTCCTCAAAGAGTCTGAGCATCCAGTGTGGAGAGAGGGACAGACAGCCATCACGTTTTTATACACAGCAAGCATGTGACCCTGCACACACAGGAGCTTCAGCCGCAGGACGGGGCTGGAAGTGAGGAATTGTGGAGGATTTTGTAGATGTCACCCGTGTGACCCAGGCTGGGGAGTTAACCATGAGTTTGTCGGGGCAACAGGAAAAAGAGGGTTCAAGACAGAAGGTGGGAAACATGGAGGACACACTAGACATGGACACACAGTTAGATCCAGCGCTAACTGTAACCTTGGGCATCGTGTGCCTCCGAGGAGGTGTGAACACGAGCCATGGATTGCCTAAGAAATGCACCGGTGTCTGAGCAGACATCAGGGGAGGGGCAGGAGGGCCTGGAAGAGGCAGAGGCAGAAGCTAACAGGCGCTTTCCTCCTGTCTGTGAGGAGCCTGGACCTGTCCTCCTGGCTGAAAAGTGCTAGGCGAGACAGCTGAGGCCGAGTGCTCACCACTTCTGGGCAATTTGGAATGAGAGGAAGCAGAAAAGGCCCTGAGGCAAAGACGTTGTTTGGACCTCGTGAGAAGAATCCAGAGTAGGCAGATGGAATCTGAAGGGGAGGGGAGGAAGCATGGCATTTGGTCTGCTTCTCATCCTAGAAATAGGATGCAGACCTATCGGTGCAGAGGTCAGTACCCTCTAGATCCAGGATGAGAGGGATGCATGACTCTGGGTCAGCAATAGGAGGACATGGGTGGGGTAGGCGGCTCTGCCCTGCAGGAGCCCACAGCTGGGGCAGGGGAAGGTTTGGAGCTTTGCAGGAGACTTGCCTACTCTGCTTCCAGGAAGAACTTCCAGGAAACAGGTGCTCTTCCTCACCCTGCTCATGCCTCCTTCCCACAGTGCTGCCTGAGAAGCAGCATGGGCCCCACTGACTGACTGTCTGTCAACACCCAGGAGACCTCTGACTGTCAGCACCCGGGTTCTGGTCCCTGGAGACACCGAAGCACAATAATGAGGCAGGCCACTCTGGGTAACTTCAAAACCAAGGTGCCAGGCAGAGAGGACAGAGTAGAGCCTCCTGCACTCCGCAGCCACTACTGCTCTAACAAAGAACTGACAGTAGGCTCCTGTTATAGACACCAGATACAGCCTCCCTTTGACCAAGGCTGCTGAGAAACCAGAGGTAAGGGAAGCTGGGGAGAGCAGTTCCTTAAAGTGCAAGGAATCTCAGTAGACAGGTGACGGGTGAGTGGCGTATCCTATTGCTCTTGGTGCCAGTTCGTGCATGGTGGCATACCTCAGATCACACAAGGTCCTAGTGTGTGCAGGCCACAAAAGTCCACCCAGGGGTAAAGCAGTTGCAGTGTGCATACAACGCTGATGCCCAATGTTGTTCCCTGGCACACACGCACACACACACACACACACAGAATTCACTATGGAGTCTAAGAATGCAAACTCATGATCTATTCATTGCTCCCTACAAGCCAACCCTGTGATATAAGTCTTGACTGTAGGCCCATTTTCGTTGTCTTAGTCTTAGATGAAACAGTTTCCCAAAGGTCACATGACCTTCTTCAAGGCTGGTTTGAGTTTCCAAAGGCAAGATGAACTCTTTTTGTGACACACATATTCATTTAAAAAAAAAATACTTCCTATAACTCATCACAAATGTCTCCATGGCTTCAAAAAGCACAGACAGTTATGTCACCGTTTTCATGGCTTGGGAAAGGGGACATATTCTGTAGGCCCTCTGCCGAGGATACAGATGAGGTGTGGGATGGGACACATTCTGTCCTGGAGTGCGGAACCCTTTACAAGTTTGCTGGTTGCTGGCAGAAAATAGTTGTGGCTGTCTGCTGGAGGCCTGCCAACCCGCCCTCCCTCAGCCAGGAGCCTTGAAGCTGCCCATGGTGGCTTGCCCTGTGACCCCACTGACAGTTCACAAAAGCAAGGCCCTTTGTTTGCTTCCGGGCTGGGAACTGAGAGGACACATATCCATGGCTTCTTCCCCAGCCTGAACAGGAAATCTATATTACATCACCCCATTAGCATATTCGCGGGTCCCACTCACCCTCCCAGAGATATCTTGGGGCCACCTTAGGATTTGCCTGCCACAGATGGAGGGGTTTTATTACAAAGGGTGACTCGCAGCCAGGTGCACTTGACTTTGATTTCTGCCTTTGTTCCTGATTGGGAGCATGATCTTGAGGAATTTGCTTCAGCGCTCCTTAAATCTGAGTATCGGTCTTTGTAAAGGGAAGGTGATAATACCAGACTTAAAGGGCTATTGTGGGGATTAGATCAGCTCAACCGCAAACCCAGGCAGTTGCTAGATGCTCAGTAATGATGGCTCCCCCTCTCCCCTGTACAAACAGATTTTACAAAACATTGGCTCAGTGGGTCACACAGAAGACGCCAGGTGGCAGAACCTGAAAACCTGTGAGACTTCTGGTTTTGGTTGGGGATTCACCTTAGATAATCATACAATTTTCAACACCCTTCTGTTTCTCCCAGTGATGGGAAGCACGGTAGCTTTGCTTGGAGTAAAAGAAGATGAGCTCTTCAGTCTAGAAGCACTTGTTGCCATGTAATGGACTGGAACCACCCTTCTCAGAATCCAGAGCCCAGAGGAGGTGACTCTCTCCTGGTCACTTCCTGGTGCTGAATCAAGGGGTGTACCATACCAGTTAGTGAATGGCATCTTTGCTCCTGTGCGATTGTGTGTTTGCCTAGTATATTGGTTCAGACCCTCAGGAGAAGCTGCTGTTGGACTCCTCTCAGTGTCCCCTGATCACGTGGGTAAGGATCTCCTTATTGGGGGTATCCCCTGACTGGTGAACACCCATCCTGAGAGAAAATAATCCCCCGACTCATTCCCCAACTATGAGCCCGGGATACGAACTGTTAACTGCCAACGACACACTTAACATTCTTGCTTGTAATTAACAAAGGCGACTCTAGCCGATGGCCAGAGACCACGTTCATCTCAGGGTACTGTGTCCAAGGTCTCTAGCTGATGATGGCCAGAGACTGTGTACATGTCAGGACGCGATGTCCAAGTACGCAGGACACGGAAGCAAAAGATCTGAAGGAAGTAACAGATCTAAAGGCTGAGCTTGTTTTCCCATTTCAAAGTAGAATTGTGGCTTGAAATCCTTGCCTACTTTTCAGCCGTACCGTCCTCTTGCATGCTGGGATGGACTCTTTCAGGGAGCAGCTGCTCACCCACCCCATGCCTCCGTCAGAAAGTAACTTACAGGTGACCATCATCCCTCGTTATGGTGACACACTTCCTCTCTCTGCTCTCAGAGTTCCCAGTCAGAGCCTAGACTCACACACACAATGTATCTACCATGTCACTGGATATCTGCTTATGGTTCCTAGAGGTTGGGGGACAGTGGCCTCCACTCACGATTTCAGAGCATCCAAGTCTGTGGCCTGAGAGAATGTTTGCTGGGGTGAATGAATGTACCTGATGGATCTGGAAAGGAAATAAGGACAGGGAGTCTTGTGGTCATCGTTCAGCAGACTCTGGTTATCCATAAGGGTGGTCCCAGACCCCTCCGGACACCTGAGCATATTCAGATCCTTTGTATAAAATGGCAATATTTGCATATAACCTTCACATGTTCTCCTGAGTACTTCAAATCATCTTTGGATGACTGACAATACCTAAAGCAATATAAATGCCTTATAAATCATTGTTATGCTGTAATGTTTAGGGAGTAGTAAGGAAACCATCTATGCACAAACATATTACATATAATATCTAATATAGTATAATCGTATTTTTCATTTGTTGACCCATAAGCAACGAATCCTCAGCTACAAAGGGCTATCTGTACCAATCTCCTGGAACCCCATATGTAAAGTTTAAGACAAGCAGAGTCTGTGGCTGACAAGACCCATCTACCACCCATCCATCCGTCTATCATATTTTTCAGTCTAACCCTGGGCATTCCCAGGTACCCAGCAATAAAAAACTTCCCGGGGGCTGAAGAGATGGCTCAGGGCTTAAGATCAACGAACTGATCTTATAGCGACCTGGAGTTCAGTTCCCAACACCCTTATTAGGTAGCTAATGACTGCCTGCAACTCCAGCTCCAGAGAAATCCAATGCTTCAGGTCTCCAAGAGTACCAGTATTCACATTCAGACACACACACACACACACACACACACACACACACATACATTATACACACTACACCACACACATACACACACATACACACACATATACACACATACACACACACTTTTCAGCCGTACCGTCATACATACACACACACATACACACACACATACACACACACACACACTTTTCAGCCGTACCGTCATACATACACACACACATACACACACACACACACACACACACACACACACACTTCAGATTAAAAAGGAATCTTAAAAAAAAAAAAAAAAAAAAAAGCTTTTCCCAATAGCATTCAAAGCACACCCACTCAGCCCACATTTCTCAGACAGAGAAAGTTGTGTTTACATAGCCTGAAGCAGTCCTGCCTGGGTTGGATTAGGTGGTAAATTGCAGGGGGCTGGGGGTGGGAAGGGGATATAGGGAGTGTCAGGCAGAAACCTGTAAGTTTCCCAGACCCTGATTCAGAGCGTACCCACCACGTGAGGGGCGTCCTGAGCAGGGAGGGAGGGCTGTTGTGTCCACGCTGCATCTGTATACCACATTGATCCTGTGGCCTGGGGTCCGCCCAATGGTAGCCTCCACAGCTGCAGAGGCAGCCCCAGCCCCAGCCCCAGCCCCAGCCCCAGCCCCAGCCCCAGCCCCAGCCCCAGCCCCAGCCCCAGCCCCAGCCCCAGCCCCAGCCCCAGCCCCAGCCCCAGCCCCAGCCCCAGCCCCACCAAGGCCCAGCCCAGCTCAGCATTTATTGGGCGGTTTTGTTTTGTTTTGTTTTGTTTTGTTTTGTTTTGTAAGAGGGCCTGTCCAGTTACAAAAAACGTAAGGGCCTGTAAAATCTTGGTCTGCCCTTGGCTAGACTGTAGATGAACACATCACCTAAGAAGGGCCTCTCATCAGAGTGGGGTTGCTCTGTGGGGAACCTTAAGAAAGGGAATATGGAGGCCCACTGTGGAAATGCTCACCTCTGGGTGTGGCTACCTTTTCCCCTTTGAGTCTCCCTCTGAGGATGGGGACAGTTGGTTTCTAGGACTTAAGCATAGTGGGTTTCTAGAAGTACGGTTGGGGACTAGATGGAACTGGCTTTAATTCCAAAGGCTAAGTCTGCTCCTCCAATAAGGGCCATCAGCTCCCTTGCCTTTCTCCGGTCCTCCCCACCTCCCCAGACTATCAGAAAACATGTTCCTCTGGCTGCCCTTTTCAATGCCAGCTGTCATAAGCCCTGTCAGCAAACAGAAACCTCCAAAGCTTGCTGTTCTGAGGTCCTGGAGGGAAGTCCCAAGTGTACCCAACCCCATCTCCAACAGTCAAATGTCAGCAGTCAGCCCTGCTCATTTGTCCAGAGAGACACTGGCTGTAGTGGACCTCAGAGTTGACACAAGGTAAGGTACTCGCTGGTCCACAGAGTGCCAGGGACTCAGTCTGCTCCGCACTCAGGTCCCCAGCAGGGGCCTTGGGGGACGAAGCATGGCTCGGCATTTGCTGAGAGCTTTTTCATCATTTATGAATGAGCGCTGGCAGCAGCCTTGCGAATTAGGGCCCAGCTGGAGGCCTGGCCTCTGAGAGGCTGGGCAGGCAAGACCCAGCTTCTAGGCTTTTCCTCTTCAACTGTGCCAGCCCTGTCCCTGCTGCTGTAGCTGCCCCTGTGGGCCATACCTCCAAAGCCAAGATCATACGTATGGAGGTGAAAGGCAGCGCCCACCCGTGGGTATTCATCCGCCTAAGCCCCCAGTGCTGGGCCAGTCAGAGCCCACTGCTCACCCCATGCAAGGGAAGTCAGCCCACCCTGCCCCTCAGGGACAAAAGCTTTGGAGTAGCATCGGGGCTGTGTGTTGGGAACCCACAACCTCAAGGAGATCCTGATACCCTGACTGCTCAAAGCAGGACAGTGAAGCATGGGGTGAGGGCAGGAGATCACCCAGTTGCCATGGGCAGCCCCAGCCAGACTGAATCAGTCTCCAAGAGGCCCTCTTCTGGCCAGCAGGGACCACAAGCCAGGTGCCATGTGAGAATGCAACTTTGAAGCCAAGTATAAGCAGTTTGAAACCCCAGCTCTCTATACCTGCTCATTTGATCACTTCTGGATGCTCAGTTGACTCCTCTGTGAAATGGAGCAATAGCACCCATCTCCCAGATTTCTTGGATCCATTGGTATAAATCAACAGATCATGGTGACCGTACAAAGTTGGCAGTTTGGGGTGCAGTGGTGGGGGGTGCCTGGGGACATGGCTCCGAAGCTAAAGTACTTGTTGTACAAGCAAATGCCAGACAGGTGGGCATGGTAGCCCATTTATAATTTCCGTCTCTACTGGCTGAGATGGAATCCCTGGAGCTCGCTAGTTAGACTTACTGGTCAGTCCTGGGTTTGGTTGAGAGACCTGCCTCAATGAATAAGATGAAAGAGGGATTGAGAGTCTTAATATTGACCTCTGGCCTCTACATGTGTGTGCATACATGTGTGCCATACCTATGGGAACATGCATGCATGCCACACACAGAGACAAATAAAAAAAGCGGCAGAGGGGAGGGGAGGGGAGGAGGTGGGTTGTGGTATTTATTTAAAAGCTGATGGAGAGAAAGAGGACAGATTGCCAGGGAAAGAATAAGGAGAAGGTAGGAGCTGGCACTTGGATATTTCCAGAAGTACACAGCCTTAGACTGTAGGTAGACAGAGCCACCTTGCAGAGGATATTAGACCCCATCTAGCATCTTGCATCTTTATTTTTCTTTAACAAATGCCCTCCGGGGCCAGTGCGAAATCAAGTTTAATCTGGTGTCTGGAACTCTTAAATCCTGTAACTCGGAGTCACTAGGTGTAAAATATTCAGACCTCAGTGGACACTGCAGGGCTGGCTCCTGGCCACAGTGCTCGGGCCGCTGACCTGCTTTGCTGCACCTTGGAAAACTGCATTTTTGCAGCTGATGTCTGAAGTGCTGCCTTCTGTCCGTGACCAGGAGAAGGCTTTGAGAGAACTGAAGATGCGTGGACCACGAGGCTAAGCCCAGATTTCAAGCAGGAGGGAAAACGGCTTAATGAATAATGAAAGCTTTGCGGTCACGAGGTAGCTTCTCGCCATGCCTGAGGAGTCTGACTTTTGAGCTCCAGCCAAGCCAAAGGAGGCATGAAAAGATGCAGAATAGAAGAACAGGCAGGGGTTTTAGTCTTGGGATCCACCTGCAGCTTGCCACCATCTTGGGTTGACCTGTATCCCTCCAGGAACAGCCAGATCGCAAGGACTGTGGACGAGACTTTGTTGAGAACAGGATACAGACAGGTCTCTCTAGTTTCTGTGTTTGGCTCTTGGAGCAATCTATCCAGTCTGCTTGATGGTGGTTATTTCATTTTGACATTAAAATCAGTTACAATGAAGGCTGGTGACATGGCTCAATCAACAGAGAATTTCAAGCATAGTGTTCAAGCATTAGTGACCTGAATTCCGTGCCCAAGCCATGTTAAAGCCAGGCCCGGTGGCATGTGCTTGTCATCCTAGAACTAGGGAGGTGGAGTCAGGCCTATGTGTCCTTTGAGCTCACTGGCCCATTAGCCTAGCCAAAACAGTGAGACATTGCCTCACAAAAGCAAAGTGGAGTTCTTAAGGAATGAAACCCAAGGTTGACCTCCAGCCTCAACATGTAAGAGCAGACATGTGCACCATGAGCATGCATGCACGCACACACACAAGTTGGTTAATATCATACCCATCTGAGCACATTGAATCCTGCGGCTCACCTCCAGAACATTTGTATTTTTCATGTTACAATCTACTTGGGCTTCCAGCGTTGATCAGTAGACTCAGCAGAAAGGCCAACGACAAGCGCCTCTGCTCATTGGCATCTCTTGGTCACAGACATTGATGTCTTCTCTGTGGTTTTCTCTGTCCAGGTTTGGTATTCTGGCTATTTTACTCACTGCAGGGCAAAAGGGAGAGGAATGTAGAGTGAGCATTTCTTTCTGCCTTATGCGCTTGAGCACAGAAGGAGAGGCTCAGGAAAGATCAGTGCTCCCTATATTCCCATCAGTGCTCCCTACATCCCCATCAGTGCTCCCTACATCCCCAGCTTCACAGGTGGCCTCTGGGTCACACCAACATGAATCAAGCAGAGACTCAAAGATGAATTATGCCAGACCAAGGCCTCCGGCTTAGGGATTGAAACATAAGTTAAATATATGCAACACAAGAGGCTCTGGAGGCTAGAGGTGTGCATAAAGAGTGGATTCTCCCTGCCCCAACATCCCAACCAACCATGGGTACCAAAATCCAGGATGCTCAAGTCCCTTATACAAAATAGCTAGGTATTTGCATATCACTTGCACAAAGCCTTCTCTGTGTGCTGAGTCACTTTCAGCTTATGATTCCTAATGTGATATACATAATGTATTATTTAATACATATGTGTTATATATGTAATAATACTCATGTATTGCATATGTAATAACATATGTATTGCAATGTAATAATGCAATGTATTACATATGTAATAATGCATATGTATTATTAGGCAATAGTGATGAGAGTGTTTATGTTTGTGATAGGTGCATGTTCCCAATAAGTATAATACAATATACATACTGTATTATTTAACACACATGTAATAATACATATGTATTATTTAGGCAATAGTGATGAGAGTCCATATATGTTCAGTACAGATGCACTTTTTCCCTGAATATTTTTGACCCACAGTTGACTATTGATGCAGAATTCGTAGATACAGAAGGCCAGATATAGGAAAGGGGAGAAGGGATAGAACCCAGGAGGGTTCTTAGAATGTGTGGCACCTTCCCTGATGACCTTCAAAAGTCTGCAAGACGTAGTGGCAGGGGTCAAGATAAACAGAGCATACTTGGAAACAGTTTAGTGTGTGATAAGGGCCGAGCCTAATGCAGTGTGGTTGGAGGGTGGTGCCCATAGCAGGACAGCACAGCAGGAGAAAGCCTGGAGGACCCACATCTGTTCCTGCAAGAGCTGGGGAGTCAAGCACAACATTGAAGTCCTTTGTTATTAGACCACCCTGGCAGGTGATTTTGTGCTAGGACACCAGTTAAAAGTCACACAGATCCAAAATGGGGCAGGGCAGTGAGGCCAGGAGAGGACCAGGAAGGAGGCGATATCGGGATGTAAAAATGGCTGGTGGTTAGACAAAGCAGAGAGTACCCCAGGAAATATGCCTCTGGGAGTTAGGGGAGACGTGTGTGCATGCCTCTTATCCCAGAACCTGAGAGATGGAGACAGAATGATCAGAGAGGTTCGTGGCTATTTTTGACTGTATAGCAAATCCGGGTCAACCTAGACTACATGAAACCCTGACTCAAAAAATAAAAAGAAATGGAAAAACAAAGAAGGCAAATATGCAAAAACTCACACACACACACACACACACACCCTCCAGGGCTGGCAGGATGGCTCTGCCAGTTTTCCCCTGGCAACCTGAATTCCATCTCTGGAACCCTTGTAAAAGTAGGAGAGAGTAGATTCTACAAAGCTAGTCTCTCTGAGCTCCACATGCATTCTACAGAGTGTAGAATGTCTGTCTGTCTGTCTCTCTCTCTCTCTCACACACACACACACACAAAACACCAACGATAATGATGGTGATGATATATTTTGTAAGAAATACACACATTTCCAAAGAGACCCAGGGTTCCTCCTTGGTTCTTGCGCACCCAGTCTGACTGAAAGTTTGGAATCTTCCTCCTGAGGTGACGTGGAACATTCTGGCTTACATGCTGAGTATTGTCACCACTTAGCCACCAACTGGTGCCTGTGTACAGGTGTGTGCATTTGCTCCCAGACAGGGTAGAGCAGTGTAGTCTAAGCACTCTGGTTCTAAACACCTCCTTATGCTTACTGAACCTCCGAGAGGCCTCAGTTTCTCCTTTTGTAACTTGGTGATCACAACAAGGTCCAAAAGAATTAAGACATCAGAAGTGATGTCCCCGTGAGATGCCAGCTGCCTGTAACTGTCTTTACCAGTGCCACCAGAGCAACACTTGATGCCCATAACACTTCATGCCTCTTGCTCAGCACTGAAGGTATTGAGAAGAAGCCTGGCCTAGCCAAGGCTTTAAGTTTGCACTGCCCAACGGGACAGAGACTGAATTTACAAAGCTTTCTCTACCTCAGTAGTTCTCAACCTTCCTAATGCTAGGACCCTTTAATACAGTCCCACTTGTTGTGGTGACCCCACCCATAAATTATTCTTGTTGCTACTTCATAACTGTAATTTTGCTACTGCTATGACTCGTAATATAAACAAATGTCTGATACGCAGGATATTTGATGCGAGACCCCCCAAAGGGGTGGAGACCCACTGGCTTGAGAACGGCTGTTCTAGATGAATTAGCAAAGAGCCCTCACCTCCTTCCCTGACCAACTTCCACTATCCCTAGTAAGCAGACACTGTGTGATAAATTAAGAAGCCACCTGGAGAATTTAGATGAACGGTAATGTCCGGACCTTGATCACCTTCCTAATCAGGTGATGGACGAGGCTCCCCTCCCCCCCTCCCCCCATGCCAGCAAGCTGCCATTGCACCACCCTCTGCTGAGCAGGCTGCTGCTTCGCATCCACCCCTTTGTGTGGTTTATTTGCCAGCATTTGCTCTTGCTTAATGGTGGGGGCTGACGTACAGCTTCTCATTAACTTTTATCCTCCCCATAAATGGCCTGCTTAACTCACAATGGCAATTGTTCTGCTCTGTTCCCAGGGGTTTCTCTGCAGCCTGGCTCCCAGCCAGCCTGTCTTCTCTGCCTCCAGCCCCACCAAAGCCTGCAGCTCAGAGGCCTGCTGAGCCTGTGTGTGGAGGGAGGGAAGCTGGCTTTTACATTCTCTATACATTTTTTTCTCTTTGGGCAAGCAGAATCCCCATGCCTTAGCCCCAAACTTCCTAGAAGAAGCTGAGGCAGAGGGAGCTGAGACCGGGGGTGAATGAATATGGAAGGGGGCCACAAACATCAGCACCTGATCTGGAACTGCCAAACAGGGAGCCTGGGGTGTATTGGCCTTGAGGACATGCTATGGAAGGGAGGGCGTTGGAGGCTTGAACATAGGTACAGTCTGGAAGAGGTAGCCCAGGAAGGCTACTGTGGCCGTAAGCCAAGAGTATTGGAAGTGGAGGATGGCTGGTTAGATGATGCACATTGCTCTTAGGGAATCCTTTCTCTATCCCAAATCAGCAGGTGAGCTTCTACGAAAACCTGTCCCAGAATCTGGATTCTGTCTGGCCCCTCTGCTTCTCTGTCCCTGTCTCTGGAGGACAAAAAGCTGGCTAAATACCTGCCACGGCTCCCGGGTTTGCGAAATCGTCAGGCCACCTCTATCACCTCTCCACACCTGTCTATGCCCATTGCCACCCTTACCTGCTCAGCTCTACCGTGTGTTCCCTGTGTCTGGAACAGCTACCTAGTCTTTGGCTTGCTGACTCTTCTTGAGGCTCAGCTATGATGTCAGTTTCTCCCAATGGCTTCCTAGGCTTGGTAACGGGCTATCCAAGTCACCAAGTCAGTGCCAAGCTAAAGGATGGAACAGCTGATACACACACACACACACACACCCAGGCACCCGGTGCGTGACAGGCTGTAGCCATGTAAATATTGACTTGAATTCAAGCCTGAGTTCGTGACTGAATGGACATCTGTTCTTCCGTGTTGGGAGTCCCATCTTGGGCAAGATAAGGGGACATTTCTCTGCTGCTGCTGTAGGGAATGGATCATGCAAGGGCCCAAAATAGTGACTCTCTTCCTGGAAAACGGCCAACAGGCAGACACTGTCAGGACGTGGGGTTCCCAGGAGGCCAGGACGGAGGACATGGGCATCAGGTGTGGCTGATGAGCCCAGAGCTCTGAGGTCTCATCCAAGTCTATGAAGCTGGTGGCTCTCCTCCAAAGGACAGGTAGGCAGCCAGGCTCCAGCTGATAACTGTGTTTACTTGGCACTCTGGACCACAGGTGTCGGGGGCAGGGATTGAACATCAAGTTTGAATTTGGTTTCTATTTGGCTGAAATTGCTGCCCCAGCCCCAGGTGTACTCAGTGAGCAGATCTGAGCTATCTCAGTTTTGCCTGACTGCCGGAAGGCGCCAGTGACTTGGCAGGTATGTGTCCTCCCTTCAACACTGCCCCCTCTACCTCCTTCCTCTTCTGGAGAATTCTTCGGGGGAGCATAGAGCCTGGGAACTATGGTTCTAGAGAATTCTGGGGTGGTTCCTTGGGACACTGCTAACAAATTACCTGTCTTCTCTGAACCTTCTCTGTGTGTAACAGGGTTACAGGAGTCTCTCCTCCTTCTGTAAGGGCGAGGTATCATGTTAGGAATCGAACCCAGGGCTTTTGCGAATGCCAGGCAAACCCTTTACCACTGGGCCACATCCCCAGCCACGGGAGCACCTGATTCTTCAGGCATTTTTAAGGCTTAAATGGGAAATTGGGAAGAGCTTAGCAGAGGGCTTTGCAAGGTTTAGCATTCAGCTGCAGCCTGCTCTTGTGAGTCCATTAACAGTGGGGCTGGAGGAAAACCAGTCATTGCGCGGGGCCGCCTAAGAGTCAGGCAAACCTCTTGTTTTAAAGTCACAATGTCATGGCCATATGAGAACAAGGAGGACACCATGGTAGCCCTGGGGAAGAGACAGACAAGCTTGGCTCTCTGGTAGAACAGCTGCCTCCTGGTCGCCTGGTCGCCTAGTCGCCTGGTTATGGCAGCCCATAGCATGTTTGATGCACTTGCTGTATGCCAGGCTCAGGAACCTTGCAAAACCCTTGTGTCACCTTCAAGGTGACACAGCTCTGAGGTGTACCCCTGTTGAAGATTCCCATTTCACAGATGGGGAAAGTGAGGCATGGGGAGGTTAATGAGGACCTACATCATACAGCTGGCTGGTGACAACAGAGCAAAGACAGCAACCCCTAGAGGCTGGCTTCTGAAGCCTCTACCTCTATGTTGTTCAGCCATGGCAGAACAGCTAGTGTCTCTACTAATCGCCCGTGGATGGAGTGCTGCGTTGAGAGAGATTCAGACTAAGTGAATAGCAGTGCAGTGGGTTAGCCATGTCTACAATAGGCGTGGTCCCTTAGCTCCCTGACTCATCATCACCAAAGCCACTTTTGGCGTTGAGGATTACGTTGGAGTTTGTTGGAGTGGGAGGCCCAGTGTCTTACAGAATGTTTAGCGGCGGCACTGTCCTTGTCCCGTAGATATCAGGAGCACTGGAAAGGTAGAACTGTGGGGTGAGCAGAAGCTCAGCTTGAGAATCCAGAGATTAGTGATCCAGGCTTGGCCATTCCACGAGCTAGCCTGTCACCATGGAAATGGCCATTCACCTCTCCAGGCCTCGGGTTCCTAATGTGTAAAGTGAAGAAGATGAAGGTGCCCATCCCTAGGGCTCCTTTTAGAAGTTTATACATCTCCACTATGATTCTCTCTCCCTTATGCAGGCCCTCCAATTAAAACTCTCAGGTTATTGGGGCATAACTTTCCAGAGATCTGCAGAAGCGAAGCTACGGAAAAGTCTGGATTCTGCAGAGAGCTGTTTTGCCCCCTCTGAGCCCCATATTTGTTCCTCATTAAAAAGAAAGAAGGAGCAAAGAGGAAAAAAAAAAGGCCAACCCTTGGCAACCAAGCTTTCATCCAGGCAGTAGTTACGGGGTAGATACAAGTAGAGAAATCACAGAGAGCGCCGTTCCCCAGCGCTGGGGGAGAAGACAGCTATTGGTCGGGGAAATCTCTCTGGCTCGGTTCAATTATGAATCTCGGCAGGAAGCCTGGAAAATCCCGGCAGTTCTGCAGCCCTGCACTGGAGGAGGCAAGGCTGGAGCTGTGCTGCCCTTGAAGGGCTCTCTGAGCTCAGAAGGGATGGAGAAAGCCAGAAGCCCCGGGGTCAGGAGATGGGCCATTGAACATCATGCCCAGAGTCACCTCTGAGGCCCCTGTGATAACTAGTTTGAACTGTCACCTTGGCATGGTCTAGAGTCAGCTGAGAAGTCTCAATGAGGAATTATCTACGTTAGGTTGGCTTGTGCCTATGTCTGGGAAGGATTTGTTAATTGGGTTAATTGAAGTGGGAAAACCCACCCTGAGTGGGGGAGGTAGCGTTTTGTGGGACGGACCCTGGACTGTATGGAAAGGAGAGTCAGCTGACCACTAGCCAGCGTGCAGGCATTCGTTGCACCCTGCTCTTGACTGTGATGTCACGTGACCAGTTCTCCCACGCTCCTGCTGCTGTGACTTTCTAGCAATGACTAGCTGTAACTGGAATTGTGAGCCAAACATTCTCCCCTAACTTGCTTTTGCCAGGGTGTTTTATCACAGCGATGGGTTTATTTATTTTAATTAGTAAGTGTAGCTGTCTTCAGACACACCAGAAAGAGGGCATCAGAGAAGAAACCACTATGTGGTTGCTGGAAATTGAACTCAGGACCTCTAGAAGAACAGTCAGTGTTCTTAACTACTGAGCCATCTCTCCAGCCCCCCCATCTCGGACTCATTATAGCAACTCCATGGGGTCTGTAAATAACCCCTGTTTCAGTGATGGTACTCAGAGGTGTTTGTGGAAGATGATTGGCTGCTGGTAAATTTCTAGGTGACTGAGACCTAAAGAGGCTGAGAGACACTTGTCACATGTTCTCTGTGATGGCGTGCTACACTGTTTTCTGATTCCGTTTCCTTCCTGTCCCTCGAGGCCTGTGATCTCTTGGGGACCTGAACTTATTTTCACATCTCAGAACAGTGTTACCGACCTTCCCTGTGGAGTAGAGTGGAGCCCAGGCTTTCGAGCTAACCAGGACCAGGCTGGCAAATCCTCCCCACAAACTAAGGTTCAGCTAGCAGGGAGCTAGGGTCCTCTTGATTGCACGCATAGACAATTCTTTAAGGAAAGAATGTGCGGGGAAGAGTTCAGCCAAGACCAAGGGAGGGAAAAGCCATGGACCTCCACCATGAGCCAAGTATGCTCCACTTACAAGTTCCCCAGCATCTCCTAGGGGACTCTGTGATCTATAATCATGAGGAAGCATCTGATTGGTAAGATGGCCGCTGTAGGTGGTTCTGTGTGAGAGTCTTATTCCCAAAGGAAGAAGTCATACAATGGAGGGACAGAATGGCAGGTGGCTAGCCTATTTCTTTGCCCTTGTATCTAGCTGTCCATGGCATAAGACCCTAAAGAGACACCTTGGTTTGGATGTCAATATCGATTCAAAGAATCCCACCTCTGGTTGGGCGCCTTTAATCCCAGTACTCGGGAGGCAGAGGCAGGAGGATCGCTGAACTCGAAACCAGCCTGGTCTGGAGAGTGAGTTTCATGACAGCCAGGGCTACACAGAGAAACACTGTCTCAATGAAAGAGAGAGAGAGAGAGAGAGAGAGAGAGAGAGAGAGAGGAAAGAAGGGAGGGAGAGAGAAAGAAAGGGAGGGAGGGAGAAAAGAAAGAAGGAAGGAAGGAAGGAAGGAAGGAAGGAAGGAAGGAAGGAAGTCTAACCAAAGGAAGGGGCTTGTGAGTACCTGCATTCATTATTTTCTTGTTACTATGACAAAATGCCTGACAGACACAACTTAAGGGAGTGAAGGTTTATTTTGGCTCCAACATGGAGGGTGTCATCCATCACAGCAGAGAAATGGCAGCCGGCCCAGGGGGGCAGCTGTTCGTGTTGCATCTGCCGTCAGGAAGCAGAGAGCAGTGATCCAATGCTTGGCTCTCCTTTTTACTCAGTCCAGAACTCCAGTCATGGGCTGCCATCCATGCTCAGAATGGGTCTGCCCACCCACTCATTTACAACCTCACAGACATGGCGGGTAACTGTGACACGGTCACTCCTCCCCACCTTGACAACCTGGCTCATCCTTTGAAGTTCATCACATTCTGCCGCTGACCCCAGTAGGTCTGTGGTCATCTCGTCATGCAGAATGCATTCATTCCAGCTTCAACGCTCCCCATAACTGCAACAGTTCCAACACTCTCCTATCACTTTAAGTCCCTGTTGCATTCTTCCAACATTTGATGATATCAAGTAAATATTCCCATTCCAAAAGGAGATGAGGAAAATAGCAGGGAAAGATTGAGCCAACACAAGACATACCCAGCAGGAAAAAGACTGGAAGTCCCATGACCAGCATCTGGAGCTCAAGGTGTTACCATCTGGGTACAAAAGGCACTGGGTAGCTCCACCTCTCTGGTTCTGCTTTGGACAGCACACGTAGCCTATCTCTTGGGCTGACTCTGCCCCACACCTCCATTCCGCCTCCACAGAAGTCCTTCGGTCCTGGCATCTCCAGCATCCCCAGGTTGCAACTGCAACTGATGCTTTAGAACCCGCTTCATGAAATTGTGCCCTGGGACTTGCAGGAAAGCTGACCTCGGCAACTTCCTGGAACATTGATCCAGGTCTCTACAGCATGCTGTCTCTTGGCTTATGCATGCCTACATGACCGGCCTCACGTGCATCACACTGCAGTGGTAATATTTTGAACCCGCTCTAAACTCCTGGGGGGGGGGTGTCTTCGCCACCTGCCACAATGTTCTGGATCCCAGACGGAAACACATACACACACCCTTTATAATTTAATATGCCTTAACTATCTCAATGGCTGGGCTACTCCTGAGCCTCCATGTAGCTAACACACTCCCCTCCAATATTCCTGAGTTAATACTTACTAAATCTATTTTATTTTTGCTGCCCATGAACCCATCTGGGCAGCCCTTCTGAGGCCACTTTCCCCTTGGTACCTACATTTCCGCCATCTCTCCCTTCTGCACCTTCCTGGCATGGCCCTTCTCATGACGGACTTCCCTCTTTATCCCCTGCATTCTTGCCTGGGCATCCTAAAAGTCCTGCCTCTTTCTCTCTGCCCAGCTATTGGCCGCTGGCAACTTTATTTCCCAACCAGAGCCAACCAGGGGCAGGCTTCCTTTAGCCTATGTGCTGGACACTGCAAACAGGTTTTTTGGGCAGCATAATTAGCATGAAAACACAAGCTACTACATGACACTGCCAGGTTCTAGGGACAGCTGAAGATGCACTGTGGATCCCCTTCTGCTACAGTTGTAGTGATCTCTGTGTTCCTTGACTGCTGAACCTGAAAAACCACCTCCCCCGGCTATTCAGGAACAGGCAGCCTCTGTAGTGATAGTCTCAATTCAGGTTCTCTCCTCTTTTTTTCCAATTTGGTGTGACCTTCCTTCTTCCCTGTACTGGCTAGTTTTGTGTCAACTTGACACAGGTGGAGTTATTACAGAGAAAGGAGCTTCAGTTGGGGAAATGCCTCCATGAGATCCATCTGTAAGGCATTTTCTCAATTACTGCTCTGGGCTGATAGTCTTGGGTTCAATAAGAGAGCAGGCTGAGCAAGCCAGGGGAAGTAAGCCAGTAAAGAACATCCCTCCATAGCCTCTGCATCAGCTCCTGATTTCTTACCTGCTTGAGTTCCAGTCCTGACTTCCTTTGGTGATGAACAACAGTATGGAAGTGTAAGCCGAATAAACCCTTTCCTCCCCAACTGCTTCTTGGTCATGATGTTTGTGCAGGAATAGGAACCCTGACTAAGACACTCCCCATCCTGAATGTTGAGAACATAGGTGCATCCCACTGTATCTGGAAATCCCATCACCTCTTTACATTACATCACCATAGTAGGAACCAATGCTCCCAACACAGGACTGTGGGGGGTCCAAACCACAGCAGATGCCTTCTTCCCGGGCCCAAGTTCCTGTAGCCCCTCTTCTTTTCTATCAGGTTTGCAAACAGTGCAGTTTTGTGGTCCAAGACTTCTCCCGGTACTGACAGCCTGCGAGGGGAGGGATGGGGTGATTCTGAAGCCCCCACACCTACCCATCCACATGCCTCCCCAATCTCTTTCTGCCCCTTGCTCTGACAGCAGCCGGCAAGAGGCTGCCCAAGATCCTCGGGCAGCTGCAGGAAGCCGCTGACTTAGAGCCAGGATGAAATGTGTCCTTACAAGGGGTTCCAATGTGAGAAGACATGATGAAGACATGATGAAGACATGATGAAGACATGATGAAGACATGATGAAGACATGATGAAGACATGATGAAGACATGATGAAGAGAGAGCTTGGTAGTGCTGGATGAGTACAGCCTGTCATCCCCCAGGCAGCTGAGCTCCTCTGGGAGTAGAGGCAGACACCCAAGAGCCCTAGGGTAGGGCAAACCCTAACAGGCCAAATGATGCCCATCCAGGCTGAGAATAGCACCAGCGACATCCAGGATCCCCAGAGACTAGCCAGAGACTCCCAGGGCATGAGTCAGGAGGGGGTTTTCTAGCTGCCAGTCACTGTCCCGTCTCACCATATGATCTTCCCCTCATTATAGCCCACTGGAGTGGGGAGCAGCCTCCTTATAGAGAACCTCTGGCTGCCTTTGTAACTGAGTCTTGCCTACTTTTGCAGCCTCAATTCCCACCCCTACCCCCAAGCACAAATCTCTGGGTCCCTGTTTCAGGAAAGGTGTCCATCCACCTCCCCATCCAAGGCGTTTGTCCTCCCAGACAGGATCTACGTCCTTTGACTCCCATGGGACCTGGCATCTGTATAGGAACACTGGATTAAAGAAATGGGGAAAGGGTGGAATGGGTGAGCCCCATCTAATCAGAAATCCCTAAAGATCACAGAAGGACAAGGACCGTCCTGGTGCTAAGTTAAGGCTATGGGAAGAGACAAGAGAGCCGGGCATGTAATCGGGATAGCTGGATGCTCGCTTCGCCTACACAAAGCCCTGGGTTCAATCCTCAGCACTGCATGAAGTGGTAGGGCATGCCTACAATCCCAGCACTCTGGAGGTGGATACAGGAGAATCAGAATTCCGAGGTCATCCTCAAATGACCTTGGGAGTCTGAGTTCAACCTGGGTTACAGAGACCCTGTCTTAAATGTCCTTCCTTAGTTTAAAATTTTACAGAGTGGATCTTAGAGCCACTATTTAGCTGAAGAAACTTTCCAGCCTCCAAAGCTGTCCATGGGGAGGACATAGATAGCTCTTTGTTAAGCTATCCAGTCAAGACAAAAACAAAACAAACAACAACAAACAGTCTGAGACGTAAGGAGTTGAAAACCTTGTCCTCCTCTTCCTCCTCCTCCTCCTCCTCCTCCTCCACTTCCACCTCTTCCTCCACTTCCACCTCTTCCTCCACTTCCACCTCTTCCTTGTGACATTGGAATAAAAAAACAGCATGTCTGACCTCAGTTCCCCAGCCTCAGCCAAGTACCTTGGTCTTGTGTTCTCTGAGGCCCTGGACTCTCCTGTAAAGAGTTCTCCTTTCCTTTGTCACCATTTAGGAACTGCCAATAGAAAGCTCCAAAAGAAAAAGCAGAGGCCACACATGCCTTAATCTCGCTCATCATTGATTTTTACTACAGCAGAAATACCAGGGAAGTGGAAAACAGCCAGCACAATAGCGGGTCACCTGCTGGAGTTAACAGTCTAATGTGAATGGTCCTGTTAGAGGACAGCCATCCACCACAGTGTGGAAAGCCATCTTGTCTCCCTTCCATTGCTTGGGGATGGTAAGGGCAGGGCAGGATGGAATGGAGATAAATGGGTACACTTCCTGCTCCAGAGCCCGTCTCAGACATGGCATGTATCACTTGTGAACAGTCCAAGCCTGCCCCATGGCCCATGTGCACAATGAAAGAAAAGCAAGTATAATGAGAAGATTGAGCTGCATCTCCAAGAACCCATTGCCTAGAAAATAGCAAGGGCCCAGGACACAGAAATTGCATGGAGACAGTGAAGTCTGTGATTATTTAATGGGGTCTCAAAGTGTCACTAAAGGCCAAGAATCTAGGCAGAGTGCAGCCCAGCCCACTGATTCTCGGAGCCTGGTATTTCCCTGTAGGAACCCCAGGAAAGGTTTCCCAGCAGCCTGCCTCACTGCCACTGGAGAGCAGCCAACCCGCAGGAGACCAGAACATGCCAATTGGGAAATCACAGTCATTAGGGAGTTTCTTTGGAGATGGGCGTAGAAGTGGAGGACCTCTGAGTGAGGAGCAAGGCAGGATATAGAGCCTAAAAGGATACAGTCTGGGCTTCAGGCTTGTTGACTGGCACGCCCAACCACTGTACCCTCTCCCAAATCTATGTTCCAGGTTAAATGATGCCCCTGCCCCCCAAATCTTTCATTGACACCGCTGCAGTACCTCAGAATTTGATCTTGTTTATAGGTAGTCTTTAGAAAGGTTCCCCATGGTCTGAGGGACTGGCGAGATGGCTCAGCTGGTAAAGGTGCTTGCTGCCGATGCTGACCACCTGAGTTTGATCCGCAGAACACATGCATGCACAGTGGAAAGAGAGAACTGACTACCAAAAGCTATCGTTTGACTTCTAGCCATGTACTGTAGCTTGTGCCCATGTGCACACGATGAACAGAACCACAGTGCCGAGTATGTGCTGCCTGCGTAGGAAGGCCTGGTCTCTGAGGCCTAGTGGACTGGGATCAAATCCCAGGTAGATAGTTAGCTGCAAAGCATGGTGGATGTCCTGTCTACCGTGGGATTAGTATGAAGGCTCTGTTGATAAAACATGGGTGCTCCAAACAGGGCCTAGCATACATGGGTGCTAAGTGATGTCAAGTGTTGCACTCCTAAAAAGCCTGTCATGAGGAAACCCTGCCACCACCTCTTGCCCCTCAGCTTCGCTGAAGCCACCCAGCCTCTCAGATCTCAACTTGAGCTACAGAGTCCCAAATTGTGCCTGCCTGGGGTGACGCAAGGCATGGAAACCTTTGCTCAGGGCTGCTATGCTGTTTCTTGGCTTCACACTGGGGATGGGA
Source organism: Mus caroli (assembly GCF_978045245.1). Taxonomy (NCBI): domain Eukaryota; kingdom Metazoa; phylum Chordata; class Mammalia; order Rodentia; family Muridae; genus Mus; species Mus caroli. Next base: position 14,376,188 of record NW_028227268.1, read on the forward strand.
TGGAAGCTAGCCCATGGGTGAACAGCTCAAGGAAGCCATGGCAGTGGAGAGGCACAGGGGCAGGAGACCCAGGATGCCCTGCTCTGAGATAAAGACTTGGATCGTTTGACCTGTGTACCAGAGCTGTGAGCCACATTGCCACCCCATCACGGTGCTCCATCAATGAACTCTTTCTAATTTGGACTAATTTGGAGATTGCCTAAGTAGGAAATGTTTGCAAAATTCATCAGATGTAAAGCTTGCAGTTGATAAAATGACTCAGACACAGGTGGCAGGATGTTGAGCCAGGTGTGGTCTTTGTCCTTGCCTTGACTTCTGGTCTGGGCATTCTCTACCTATGCCTGTGTCCTCTCTCTCTCTCTCTCTCTCTCTCTCTCTCTCTCTCTCTCTCTCTCTCTCTCTGTGTGTGTGTGTGTGTGTGTGTGTGTGTGTGTGTAACAGGATAACTTGTGTCAATCCTTAGGCATCATCCATCTTCCTCCTCCCTCCTCTTTAGTATGGGGCATGTTTGTGTGTTCACACATGTATGTGTGCACATGTATGCAGGTACATGTGAAGGCCTAAGGCTGATGTTGATCCATCTTCTCCTCTGTTCACTAAGACAGGCCTCTCAGTCAGACCCAGAGTTCACAGATGGGGCTGGTCTCAATAGCCAGCTTACTTTGATATAGTCTCTCTCTGCCTTCCACTGCTGGGCTTACAGACCCATCCAGCATTTGCATGGGTTCTGAGAGTCCAGAATCTGGTCCTCTCGCTCACATAAAAAGCACTTTAACGACGGAGCCCTCTCCCTAGCCTGCATCCACTTTTTTTTTTTAAGACAGGGCTCAGTGATTCGGGTAGACTGCTGCCCAGCAAGCTCCAGAGATCCTCATCTCACCTCCACAGTGCTGGGATTACAAACTGTGCCACCATGCATAGGTACTGGGGACCAAACTCAGGTCCTCTGGCTTGAAAAGGCATCATCCCCAAGATGTAAGTTTTAAGAGGGTGTCTCCCCTGTATAGCCCAGGCTGGTCTTGAACTCACAACCTTCATGCCTCAACCTCCAGAATGCTGGGCTCACAGTCTATGCCTCTGCACCTGGCTAAGTTCTCTCCTGTATACAACGATGCATCTGGACAGACTTATGGAGCATAGTTCTGATGCATACACACAGTGGTTACATTTGGGTGACTGGAATATCACACACACTTACTGTTTGTTGTTTGGTGTGACATCTGGGGCTCTTTTTCAGTCTTCCATACGTGACTCTGGAAGGTAGGAGCCTCAGCAAGAGCCTTTCGCTGGATTTGGCCTCTCTGCCACCATCCAGCCCTGAATTCAGCTTCAGTTTCTAGACTATAGTCAACTGCTAAAACCCTCCTTTGTCTGCTGCTGCCTGCCAGTCTCCTTGTCCGTGCCACATGTTAAAGTGATATGGATGGGCGTTTATTTTATCTTCTTGGGTTTCATTCATCCTCACGGCAGGTGATCTGTAGGAGCGCCTCCTCTCCAGCATCTAGCCGTGTGCTTGGTCATCTTTATACACTCTGCAGAAATACAGCTGAGGAGGCTGAGGCATGGCTCAGTGGAGTAACACACGTGCCACACAAGCTTGAGGACCTGAGCTTGGATACTAGCACCCACATAAAGATCCAGAGGTGGCTGAGTGGGTGCCTATGACCCCAGAGCTGCTGGGAGACAAGCACAAGAGGATCTGAGGCATGATGGCTCCAGGCCTAGCTTCAAGTTCAGTAAGAAACCTGCCTCAGGGAACAAGGCAAAGACTGCTAAAAAAGGACGCCAAATGTCATCCTCTGGCCTGTGTGCATGCATAAGGGTGGGTGCCTGCAAATATGCACATATATACACTGCATACACATATACCTTCAAATATACACATATATACACTGCACACACACATACCTTCAAATATACTACATATATACACCACACACACAAATACCTTCGAATATACACATACATACACTGCACACATAAACCTTCGAATATACCACATATATACACTGCATACACACATACCTTCAAATATACCACACACACACACACACATATACATACATATATACATACGTATATATATATATGTATATATATATATACGTATGTATATATGTGTGTGTGTATACTGTGCACACACACCTTTGAATATACCACATAAAGACACTGTGTACACACACTCACATAAACACCTTTGACTATACCACATATATATACTGCATGCACATGCCTTAGAATATACCACATATATACACTGTGCATACACATTTTAATATATCACACATATACACTATGCACACACATATATATACATACCTTTGAATATACCACATATATACACTGCTCATGCACACACCTTTGAATATACCACATACACACACATACATGTACACACACACCTTTGGATATACCACATATATACATATATACACACAGCTGAGGAATGAATAAATGAATGGGTGGGTGGGTGATGAGCAAGCTAAGGAAAATAGCATTGAGGAATGGATAAGATGAAGGAATGAATGTGTGTTGAAGAGGGGTGAACGAATGGCTTGTGAATGAACAGACACGTCCCACAGAGCACCATCCTCTACTGGCCTCTTCCACACCCCATTTACACTGAGCCCTTAGAGCAACTCAACCCTGCCCCACCCTCCCTGGCAAATATGAAGCCGACTTTCATCCCAAGACTTAGACACTGCCCATTCCCTTAAGCTAGCCTGGTGTCCACGCTGCCCACCCTCCCTGCAGATGGAGGCAACTTCAGGGTAGAGGGGTAGAGCATTCGACAAGGAGCCAAGAGTCAGCAAAGAGATGCACATGGATCCATGCAGCTTCTCTACCAAGCTCACAGCTGGCCTCACTCTCCTCTCCAGCTTTCCAACATCTGATAAAATGTGTATACAACTGCCTAGTGGCTCCACCCTTGGTCCTCTGCAGTGGGCTTGTACAAGAACATCTTTAGACCTCTCCAAGGCACCTCCCTCCATCTCCAAAGGAGCCTTGGGATAGAGATGCAACAGGCTGGTGCACAGAATCCACACAGCACATCAGCTTTGGCCTAAGCCCAAACCCAGCTTTGTCTACAAGTAGCATACATCCTAAAGGTGGCCATCCTAGAGGACCAGACCTGAAGAAGTAGGAAGCCCTGGCGCCAACTTCCTAGAAGTCATTTAGAATAGATCCCAGAACCAGTGCCCAGGAGACAGAGACTGGAAATGTTTCTCTGCCTGCTCCCCTTCCGTCCACCCCTGCACAAGGTTTACTGGGTGGGTAAGTAGGGTTGCCTGCAGAGCTGTTCCCCCAAGCAAGCTACCCATGGCTGTGAGCAAAAAGCAAGAAATAATTGGTGTGGCTGAGACTCAGGATGGACAGGGGACATATGCATGCGGCTGACGGCTGCAGCAGACGTGAGGTGGGCAGGGGGGGCATCTGTATGTGCCCAGTAGGTTCTCCTAGCTGCCATTGATGCTTGAGGGGTTCCAGTGGTATACCAGCTGGGGAAGGCTATGCAGGAGAGAAAGGATTTTGTGGATGATCACTGTTGTTAAGACAGCAGCTGGCATTCTGTTCCCTGGGATTCCCTTAATTAGAATGGCTGCTAAGTTGCCTCTCACCAAGGCTGGTGTCAGGCGCCAACATCCTTCAAATGACTCAAAGAGTGACTAACTACCCAGTTTTTGTACTGAAAGTCGTGTCTCTGCAGTCCCTTGAGCCCATCGGATGGGTCACCCAGAATCTCTGTGATAGCATAGCCCTGAGGTATGACCTTCAGAAGGATCATGGAGGGACAAGCTACCCCATGCCACTTCGAGTGCATATGCATGCACACACACACACACACCTACACATACACTCACACACACATGCACACCCCTATACACACTCATAGACTTTCACACAGAAACACATACTATACATATACACATACACAAACTCTCTCTCTCTCTCACACACACACACACACACACCTACTCACACACACTCACGTACACATCCACTCACACACACAGAAACACACACACACATTCCTGCCACTACCACAGTTCTTGCCTGGTTCACCAGCTTCCACAGCCAGGGCATCTGTGGTCATTTCAAATATGCCTCCATCACCATGTTTCCTCTTACAGTGGAAGGATCTAGCCTCTTAAATGAGCTTTTGTGGTTTGTTTACTGGCATGGCAGAAAGCTCAGGAAACACAAAAGAATTCACAAACTTAGATCCCTCATTATCCTACCACCCAGAAATATAACAGTGGACATATCTTAGAATATAGATATTTCCTATGTTGGTATACATGGTATGCGTGTGTGTGTGTGTGTGTGTGTGTGCATATTATATATGTACATGTGTATATGTATACACACATGCATACATACATGCACACATCTTCAGGAAAAGTGGCTCGTGGTGGAAGGAGATGAGGGGAAGCCTGTGTACACAGTGATATGTATGTACATCTCCACAGGAAGCCATGACTTCAAGCAGGAGCAGCCCCTCTGTCCCCTTCCTGAGTTTAACAGAGGAAAACATGACTCAGCTGGGGCCATGTAACTCACAAACTCTTTCTTACCCCAGTAGCTTCCTGATCTTCCTGATCAGGGCCACTGTGTTGCTGTGAGCACCCTGTTCCTAGTGCCTCTGTATTCTTGTAGTGGGGTCAGTCCAGGGTCCCGCAATGAACCACACACTAAAAAGAGCCGACAGCCTGGCAGCATTCCGTCTTGCTGGAAAAGAACCGGTTCTCTCATCAGCCATTAATTTTCTCCCTGTTAAGTGCCTCAAGCCAATGCTAACAAAATTAAACTCGACAGAGATAAATGTGAGGTCCCAAGGCCTGAAACTGTTGATCTTCATGTAAACAGGTAACTCTTGTAGAAGAAATTCTCAGGGAAACTGAGGCAATGGGAATGCTAGGTCCCATTAATGGAAGCAAGGGGTCTGGAGAAGGAGGATACAGCCTAGATGTTGATTTGTTTATTTTGAGACAGGGTCTCTCAGGCTGGCCTAAACTTACTATGTAGAGTAGGCTCTGTGTGTGTGTGTGTGTGTGTGTGTGTGTGTGTGTGTGTGTAGTGTTTGTGTGTGTGTAGTGTGTGTGTGTAGTGTATGTGTGTGTGTATGTAGTGTGTGTGTGTAGTGTGTGTGTTTGTGTATGTGTGTAGTGTGTGTTTGTGTGTGTGTGTTTGTGTGTGTGTAGTGTGTGTGTGTATGTGTTTGTGTGTGTGTGTGTGTGTGTGTGTGTGTGTGTGTGTACTCACAAGGGCACACACATGTGTAAATGGGTGCATGTGTGGAGGCCAGAAGTCAACTTTGGGTGGCTATGCTTCAGGGCATGGAGTTTCCCCAGCTATCCATGACAGGGAGGGGGAATGGAGAAGGCTCTTGGAGCCACTGAAAAAAAATAACCAGAGATGTCTGACCAAACAGACTCTTAGGGGAAAATATCTCAAATTCTTAGCTTTGAGGTCAAGGAGTACTCTCTTTCTTTGGGTCAATAGGGGCAAAAACAGTGGGGGATCATCTGTTCCGTTGCCTACTCCCTCCTTAGACAGTGATGGGGTAGAATTGATTTTAGTGGATCTAGCTGCCCACCTGTGAATTAGGGTAGGTCCTGCAAAACCCTGAGTGACCTCCTCATAGCTTGATTTCTTCTGTAAGACCTCTTTTAAAATAAGGATCTGCTATATTGGAACTTCAGAATGCCCCCCAGTGGCCCAGCTTTTAAAGCTTGGTCCCCAGCCTGTGGCTCTATTGGGAGGCAGTGGTGTCCTTAAGAGGTGGGGCTGGTTAAAACAAGCTTGGTTAATTGGGGGTGGGCCCATGTAAAGATGGAAAGACCTTGGCTCCTTTTTCTTTGCTCCCAGCCACCATGAAGTGAACAGGGCCACACAGCTTCTGTCTCTCCCCACGATGTCCTCTGTCCTATACCACAGGCTCAAAGGACCTCAGACTGGAGCCCTGACTGTGAGTTAGAATGAGCCTTTCCTCTTGCCATTGGTTGTCTCCCACGTCATGTCACAGTGGTGGAAAGCTGACTGGCATAGGCACCTTCGTAGGTCCTGCAGGTTAGACTGCAGGAAGCCTCTGAGGGCAGCAAAGCATAACCGCAACGATACCCATCTCTTTAATCTATGCCAGTCTCTCTAGGCATGTGAGGAATCAGGGAGAAGTGAAAGGAATGGGGAGGGAGGAAAGGGGCAGGGAGGACCAGAAAAGCTACCGTGGAGTATGTGCCTTCAGACTCCCTTTTAATCATTATCCTCAGATGGTAGGACCCACCGTGTATGAACAGAACCCCTGAGCAATAACTGATAGATTTGGACATGCAGACATTCCTGCAGCCACTGCAGATAATGTGCTTAAGAGTGAGCCACTGGGGAGAGAATTCAGCCGCTAAAATGCTATCCAAGCATAAATTCCTGAGTTCAATCCCCAACATCCAGGTAAAAAGTTAAGAGTGTTGACAGGTACTTGCAGTTCCAGCCCTGGAGAAGCAGAGCTCTCCAGAGGCCGGCCAGCCTAGGTTACTTGACATGCTCCAGGTTAGTGAGAGTCCCTGCCTCAAAAAGCAAGGTCAGTAGTCCCTGAGGAAAGACACCCAAAGTTGACATCCAGTCTCCACTCATGCACACATGTAGTCCTTTACGCACATGTGTACCCATGCGCACATGCACACACATACACACACACACACACACACACACACACACACGCGCGCGCGCGCGCGATGAGTTAACAGGCTATGGATGTCACTTGGTGTCAGGGCATTTGCTTAATCCACAAGGCTTGGTGCTCCAATCCCAGCACTTTAAAAACAAAGTTACAGGCCTGGCCTGATGGTGCTGATTTCTGCACTTGGGAGGCAAAGACAAGTATTCAAGGCCAGCCTAGGCTACCTTGTAAGATCAGGCCAGACAAGGCTTCATAGTGAGACCCTGTCTCAAAACAAACAAAACAAAGGCTACGAAAACTGATAGGTCTTGTTTACGAGTCTATCTAAAATAACTTAAGGACATGGGCCACAGTTAAGTAACAGAGCACGGGCTTAGCAGGCCCAAAGCCCTAGGCTTCGTCCCCAGTGCCATAAAAATCAACTCCTAAGTTTAGTTAAATAATTTTCTAGCTGTAGCATGGGGAACAGTGAAATATGTCAGAAGGATGCTTGGAGCAGATGTCTCTGTGCAAGGCCAGCCTGGTCTACAGAGTGAGTTCCAGGACAGTCTCTCTTAACACTAAGGGTGTTGCTGTCATGTGACCCAACGATTGCACCCCTGGGCATTTGTTTCAGAAGGGCAATAAACATTTTTTCCCCCGAGGTCTGAGCGTGAACACCCACAGCAGAATTGTCAGACACAGCGGACCTCCCTCACGGGTCATGATTTAGCAGAAGATGAGATTCCAAGCTGTGGAACACTGCCCAGCCACGGAAGGCACAAGCCACCAACACACACACGGGAGATAATCTCAGAACTGTGTCAAGTCCAAAAAGCCACCCACTAAAGGTTACTGTGTCATACAGTCCGAGTGTTGATATTTTAAAGGGCAAAGCTGCCACAACTGAGAACCCCATAGTGATTGCTGTGGGTTCAGGAGAGGCTGGGGTAGACCAGACAGAGGGTATGGCTGAAAACAAAGGGCACCTGGAGGTGATCCTTGTGATGGAAGGCTCTGGATCACACATGAGGTCAGTGTCACCACCCTGGATGTGACAGTGTGCTAGTTTCCTCAGGTATTACCAGGAAGCCAAGTGAAGGTACATGTCATGATATGTTATTTCTTCCTCTCTATGTAGGTGTGCATATGGTTGTATATGTGTGTGCTCACCAGCACCACCATGTGTAGAGGCCAGAAGTTGTCTTTGAAATGGCTTATTGACATGCTTATTTGTGTGTGAGCACATGTGTGTGTGCTTGCATATATGGGTGCCTGTATATGTATATGTGTGTCTGTGTTCATGTATGTGGGTGGACATGTATATGTGTGTGCAATATGTCTGTGCATCTATGTGTACACCTGAGTTACTGTTGGGTCCTCTCTCATTGTTCTTTACCTTATGTATTGAGGCAGTTCCTAGCTGAAACCAGATCTCACTGTTTGAGCTATCTTAAGTAACCAGCTTGCTCTGAACTCCCTGTATCTTATTGATGGTAAACCCCACCAACCCCCAAGCACACTACCCACCCTGGGATTATAAACACACCACCCTGGGGTTGTAGGCACACCACCCTGGGGTTGTAGGCACACTACCCTGGGGTTGTAGGCACACCACCCTGGGGTTGCAGGCACACCACTCTGGGGTTGTAGGCACACCACCCTGGGGTTGTAGGCACACCACCCTGGGGTTGTAGGCACACCACCCTGGGGTTGCAGGCACACCACTCTGGGGTTACAGGCCAGGTTACAGGCCTCCTTACCCATCAGACTTGGTCATACTTCCATGGGATCAGAACTCCAGTCCTCACACCTGCATGCTGAAACCCCAGCCTTCTCTACCTCACATTTTGAGATGGAAGTTTCTCACTGAACCTGGAGCTTTCTGATTGGCTAGACTTTGCTGGTTGGCTGGTGTGCCCAGGATCTCTTTGCCCACCTTCCCACCCTGCACTGTGAGGTTACAGAATACCAGCATACCAGGCCTTGAACCCGGGTGCTGGGGACTCAAACTCGATCCTCAGGCTTGAGTGACAAGCACTTTACCCATGGAACCATCCCCCAAGTCCCTCTCATTATGCCTTACATGGGCATATGAATCTACAGTAATTCAAAATAGGTTCCTTTTTTTTTTTTAAGAGGCAGAGGGGTCCAGGAGTAGAATATGTACTTAGTGTGAGCAAGGACTTGGGATCAACTCGCAGCACCCCTTAAAACTAGGGGAGACCTCTACCTGTATGTATGTGAGTAGGAGAGTGTGGGGAGACGGTCCACAGAGACGAGTCAGCTGCAGGATTGTCGAGCTGAAGCGATTGTTTTCTTCTTTTCCAACCTCTTATTATTTGACTTGTTCCAACAAGCATGTGTGACTTGGTGATTTTCTTTAGACCCATGAAGTGGAAAAAAAAAAAAAAGAAGGAAAGGAAGGGAGAAGGGAAGGGAGGGAGGGAAGGATGAAGAAAGGGAGGGAGGGGGGGAGGGAGGGAGGAAGGAAGGAAGTGGTGTTGGGGGTGGGCAGGGCCAGGGCCAGAGAGCTCTGCTCACCCAACTCCTTTAAAGGCTGGTTCTGGGTCTGTGGGAACATTTTTTTAATCTGGTGGGGGTCAGGTCCTAGGAACGAGGCTGCGACTGGCCCACTCGGGTCTCTGCCAGTCTACCTACCTGCAGGCATCCTGGGCCCAGTCCATTCTGGTAGTCCTTCTCCTTCACCAGCTCCTGCATTTGCTTGCTGACTCAGCCACTCAGGGACACATGAAGTAAAAGAAGGGCAGCTCTGGGCCCAGCAGTGAATCTCCCTGACACATCCCCAGAGGCCAAGAACCACCTCAGTGCCCCGCCAGTATCATCTGTAGTTCTAAGGGACCTGAGAGCTGAGATGAGAGATGAGGTTTATCGCCACTGCATAGGCGAGGGAACTCAAGGTTAACGGAGTTCCCACAGAAAACACACCCCACCCAAGATACCTCCTCTGAGACTCTCGTCTGTCTCCTGCACCTCTGACCAGGGGTCCAGGGAAGCTGCTCCTGTGCACACGGGTCTTTGGAGCAGCAGCTGAAGAGAGGAGGGAGAGGAAGAGCTTGGAGGGGGCAGCTGGTCAGCAGCTCATGTGTCTCCAGGTAGGAGAGTGACAAACTCCCAACTTAGCACGGAGACCTTAGTGGGACACACAGGAAGACAGATGTATCCCTGGCACACTTCCAGCCTCCAGTACTGTCCCCACCCACTGTGAGGCCAGGCTGGACTGCTGGAAGCCGGTAGGATGCTTGGCAACAGCTTCAAGAGAAAAACTGGCTACAGCTGGGAATAGACCAGCTCTGACCAGTTAAGGAGTTGGGGAGGAAGGGCTCTGGCCATCGGCTGCTGGAGTCATGTGGTTGAATAGGCATGAGGTGTTAGCAGGCACAGGCACATAGTGGCATGACCTCCCCCTGCCTCATGTGACTCCCTTTCTTCTGGTATGTTCAGCGATGGGCATTCGCAGGCCGATAGGCAACAGATGATTGGGAGAAAATGGATGGGAGATTCTGGAAGGGAGAACTGTCCTGTCCTTGAGTTCCTGAATAAACCAGGAATTCTGCTTTTCTACACTCTGAAGACCACTTCTCCAAGTGGAGAGGAGAAGTCCGCACAGGAGATCATCATACCCTTCTGGAAGTTTCTTGGCTCTCTACCTTCAACTGGAATAAGAGAGTCTTGGTCAGGGTTTGTATCCCTGCACAAAACATCACAACTGCAAGAAGCAAGCTGGGGAGGAAAGGGTTTATTCAACTTACACTTCCCTATTGCTGTTCATCACCAAAGGAAGTCAAGACTGGAACCCAAGCAGGTCAGGAAGCAGGAGCTGATGCAGAGGCCATGGAGGGATGTTACTTACTGGCTTGCTCAGCCTGCTTTCTTAAAGAACCCAAGACTACCAGCCCAGGGATGGCACCACTCACAAATGGGCCCTCCCACCCTTGATCACTAATTGAGAAAATGCCTTACAGCTGGATTTCATGGAGGCATTACCTCGGGGGAGGCTCCTTTCTCTGTGATAACTCCAGCTTGTGTCTAGTTGACTCACAAAACCGGCCAGTACAGAGGGGATTGGAATCTGAGCCCATTCTAGCACTTGCAGGGAGGCCTTCACTCCACTCTGTATAAGCACCCACCCCCCTGACCTGTGCCTCTAGGAGTCTGACTGAAAGGCCCTCTGCCCCTTCTGGGGAACAAATTCCTGCTCATTTTTCAGGCAGCAACCCTAGAATCCCCTTGGGTCTGGGGATCCTGCCCGCTGTTTGGGGCCTTTTGTCCTGACAGTGAGATGTGTTGTTTCACCCTTGAGGATTCTGAGGCGTAACCAGAAATGATACAGCTCTGACTGAGGCTCATTCCAGGGTGCAAGACCTCTGGGTGTGTCTGCGTCCCCAAGGGACACTACGCAGTGGGGACTTCAGACGCACCCTCTCTTCTCTCTGCCCCTGTGACCTGCCCAAAGTTTCCATATCTGGAATGAATGGTTGTCTGAACCCACGGGACATTCACAGTCCGTGTCTCCCCTTGTTTCCTCCAGGCATCTATAGAGGGCACTGCTTCCGGATCAACCACTTCCCAGAGGACAACGATTACGACCACGACAGCTCCGAGTACCTCCTCCGTGAGTGACAAGTACCTCAGATGCTTTGTATGAGGAGGGGAGAGGAAGGGAGGGGCTAGAGAGGTGAGCCCTGTCGACTTGGCCCCAGTTCTTCACCCTGGGGGCTTGAGGGCATTTGGATTTAAAAGTCCTGAGCTCAGAGGGTGGGCTTAGTGCAAGAGTGGCCTGGCATACTGTGTATTTGAAGGTAGGCACAGTGGATCAAGGGCCAAGGCCCACAAACACTGAGGCCCAAGCCATTAGGAACAGCTTCAGAGGACTCCTGGTAGAGCAAGTGAAGTTGAGGGTAGGAACTTCCACTGGAGATGTAGCTCAGTTGGTAGAGGTTTTGCCTAGTACTTACAGAGCTCTGGTTCCATCCCCAGCCAGCACAGCTTAAGCCCAGCTTGGTGGCACAGGCTGTAATCTCAACACTCCAGAGGTGTGGAGGGAGGCTCAGGAATTCAAGGTCAGCACTTGCTATGTAGTAAATTGAGTCTAGACTGAATCTAGAGACCCCCGCCTCCAATTTTACAAAAAGAGAAGATACAAGCTCTCTGGTAATAACTGTTCAGACTAATATCAACACTCAAGAGGTAGAGGCCGGAGGACCAGGAGGCTAAGGTCGTCCTCTGCTGTGTAGTGACTTTGAGGCCAGCCTGAGCTCTGTAAAGCCCAGTCCTGAAAAAAGCTAAAAGGCTCTGCCCAGGCCACACCTTCCTGTGGGGTGGAGCATCTGAGGCACACTGTGTAGGGATTACCTCACCAGACTGCTTCTGTGAGGAATGTTGTCAGTTAAGAAGCTGAAAGGGGAGACCAGCAGACTCAACAAACCCAGACTCCAGGGAACTTCCAGAGACTGAGCCACAAATCAGGGGCATACACATATTACTGTGAGAAGGGGGGACTGGGAGGGGGCAATGACTGGAATGTAAATAAGTAAAATAATTGAAATTAAAAAAAAAAAAAAGAATCCCACAGTTGGTGATGAAGCTGGCAGGGCCTCCTCTGACAGGTGTCCCTACATCCCTTCAGCCCCAACTTACGTAGCCACTGCCTCTGCCTATGGACTGCCCTTAAGCCCTTGTTCCCATATGATGACTTAGTTATGCCTCCCCATTGGTACCCACACCATATGCTGAACCCCAAAGAATGGGCTACTCCTGCTCCTAAAGTCTGTCCAGAGTTCATCTGTGGACCTCTGGACCCCTCACCTTGAGAAGGGAGGAAGCCGCAGGCAGAGAAAGGTAAAAATGGATGCTAGGCTTTCTGTGTCGTTCCCTCCTCCCCATCAGCCAGAAGACACAAAGCTGCTTCTCGCAGCACCCTGGGGCTCAGGCCCAGCCTCACACATAGAGAATCGATACCAGTGCGTCCTTAGAGAGAGCATAATTCACCGGGCACCTGATTATGGGTCTTTTTTTCCCCTACAAGAAAGGATTTGGATCATGAGTCATCAGATGAAGTAGAATAGTGTGCGGTTCCCATGGAGCTGAGGCCATGTGAGGCGGCTCCAGCCAGGCCCAGAACCTGAAATAATACGGCCAGAGCCCTGCCTCCAACCCACCTCCCTATCTTCTTCCCTGTTGCCTTCCTGTCCTCTGATTCGACATACTGGAGGCTCACATTCTAAGTGGTAAATGAGGTCCCCTTAGGGTGACTGTAGATGAAGGAGATTGCACATTTTTTGAAACTCAAAAAATGCCGCATGCATAAATTACGGTGTGAGTGGCATCCTTCCGGTTCTGCGATGCAGAGCTCACGAGAGGGAGCTGGAAGGACAGAGCTGAGACCCTTAGGCAAGAGTATGGCAGCTTCTTCATTTTGCAACTCGGCAGAGGGAAGCCTTGGGGATTATCTCCATCGGTGATACTGTCCTCCAAGCCTTGATGGTTTGGTCCATTCAGTCATCCTCCTGGGGTCCAGCATGGGATAGAGAAGGACAGAGTAAGGGTCTGAAGCCTCAGCCCTGATGCCACAGGTCCTCCCACCAGCAGTGTCCCCTGGGTACCCGGGGGTCTGGGAGTGCCTTGGAGTGATAGTGGCGATATGACAGTTGTCTCTCCCACAAAGGATGTGATCTCAAATGTACAAGATGGCCAGGTTCCTAACAAGCTAATGTGTGTCCATTGGTGGCTGTAGAGATAGATCCCTGAAAATTGATTTCCACCTTCCTCCAAGACACAGGGAAACCTGGAGCCAGCGGCATACCAACTCTAAGACCTGTGATGGTCGTAGTCCCTGTGGCCACAGGGCCTGTATCTCCCAGGCTACCCTGATTCCCAGTATTCAGCCCTCTGGTCTCTGTGTAGAGGATCCCTGGAGAGAGGTCTCTGGTGGCTCATAGGATGATGTCATCTATCTCTTCATTCATTTAATGTAACTCTGTCACGGGCTTATCACCATCCTAAGCACGTGGGATACAGGGACATGGAAACAGCTCTGGCCCCCGTGTGGTGTCACGAGTATAGGAGTTTGAAGAGCACAGAAGGTTCTGTGGCAACGGAAGGCCTGTGAGACAGCAGCCCAGCAGCCCCTCAGTCTTACCTTAGAAAGTTCAAGAAGCAAGTCAACTCTGAGCCTCACATTCCTACGAGAGTCTGTACATGAATTTTGAGTTTCATTGGGTACTTGGAGACCTCAGAGCATCACACACTGACAGCTTGGGCACTAAGGAAGTCAACACCTCACACCCTGTGGAGAGTCTCTTTCTCAGGTGTGTCTTGTCCCCATCGTTCCTGCCTGTCTTGTCCCGGGCCTGGCACCTCCCTCCTAGGTTCAGGATTTCCAGTTAAATGTCTCTCGCTGGTGTCCAGGCAACTGTGAGTCCACAGTAAGGCTTAGAGTAAGTTACAAGACAGTGATCGTCCTCCAGACATTTATCATCCACTCCCCACCATGGCTGGATGTGGTCACTGGGGCATGGCTGGCTCCAGCTTCTCAGAGTCTGTGTGGCAAGACACCCGAGGAGCATCTGAGTCCATGTAGCAAGAGACACGTGCTGGCAGGACTCACCTGGATGGGTGTCTCTGAGCCACAGGGCTCCAGTGTTCCCTCTGGACCATCTGGCTGGTCCTCCGAAGGCAGGGCAGGGTGGGGACGTGAGTCTGGCCATCTTGGCTCAGAGGCATGTTTGAGAAGCACACAGGAAGCCTCCTCCCAGAACCCTGCGACTACAAGAAAGCTAAGAGGAGTCGGGGAGGAAGTGGCAGAGAGAGGCGATTTCATTTAATGCCCCCACACAATCCCTTCTCTGTGGAGCAGGGGCTCACACTGTGGGTGTACAAAAAGGAGACAAACACCGCCTTCAGAGGCCGCACGGCCCCAAGCCAGTCAGCTGGCTCAGGAGGGGCACCTGCCCATGTTTCCTGACTCACAGTCCTCCAGAGCACTACCAAGGCCCACACAATTGAATTTCTCTAGGACTGCGAGAACACAGAGGAGGCCAAGCTCTGAGCATCTCCCATGATTCTGTTCCCTTCCTCTGACCTTGTCATCTACCCAGACGCTCGGGGTGAAGACCAGAAGCCTACTGTGTGCTCTGATGGGCATTCATTTCCTGGGGGGCTGGGGGAGGAGCTGTAACAAACCATCACGAAAACAACAGAAATTGAGCCCTGGGTGCATTCAGAATGGTCTCATCTTGAGGCCTGTAAGGTCCCTAAACACATAAGTAATACCTTTTCCCAGGGGCAACCACATCCACAGGGAAAGGACACGGTCAACCTTTCCAGCTTGATGTCACTACTGTGGGCAAGTTATAAAACGGTGCCTCGGGCAGTCGCTGAACTTCCTGGCCCTGCCTCCAACCCTGCTGGTCAGGGGCAGAACAAGGATTCAGGCATGGTTCTGCTGGCTAGTGTGATGGACAGTATCTTATTGTGCCCTGCCCTGCCGCCTCTTCTGTGACTCACACAGGTTGTGAGCTTGCACATCTTCGTGTGTCACCAGGCCTAGCAGTGACTTGCTGAACAGAACTAGCCACTTTGAAAGTGCATACTGCAGCCAGCCTTGTGCTAATTGCCCCACAAGGACAAAACCAGGCACAGCACAGTGGCCCCCATAAATTCATGGCTTTAATTTCTGAGCTTTTAGCCAAGAGCAATTTAAACTTACGAAATGGAAAATGCCAGAAATAAAGAACCCATAGGTTTTTTAATTAACTTTTGTTACAGTGTTACAGTCTTCCCATTTCATTATTAGCTGCGATGGTCACTTTCTATACTTGATTTGTCAATTAGGTTTTATCATAGTGGACTGGCAAGACAGCTCTGGGTAAAGGTACTTGTCATGTATACGAGCCTGGTGACCTACGTTCGATCACAGTCACAGAACTCTCACTTCAAGTCAGAAGAACTAACTTCACAGACCTGTCCTCTGACATCCACACCCGGGCTGTGGCACGTGCATCCACATGACAGCAACATTAAATGAAAATGTAAAATGTTAACTTTATCATTGAGTCTATGAGAAAACACAGGGTCCTGATAGGAATCCCAACTTAGAATGTATCGCTTACCAATGAGGAGGGAACTGAACAATTAAAGCCATTTTTCACAAGTGGAGAAAGTAAGTCTTTGAAGTGTGAACCGATTGGCCAAGAACACAGTGTGTGTGACAGAGCAGGTCTCACACCTAGTCCCACTTAATATGCTAAAGCCTATTTCTCTCAACCATTGGTCAGAGCTCACTCTAGAGCACTTCTCAGCCTTCTGATGCTCCTATGGGACCATTCAGGAGAGAGCTTAGTGGGCTGTGAGCTGTTGTATCGGTGCCGTCCCAACCAGAGCATTAATTACTGTGGCCTCTCCAATGCCACTGAGGGACTCTGATCCCTCTCCTCTGTAGGAAATGCGACCCACACCCAAGAAGAGGCCCGGCGACCTGCAGGCTGGTGTGATAATGGATCAGTTGGCTTCTGAGAAAGTAAACAGCCAACCTAGAGGCATTTTTTGCCCAGGTCCAGCAGCAGGACTCCTGGGAGAGATACCTATGGCCGTGGCAGGGGTGCTGGCTGGACTCACTCCAGTGTCTGCTTTGTTCCCACCCTGGCCTAGGCATTGTGCGAGCCTCCAGTGTCTTTCCCATTCTCAGCACCATTCTGCTCCTGCTCGGAGGGCTCTGCATCGGCGCTGGGAGGATCTACAGCCGCAAGAACAATATTGTCCTCAGCGCGGGAATCCTCTTTGTGGCGGCAGGTATGCGGGGGCTTCCCCTCCAGACAGGAGCTGAAGCTGTAGTGGAGTGCCTGAATGCATGGTCTTGGACTCCAGGAGTATGCATCCTGGTGAGAGGGCAGTCTGAAATCCCAGCGTGGGGTTAACTTGAAGAGGCCAGGTGTGTAAGACTGGGGCAGGGATGAGGTTTTTGTTTGAGGAGATGACAGCATCACAAATGGGTTTTCACACGTCGCAAAGGGTCACACACATTGTCCATGCATCACCAGATTGTGTCCTTTGGAGAGGTTAATTTGATGGTGTCCAAAATTGCACTTCATATCAAAAAGTCAGGTGTGTAAAATACAACAGGGTGCTGGGTGCTTTTCAAACCTCTAACAGGGTCAGGAGCAGCTGGCTGGGTTGGATATGAGGGAAGAATGTGATGCCTCAGGGATGCCAAGACCCAAGGGAGTTTGCTCTTTAAAAACAGGATCGGGGGCTGGAATAGGAAGGACAGAATAGCATTCATTTCTTAGCATAGATTTGTGTTGGCTGTTCCAGGCTATCTAGAGATGAATTAAAGTATATCAGGGAGTTGGGTGGGTTACAGGTAAATGCTGCAGTACTCTAAGGGAGGTGATCATCACAGATTTTGGGTTCTGCTGAGAGTTGTATCTCTCACGAACACCCAGGGGTGACTGGACGTAGAGGGAGAAACTAGCTACCAAGCTGGCTGTGGTGGTGGGGCACAGCTCTAATCCCAGCACCTGGGAGATAGAGGCAGAAGAGATCCAGACTAGGAGAGATGGCTCACTGGTTAAGGACACTGGCCGCTCTTATAGAGGACTAGAGTTCGATTCCCGGTACACACATGGCGGTTCACAACCATCTGTAACTCCAGTTCTAGGAAATCGGATGCCCTCCTCTTCCTTCCTTTTCAGGCAAACAAGTGGTACACAGACATGCAGGCAAAATACCCATCCACATGCACATAAAATAAGTATTTTTAAACAGAGGACCAGGAGTTCAAAGTCATCCTCAGATACCTAGGGACATCTGAGCCAACCTGGGCTACATGAGGCCTTCTCAAAAGGAAAGAAAATGAAGGAAAAAAGGAAGAAGGGAGGGATGGAAAAAGGGTAGAAAGAAAAAAGAATTAGTTACCAAGCCAGCTGATGTAGTGCATGCTTGTAATCCCAGCACTTGGGAGGTGGGGGATTAATTGGAAATTCTAGGTCATCTTCAGTTACATAAACACAGGGCAAGCCTGGGCTACATTAGATGCTGTCTCGAAAAATAAAAATAGATCGACGACCATAATACATAAATATTCATTGAGGAGAAGGCTGGCCACCATCCCATGTTCAGCAGCCTGCTCTCCATTCTCCTCTTCCTGTTGTGAGTCTAACCTCCATCTCTCTCCCTGCCCCGCTTTCTTTCAGGCCTCAGTAATATCATCGGTATCATCGTCTACATTTCCAGCAACACGGGCGACCCCAGTGACAAACGTGACGAAGACAAAAAGAACCATTACAACTACGGCTGGTCTTTTTACTTTGGAGCCCTGTCATTTATTGTGGCGGAGACCGTGGGCGTCCTGGCTGTAAACATTTACATTGAGAAAAATAAAGAGTTGAGGTTTAAGACCAAGCGGGAGTTCCTTAAGGCCTCTTCCTCCTCTCCTTACGCCAGGATGCCGAGCTACAGGTACCGGCGACGGCGGTCCAGGTCCAGTTCAAGGTCCACGGAGGCCTCACCCTCCAGGGATGCATCTCCCGTGGGCCTGAAGATCACCGGAGCCATTCCCATGGGTGAGCTGTCCATGTACACGCTCTCCAGAGAACCCCTTAAGGTGACCACAGCTGCGAGCTACAGTCCGGACCAGGACGCTGGCTTCCTGCAGATGCATGACTTCTTCCAACAGGACCTAAAGGAGGGTTTCCATGTCAGCATGCTGAACCGGCGGACGACTCCCGTGTGACCCGCCCACCCCTCTCGGCACAGGCCTCCCCCAAGGTGGCTGTTTGTGTGACACAGAACAGGGTGACCCTTAAGATTATATAGACAGTGAACTGGAGCTGAGTGTGACCCTCCCTGGCCTCCAGAAGACGCCATGGGCTAGCTCAGAGTGAGGGAAGTCGGGAGATTGGAATCAGGGATAAGGTAGAAACAGAAGGCTGACTTTCTCCCAAGGCAGGCTGTTCTGCTGCCCTCTGGGTTTTTGGAACTTCTCAAGAGGCCCAAGAATTTTCAAGAAGCTGCATCAGCCTGCCTCTTGGGAACCAAGAAACCAGTCATGCCAGATGTCAAACGCATCCCCCCTCGCTGGGCGCTGGGCCACAGGGAGGCTTCTTCCGGGCACTGGGACCTCTGGCCTCCCATCGACTGTTTCCTGCCCAGACGTTCCTGTGTCCTGGAGCCCGACATGAGCCTAAGCTCATTCCATTCCCCTCTGTGTCTCCCTCAGCCTCTGTCTGGCCCCCTGGTGGAGCTGGTGGTTGTAAATATCACCCATTCTGAAGAGAAAGCTCTATGGCTAACTGGTGCTTCGGCCTCGAGCTGTCCTAGGGCCTGCTGCTCTCCACCTCAGGAGATCAGGAAACCAGGGCAAATTCGAAGGCTCTGCTGGCTTTCATACCTGCTTCTGGAAGTTTCCGCTGAGCTCGGAATGTACAGGACATACTGACTAATCTTGGAGGTCCAGAGGGTTTCGAGGATCTGAGGGATGGTGGGCATGTGGCCTTTGGCTCTGTCCTTCCACACTGGCCTGGGGAACCACTCTGTCCCCTGAGCAGTAGAGGGCCCTGCTGGGGCATGGAGCCATACTCCCACTTCCAACCGGGTGTTCTGACACAGATGTACAAGCTTAAGGATTTGAAAGGGAAAACTGAGAGTGAGCAGAGACAAGAAAGAAAGAAAGAAAGAAAGAAAGAAAGAAAGAAAGAAAGAAAGAAAGAAAGAAAGAAAGAAAGAAAGAAAGCGAGCATCATTTTCCAAGTGGTTATGAGTGGTGGCATACTGAAGAACATCATCAGAAGACCAAGCTGTACTCACCTCTTTATCCTGAAAAAGAGCAACACCATCTCCCCTCAACTCCTGCCATTATAATTTATTCTGCCCACACCAGGACTCCGTGAGCATTTGACTCAAGGTGCCATGCTGGGCTTTCTGTCTTTGCCTGAATCCAAGGATGTGTTCTGTGTCCTACAGTTTGTCCAACCAACCCCCCTCTTCCTCTTGAGGTGGACGAAAAATAAATAAATAACCAGACGAGTATGTCCAGGTTCGAAAGAACTCTCCAGAAAGTGAAACCCACCCTCTTTTCTATAACACACGTGCTTTCTAAGGATCAGTCGTTTCTTACTTTTTGAGACTTCTTAATCCACTTTTGAATAGTAGTCTGCTGTGACCCCGGTAACTGTCTCACTTAGAAGTGACAACATGCCAATTCTTACCTCAGTCACCTGCTCATGGAGCCCCCCCACCCCCACCCCCTAGGCTAACTCAGAGTTCAGACGCAGGTCTATCTGTCCTTTCCTGCCCCCGCCCCACCACCGGAAGAAGACAACCCGTATTCTAGCTCCAGCCGGTTGCCTATGAGATGGTGAGCTGAGACATGAGCATGCCAAGGCTCCTTTGCCTGCTCAGAATCATGCCCTCCTGGCCAGGTTGGCTCCTTAGTATGTGTCCAAGCATGTGCCACAAATGAGCGCCAATGTCAAGACATGTGTGGTCTGTCCCTGCTGCAGGCCCTCTCCCTGCCTACCCTCCCCTACCCACCCTCCCCTCTCCTCTACCACCATTATTACATCTAACAAGGCTGAAGGAAGCCTCAGCCCCCAGGGAGACCCAGGAGCTGTCCCATGTCTCTTCTGGCAATAGAGCAGCAGCCTGTGGTAAACTTCCATTGAAGCCACCACCATCCCAACTGTGGTCCCAGAAGTTTCCATGATTCCACCTAAGAAAGCTGTGTTCCGATGAATCCTACCTCTTGTCTGGTTCCAGGCCCACTCCAGGGACCAAGAAGGAGATAGGAAGAAGAGAGACAGGGGTAGAACCCAGGAAGAAGGCCTCAGTGGCCCCAGCCCTTGCAACCTTTCTCCTGCTGACTGCCAGCCTCATTCTGGAGAACTTGGTCTCCAGCTTTGCCCTCCCCGTGAGACAAAGGGAGTAGAACTGGACCCTCCTGCTGACAGGCTCAGGTCTGAGCCCACCTTCCCACCCTTCTTCTGTCCCAACCCCTCCCCAGTGTGTTTCACCAGTTAAGCCCCTGTGACTCTGTACCCATCAATGGTTTGGGATTGTTAGTTCTGTCTTTTTTTTTTAATGAAATAAAAACATTTTTAAAATGTTCTATTCTTGATATGGGGAGGTGAGGGACATGCTCCTTTGAGATCCTTATGGGTGACAAGTGTCCCAGGTGTTGGACTTACGTGGGGCACCCAAGAGAAAGAGGGTGAGGGGGTGAGAGCAGACACCATGTGAACAAGACTGAGGTCTCTGTCTTGAATCAGAGGACCAGACTCTGTTTTGTCTGCAGGTGACTTGCCATTGAGATGCCTTACCGTGGATAAGCTGGGAGCAGCTGAGCTAATGATGGGACTTGGCAAAGCCCTCAACTCCCCAGGGCATGGCAATTTGTAGCTCAGGATTCCCAGGGACACTTTTTCCTAGGTATCTTTATAAGATGGTAAGAAAGGGGGCTGGGTAACCAGGACAGAGAGTTTAGGTGGCCTGGACAAAGATATGCCATCAGCAGGACTCAGTCTCCTAGTTTGGTGCCCTTCCCTGGGACCAGGATGCAAGAGGCCTTCTTGAAGGAGACACTAGCTGAGAAAAATGGCCAGCAGGTTCCCTTTACTGGTAAAGCACTGAACAGCCTCCGCACCTCTGCACACACACACACACACACACACACACACACACACACACACACACCCCGACACACACACATACAACACAGTCGGGGCAGCCAGCTGCCACTGCCCCTGCACAGGGAGGGGCAGGGTAAGAGAGGGAAAGAAGAGCAAGGTTGACCCATCCACCCAAGCTATACTTGGCAGATTGCACAGGCTCCAACAACTGCTATGAGTCACCAGCTTCTCCCTCGAGTGGCCTTTGCTGGGTATCAGAGGCCTGATGAAAGATTATTAGTGATTTCCCATAGTTCTGCCCACCTCCCTATCCCATGGCACCATTCCTGTCTCGTAGGACTGCGATCTGGAATTTTCTTCCCGAGTGATGGGCTGGCTCTGCTGGTCTCTCTCAAACCATGCTCTCCTCCCTTTTTCAAAGGCTTCTTGCATCCTGGTCCCAGGGAAGGGCACCATGCTAAGGACTGAGGCCTGTTTTCCCCATCCTCTGCCCTCTCCCAGCCTGTCTGAACTCTGTCCTGGTTTCTTATCCCTCTTTCAAACACGTGTCCCTGAGTATGTTGAGCCATCAGGTCCCACAGCCTGGGGAGTTCAGGCTTTTGCCAGGCCCCACCAGTGACCATAATGTAGACTGGCTGTGTTGTTAGCCTGGAGCCAGTTCTGCCTGGAGTTAGCACCTTGTGCCAAAACACCCATGTCCACTGTTTATTCTTAGCCTGGAGGAAACCCTGTCTCAGCAGAAGCTGTGCAGTCATCCTGGGCTGACTCTCGTGCCAGGCTGCATTTAGGGACTTGCCACCACCTCCTGCAGTCATGTGGCCACGTGTTTAGCCGAGCTGAAAGTGCTGCCTCCATAATTTGCAGAGATAGGTCTTTTAGAACCAACACAGAAACCAATGCTGTAGTTCCTTAATGAAAATAAAATTTCAGGGATGTGGGGAAAGGGTGAGGCTCAGTCAGTAGAGTGACTGCCTTGAAAGCCTGAGGACCTGAATTCGATCCCCAGAGCTCACTTAACGATGCCCAGCCTAAGGTGGTGGGTCTGACAGTCTCAGTATTGGGAAGGCAGAGTCAGGAGTATCCCTGATGCTCCCTCTGGCCAATCGGGTGCTCTTCTAGGTCAATGAGAGACCCTGCCTCAAAGAATGGGGACAGGGTTTCTGAGGATGGTCTCCATGTATGCATGCACACATTTCAACCACTACCCCACACAGAGAGAGACATTCGTTTTGTGTTGGTTGGTTGGTTGGTTTTTATTTGTAGCTTTTTTAAGGTTTCCCTGTGTAATGGTTCTGGCTGTCCTGAAACTCGCTTTGCAGACCAGGCTGGCCTCAAACTCACAGAGATCCCCCTGCCTCTACCTGCCAAGTGCTGGGATTAAAGGTGTGTGCCACCATTGCCAGCCTGCATCCACTTTTTTTTTTTTTTTTTTTTTTTTTTTGGTTTTTCGAGACAGGGTTTCTCTGTATAGCTCAGGCTGTCCTGGAACTCACTTTGTAGACCAGGCTGGCCTCGAACTCAGAAATCTGCCTGCCTCTGCCTCCCCAGTGCTGGGATTAAAGGCATGCGCCACCATGCCTGGTTTTGCATCCATTTCTAAAAAGAAGAAAACTCAAAAACACTCCCCGCCCAGCCCTGGGCTAGCTCAGTAGCTTCCATTCTAGCCTTCAATGTGTAGCCTTCAATGTATTACATAAGGGAAGGCCAACTATACGCTTAACAGCCCCAAGTATTAATGATGAAGATAAAAGAACTTCATTTCCCATGTGAAGTCCACCCAGTAGAGCATGGAGACAGGCCCTGGTCTATGCTGTCATGCAGAGACTCCAGCCCAGGCTGTGGAGTTTGCCCTGTGGCAGGTGGAATTTGAAAGCAGATGATTTGGGTTTGAATGGACCCGGAAGTTGTGACCTCCTTTTTGCTCACTGTCAGGCAGAACACAGTCACATCACTATATCCAAGCACAAGAGAAAGTAGGGCTGTGACTTACAGGAGGGGAAAAGAGTGAGAGGGACAGCTGGCCAGGCTCTGCCCCAAGCAGACACCTTTGGAACCTTTTCCTGCCTTTCTACTCCCAAACCTTTTGAGGTATGCTCACTTAAAAGTGAAGTCTTTGCCTGTGACAGTACCAACCTCTATGTGTCCTGAACCCCTCCCTGGGTCTCACATGATTATCTGGCCACATCTTTGCTCCGGATATAGAAGCAGAGGACTCTGTTCCAGTCTTTGGTATAAGATGGACCCATGTCACACTCTTCTCAAGTGAGGAACAGGTTTGAGCCCATGCCTTTATTACACAAGGACACAACACCAGTGAACACATGACCAGCTAGCTGGCCTGGCCTCGTCCACCTGCTCAGCACAGAGGAATCAATTTCAAAGATGGGGAGAGTGTGCAGAAGAAATGAAAGAGAGGAAGGCAACCTTTTTAATTTCATAACTACTAAAAGGGAGAAAGGCCTGCCCAGTGGCTCTCCTGTGGGAAAAGAGATCTTGTACCATGGTGGGCACTTGCCAACACCTGAGACATTTCTCCTTGAAGTGGTTGCATGTGGGTCTTCTGGGAGCACAAAAACGCTGCTAAATCTTGTTCAGTGCCCAGAATAGCCTCTTACCCTCGGAATGGACTGTTGCAAACATCAGTAAAGCCAAAGCAAAGAGCCGCACGCTAGCCTGACTGCAGAGAGGAAAACCAAGGCACAGAACGGGATGGTCACTCCTGTGAGACCACACAGCAGCTGCAGGGGACTTGTGTCTAGACAACAAACCTAAGACCTTTACTTTTCTAATTCTCCATGTTCCTTTTTCCTACCACATGGTAGGATTTCTGACTTGTTTTTTTTTTCCTCTTGATTATTGAGCCATGCATTTCCAGAATAGAAATCGGGGGTTAAGAAAGGAAAGGGGGAAATGGCCCCTGTCAGGGGATGAAGGATGAGGAGCCTCCTTGAAGTCTGTCCCTGGATTTTGGAAACAGTGTTATAGGGTTGAACAAGCTCAAAAGCATTGACCAGCGTGACACACGGGCACACAGCTCGGGGGTGTCTTCCCAGCCTGCCCACATCCGGCAGCTGCAGCACTGTGGCCAAGGGCCAGGAAAGGTCCTGACAAATTCCAGCCCTTCCCCCTAGGGCAGCAGCAATGGGCAGCCATCAGCCTGTCACAGCCCCATCCCCGCTTTCAGACAAGGAGACTTGCCACCAGGGGCCTTTGAGAGAATGAGTTAGATTCTAAACAAGGAACTGCTGTAAAAAAATATATATATATCCAGTTTAGACATTTCATCTGAAGGGCTGGAGAGATGGCTCAATGGTTAAGAGTAGGTACCACTGTTATTGGGGACCTGAGTTCATTCTCCAGCATCCGCATCAGGCAGCTCACAACTAACTGTAACTCCAGCTCTAAGGATCGGATTACCTCTGGCCTCTGCAGGTACCTGCCCACAGGGATACATGCCCACATGTAGACATAAACATCTACTCCACACATAATGAAGGTAATAAATGCAAATCTTTTTTAAAGATCGGATTTGAAGGCTCAAGAGCGTTTACTGAAAGCTCTCTCTCAAGGAGTTTCCAGTGTTGGATTGTTCTAGAACAACTCTTGAGAACCAGACCTGCCCACACCCATTGCTCTTGGACAGAATACCTGCATCTGGTAGAGCCTTCCTATGGCCAGCTCCTTCCACTCACAGCCGCTTACTTCACCTTCATGTGCCCCAGACTTGTGGATAGTAATGGATGTTATTCTTGCAAGTCCCATCCAGCAACCTCTATTCCCTCCTGTGGGATTTCTGACTTCATAAAGCTCACACGCCAAGCTGAAAAAGCCCAGGGGCCCCAGAAGCCTGGCTGTACCAGTAGAAGACCTGTCCTGTGTCACCAAAGTGGAGTCACTGGAGCTGGCTTTAAGGGAGAGAGGAGAGTCCAGAATGGGCCACCTGACTTCAGGTCCCTGTGTGGGTCCTAGATTCAGCACCTGGCTGCCCAGCCCTCCAGATGAGGGCTGTGAGGGGGGAGGGTGGGGCCATGCAGGGGCCTTAAGGTGTAGAGGGGAGTGGATACTCTTCACAGAGATGGGTTTAAACTTGCCAAAGGGACCTCAGAGACCTGAGACTGAAGTCAAGGAAGGATCCCACCTGCTGCTTCTACCTGAAGAGGAGAGGCTTGTCCTCTCTAACCTTTGTCCCCTGAGTAGCATTCTAGGGGACATAGCAGTGCCAGTGGAATACTCTGAACCTACAAATAAAATTATAATAACCAAACCTGTCACACAACACACACACACACATATTGCTGTTTTAAATTTTCTATGGTTAAGTTGGGCAGTGGTGGCTTTCTCCTTTAATCCCAGCACTCAGGAGGCAGAGGCAGATGGATCTTTGTGAGTTCGAAGCCAGCCTGGTCTACAGAGTGAGCTCCAGGACAACCAGGACTACATAGAAAAACCCTGTCTTGAAAAGCCAAAATGAAAACAAAACAAAAAAAATGTTTATAGTTAATACATTTGCCTTTAAAAAATAAAAAGTTATAAGGGGTTGTCCAGTTAGTAGACCTGAGTTTTGGGATCCCCAAAACTCACAGAAAAAGTCAGGCATGGCAGCACACACCCTTACCCCAGTGCTGAGATGGGCAGAGATAGGGAGAACCTTATGAATCCCGCCAGCCAGCCACTCTGGCTAAATCAATGAGCTTCAAGTTCGGTGAGAGGCCTTGTCTCAAAGGAAGATGGAGAATGCTAGAGGAAGACACTCAGGGCTGACCTCTGACCTCTGCATACATATACAAGTACACACACACAAATGTGTACACACAGGTACACAAATACACTACACACAGAGATTAAAACATACATGTGAGCTTGCATGCATACACAGAGAGGGGTCGGAGGAGCCATGGCTTAAGGAGATAGATGCCTCTGTCTCTATTTGCTGGTTTTGATCACAAGACTCTTCTCACAGCATTTTTTACAAGACCTCATGTGTCCCTGGCCAGCTTGGAAACTATGTATGATAACTTCAAACTTCTGATTCTCCTGCCTCTACCTCTCAAAGTGTTGGCATTACAGGTATATACCACCACATCCAAGTTAAATAATGTGTGTGGGGAGGGGGTTGAATTCAAGGCTCTATGCATACTATCCAAGTGTCCCAGCAACTGAGCTGCATCCCAGTCCCCCTAGCTACATCTTTAAGTATTCTTCAAAAAAATATTTTTGGTTTGCTGTGCTGGGAATAAAACCCAGGGCCTCAAGCATGATAAACATGACCTTCACAACTGAGCTATGGGTCCAACATAAAAACCAATATTTAGTGGCTACAAACGACAGAGAGATGGATAGTTGAGTGGTGTCCTATCGCTGAACATTGCTATTTGCATACCGGCAGATGGCACCTGACTGGACCTGAGACCCAGGATTCTCGTACTCCACTTGGTGGGGATCTGGTGACCTCTCTCTCAGTCAGGACTTCCATCCTTATCCCTGAGGCTGACGAACACCCCAGGCTTCCACACCTGAGGTGTTAGTTATTTTTCCTCCCTGTTATGATAAAAAAAAAAAAATACCTGACAAAGGCAACCTAAGGAAGAAAGTGTTTCTTTTAATGCTTGGTTTGAGGATGCAGTCCATCATGACGTGGTGGGAGGAAACTGAGGTGGCTGGCCACCTTACATCCATGATCAGGAAGCTGAGAGGGATCACGGGACTTCATGAACACTTTCCTTTCTACTCAGCCCAGGATCCCAGCCCTTTGGATGATGCCACCCACATTCAGGGTGGGTCTTCACATCTAAAGTAAAATACACTAGATCAGGGGTTCTCAACCTGTGGGTCATGAGCCCTTTGGATGTCAAAAGACCCTTTCACAGGGGTCACCTAAGACCATCAGAAAACACAGATATTTACAGTATAATTTATAACAGGAGTAAAATTATAGTAATGAGAGAGAAACAAAAATAGCTTTATGGCTGGGCAGGGGTGGGGGAGGGTCACCACTACATGAGGAACTACATTAAAGGGTCCTAGCATTAGAAAGGTTGAGCACCACTGAGCAAGATGATCCTTCTCTGACATACTCAGAAGCCAGCCTCATCTAGATGATGTCTCACAGACACACCCAGTGACTAACCTAGTCTGGAGGATCCTTCCCAGACACGCCTAGAACCTTTACTCCTAGGTAATTCTATACCCTAAGATGCTTCATCCCAGCAGGCCATACTCTTGCCTGTCCTCAGCCACTCCCAAGTGCATTCCCTTCTCCCCCACCATACAGCCTAGCCCATCAGCTAACAGAGCTGAGAGGTAAATCACTCCAAACCTAGGAACATCAAACAGCCACTAAATACAGACTGGAAGCCTGACAAGATGGCTCAGTGGGTAAAGGCATTTGCCACCAAGCCTGTGGGATGACCCTGGGATTTTACATCAGGTGGGGAACTCTCAGAAGGCAAACACACACACACACACACACACACACACACACACACACACAGACACACACACACTGAAGGGTTCTCTAGTTCAACTGGGCCAGAGCCCCGTGGTTTTTCTCTGTTTCATAGCCTAGACCCCCCCATTGGGGGGAGTGGGAGGAGTCTGGATGGCAAGGGAAAAAAGTGGAAGTCTCAGGAGATGGAAAACCCTTTCTGGGCTCAAGAGAAAATATTTCTGTTCTTGACTGGGAATGGTGGTTGCAAGATGTGGTAGCAAGGATTCTGCTGTGGTTGCTTTCAAGATGGCTGTCTCTGGGGTTCTACCCTAGCTCTAGCTCCCCTCCCACCTCCCACCCGTCCCCCATTTCCACGATGCTCTCCAGAACTCCTTACATCTTCAGATCTCTCCTCTGAGTTCTTTTCCATTTCCACAGCCTCCTATAACGGCCCCGCCTCCCCTACCCACCTGGAAAGGCTCCTGCCCAGTTTCCCAGTATAGCTGCCCAGCCCCAGAAGGTACGTG
The DNA here is from genome assembly GCF_978045245.1 of Mus caroli. Taxonomy (NCBI): domain Eukaryota; kingdom Metazoa; phylum Chordata; class Mammalia; order Rodentia; family Muridae; genus Mus; species Mus caroli. The sequence continues at coordinate 14,404,448 of NW_028227268.1, forward strand.
ATAAGGGAAAAGAGAGCTCTCGGGACCTGTAGGATCCGAAAACATGCTGGAAGAGAGATGCCTGAGACGTGCAGCTTCCAACAAAACAGGAGAGATATTCTCAGGAACAGAAGCCAGGAAAGCGAGGGTCCTATACTCCCAGGTTTGGAGTTACAGGAGGCAGCATCCGGTGCCAAAGGTGGATCACTCCAGACTCTCCCCTCAGACAAAAAAAAAAAAAACCTTCTCTGCAGGCGTGAATGGGGCATCCCAATCCTTTCCTATCACTGTTGTCCCCTAACTCCTCTTCACTATTCCTGCACGTGCGTCAGAGATGATATCTCTAGCGACCAACTTCCTTTATGCCCCAAGCCCCACCCAGATCATAAGAAAGAGGAGCACTGTCCAACTGAGGTAAGTCACTCAATGACTTGACTCCCTGGCCTCCCAGCTCTCTGAGCCTCTCTCCTATGCTGATACATATATGTACACATATATGAATAATCCAGTAAGTCATTTTTAAAACGCTAAGTATTTTGCGCTGGGGAGGTTACCCTGGATTACCCATGTGGTC